>NC_091284.1:259978075-260304742 GCF_032444005.1 Ranitomeya imitator | reverse complement strand
GAGTTCTGCGCGTGGCGAGTTTTGAGCGGCGACTTTTGTGTTTCGACTTTTATGTGGCGAGGTTGGCGTATGTGTGGTGAAATGTGTGCTGAGGGTGATATGTGTTCAAGCACGTGGTAGTGTGTGTGTGTTCATATCCCCGTGTGTGGTGAGTATCCCATATTGGGGCCCCACCTTAGCAACTGTATGGTATATACTCTTTGGCGCCATCGCTCTCATTCTTTACGTCCCCCTTGTTCACATCTGGCAGCTGTCAATTTGCCTCCTACACTTTTCCTTTCATTTTTTCCCATTATGTAGATAGGGGCAAAATTGTTTGGTGAATTGGAACGCGCGGGGTTAAAATTTCGCCTCACAACATAGCCTATGATTCTCTCGGGGTCCAGATGTGTGACTGTGCAAAATTTTGTGGCTGTAGTTTCGACGCCTCCAACACTTTTCCTTTCACTTTTTTCCCCATTATGTAGATAGGGGCAAAATTGTTTGGTGAATTGGAACGCGCGGGGTTAATATTTCGGCTCACAACATAGCCTATGACGCTCTCGGGGTCCAGACGTGTGACTGTGCAAAATTTTGTGGATGTAGCTGCGACTGTGCCGATGCCAATCCCGGAAATACATACACACATACACACATACACACATTCAGCTTTATATATTAGATATATATTTTCTCACTGATATATATATATATATATATATATATATATATACCCCTATACTATGTGTACACATTTATTCTTCCTATTCTATTCTAACCTGTCAGTGTGATTTTACTGTACACCGCGCTAAATTGCCGGCTTTTCTGTAGAACACCGCTGTTTATTTCTCACAAGTCACACTGCTGGTCTGTGTGTAATCCGTATTTTTCTCGCCCCCATAAACTTTCATTGGCTATTTTTTTTTTTTTGCGCAATATGTTGACAATCGCAGCATGCCGTAGAAGACCGTATAATACGGGTCAGTAAAATACGGCAGATAGGAGCTGGGCCATAGAGAATCATTGTACCGTATGCAATCCGTATTTTCAGCGCCTCTCATACGTCCGTAAAACTCGCTAGTATGATGCCGGCCTTAAGATGAGCAAAAGCTTCTTGAGCAGGTTTTGATGAAGAAAGGTTCCATATAAGTTAGCGAAACCTAAACATTTTTACTTTAGTTCAGGTTTAGTTCTTTTGTAACATTGTAGAAATGCAGAAAAGAGGAGTTGTCAAGATAAACTACAAAGGAAATTGAGTAAATCTCAAAAAATTTAATTTCCAAATGTTAGGTGGAAAAGTAGAGCTGGAATTACAGAGGTTAAAAAAGCATTAACAGGTGTTCAAAATTACTCTGTTGCCTCCTCAGATGCAGAGAAGGTTAAAAGAATCTGTCAGGTCACATTTAGAGAAAATCTTGGCAGCCCTTTGTAGTCAATACATGACCTAAACCACTTGTCATACCTGCACATGTTTGCCCTTCAGAGAGTGCCCTTCAACCTTTACTTGATTCAAAACAACTATACTTTTCAATGGCCTGGTGATACTGTAACTCTGAAAATAACCTAAGCAGACCTGAAAGAACTTGTAAGCTATCTCAAATACCTGATCTTGGACTAGTGTAGCATAGAAGGAACAGTTCTCATAGTATAGATTTGTCTGACACGGAGCTGTACGAGGATTTGCACTGATTGGCTCACTCAGCTGCTCCCAGAGGCAGTCACAGGAACGCTTTTTGTTTAAGATCAACTGGTTTATTTAAAAATGTACTGCATAAACCAGTGCAAAATGACATAAACAAACACAGCCCTTCTGGCATAACGGGGAAACAAAATAACATACAGTACAAAAAACAATGTTCAGCTCTCCTTAACACAAGGACAACTCTACATAGTTTTCTTGCCGTTGTCATTTGACTCTTAGGAATACCCATAACAGTTTGAGAAGCATTTTTATTTGTTAAAGTCCTACTTTAAATTGTTTATATTGAACAAGATGTACAATGATCTTTCCAAAGTGTTACTTGTGCTACTGTGAGCAGCCTGCGTGGCCTAAAGGTTCTATTATGGCCTCCGGCATCTCTGGACTTATTTCCTGTTATGCACATATAGGATATCATTGGTCAGCAATTGTAAATGGAGCTATCAGCAGCAGACCTCTGACATCCTTTGACTTGAACCTCCCCTGGTCCTGTTTATTAATTTCTTCTATTATTCCTGATTCTCCCAACCTATTACTAATCTAGATTTTTTTTTTTTAATTTCTGTTATCTGCAACCTGATCACCAAAGAAACTGCAACCTGAGAATCTTTCCAGCAAAGTACAAACATTTTCTGGGAGTTGATGGTGAAGAATAGAGGAAGTTTGGATTTCACAATCCAGGTTAGCATGTGCCAACTCAATAGGGTTTCAGTCAATCATTGTCCCAGTTTGTTTCAGTCAGTGCAGGAAAAATTCTTCAAGATGCTGTGAGAAGGTTACTGGCAAAATATTGGAAGTGATATAAACCAGGGGTTAATCGGCCATATTAAAGGGCTTGGTTTTTGTGGACAGCTGAAGAGTGGTTGGGAGGCTGTTCACCATATCTACACCCCAGGGTGTGGTCCAGAAGGTAAATAGGCAGCCATCTGACTCATTCAGTTTTTCGCGGTCTATGGAGATGAGATCTCCAGGGATGATGCTGAATATTACTGGAACACGGAAAAAATAAAAAGGTTATAAAAAAGTATACCCTGAAAAGGAGGTTCTGAGATTGGAAAACCGGTAGGCAAAATATCAGTCACAACAGCAAGACTACCTAGGACTAAGCAGAATGATGAGTCTCCATTGGATATTTGTACTTATGATGTACACTCTGGGCTGAATAAACATATTACCTAAAAATACTGAGATTGGTTGGTTAACTTTAATATTAAATTATTCTTTAACCCTGCTGTTCTGTTCGGTCTGGGGAGACCTATTTTGAACTTTGGTATTTTTTGGGGTGTTCAAGATGCGGTTCTGAAACTTGTGGTTGATTGACTTAAATGAGGATGGGTCGGTCGGCCACGGGTTTCAGAGTCGCATCTTGAATATTTTAAAGAATATTGAAGTTCAAAGTCGGTCATTTTTGACCAACAGAACAGCAGGGTTAAACCAACTCAGCTATACAATACAGACTGTTGTGAATTCCGCTTTTGGGCTCCCTCCGGTGGTTGTAAGTGGCACTTTTGTGAGTTCTGCTCTTGGGCTCCCTCTTGCGGTTTCTAGTGGTATGGCTGCTCCTTGGATTTAGCTGTCTTCAGCTGCTTCCACTGATCGTCTTTTCTGCTCGGCTATTTATGCCTGGCTCTTTCCTTCAGCCAGTGCCACTTGTAAATGGTTTCTGGTTGGATTCACATCTCTTTGGATTTCCCTGTTATCCTGACCGTTCAGCAAAGCTAAGTTTTTGCCTTCTCTTTTCTGCCCATAGATTGTGGACTTATCCGTTCTGTGCTTTCTATGTTTGTCCAGCTTATCAGTATGAATTAATTCTGTCTTGCTGGAAGCTCTGGGAAGCAGATTTACCCTCCACACCTTTAGTCAGGTGTGGAGATTTTTTGTAAACTCTGCGTGGATTTTTGTAGTGTTTTATACTGACCGCACAGTATTCCATCCTGTCCTATCTGTCTAGCTAGACTGGCCTCCTGTGCTCATCCTGATTTCATTCTGTGTATGTCTTTTCCCTCTCCACTCAGTCATTATTTGTGGGGGGCTAATCTATCCTTTGGGGATTTTCTCTGAGGCAAGATAGTTCTCCTGCTTCTATCTTTAGGGGTAGTTAGCTCTTAGGCTGTGATGAGGTGCCTAGGGAGAGTTAGGAGCATCCCACGGCTACTTCTAGTGTTGTGTTGAGCTTAGGGACTGCGGTCAGTACAGTTACCACTTCCTTCAGAGCTCGTTCCATGTTGCTCCTAGACCACCGTATCATAACAGTACAAGTGGCCAAAAATGAATTAAATGCATCTCAAAAGAAGGAAAAGAAAGTTCTGAACCATTTTTTTTTCTGTGCTCTGGTTTGTCTCTTTTTTCCTCTTGATATCTGGGTGGTTCAGGATATATGCTTTGGCATGGATGTTCAGGGTTTGTTTTCTCGTGTGGATCATCTTGCTGCAAGAGTACAGAGTATCCAAGACTATGTTGTCCAGGCTTTAGAGCCTAGAATTCCTACTCCTGATTTGTTTTTTGGGGACAGATCCAAGTTTTTGAACTTTAAAAATAACTGCAAATTGTTTTTTGCTTTGAAACCCCGTTCTTCTGGTGATCCCATTCAGCAAGTTAAAATCATCATATCCTTGCTGCGTGGTGACCCTCAAGACTGGGTTTTTTCTCTTGAAACAGGGGATCCGGCATTATTGAATGTAGACAAATTTTTTCAAGCGCTCGGATTATTGTATGAGGAACCTAATCCTGTGGATCATGCAGAAAAAACCCTGTTGGCCTTGTGTCAAGGTCAGGAAGCGGCAGAATTATACTGCCAGAAATTTAGAAAATGGTCTGTGCTCACTAAATGGAATGAGTAGGCTCTGGCTGCTATTTTCAGAAAAGGTCTTTCTGAAGCCCTTAAAGATGTTATGGTGGGCTTTCCTACGCCTGCCGGTTTGAGCGAATCTATGTCTCTAGCCATTCAGATTGATTGGCGTCTGCGCGAGCGCAAAGCTGTGCACCATATGGCAGTGTCCTCTGAGCAGAGTCCTGAACCTATGCAATGTGATAGGATTTTGACTAGAACAGAACGGCAGGAATTCAGACGTCAGAATAGGCTGTGTTTTTACTGTGGTGATTCTGCTCATGTTATCTCTGATTGCCCTAAGCGTACTAAGAGAGTCGCTAGGTCTGTTACCATCAGTACTGTACAGCCTAAATTTCTCTTATCTGTGACCCTGATTTGCTCATTGTCGTCCTTTTCTGTCATGGCATTTGTGGATTCAGGCACTGCCCTGAACTTAATGGACTTAGAATTCGCCAGGCGCTGTGGTTTTTCCTTGCAGCCTTTGCAGAGCCCTATTCCTTTGAGGGGTATTGATGCTACACCCTTGGCCAAGGATAAACCTCAGTACTGGACGCAGATGACTATGTACATGGTTCCTGCACATCAGGAAGATTGCCGTTTTCTGGTGTTGCATAACCTGCATGATGTTGTTGTACTGGGTTTTCCATGGTTACAGGAACATAATCCGGTGCTGGATTGGAAAACTATGTCGGTGACTAGTTGGGGTTGTCAAGGGGTACATAGTGACGTTCCTTTGATGTCAATTTCCTCTTCCCCCTCTTCTGAGGTCCCTGAGTTTTTGTCGGATTTCCAGGATGTAATTGATGAGCCCAAGTCCAGTTCCCTTCCACTGCACAGGGACTGTGATTGTGCTATTAACTTGATTCCTGGTTGCAAGTTCCCTAAGGGCCGACTTTTCAATCTGTCTGTGCCAGAGCATGCCGCCATGCGGAGTTATGTTAAGGAGTCTTTGGAGATGGGGCATATTCGGCCCTCTTTGTCACCATTTGTGAGCGGGTTTCTTTTTTGTTGCTAAGAAGGATGGCTCCTTGAGACCCTGTATAGATTATCGTCTTCTTAATAAGATCACGGTCAAATTCCAATACCCCTTGCCTTTGCTTACTGATTTGTTTGCTCAGATTAAGGGGGCTAGTTGGTTTACTAAGATTGACCTCCGAGGGGCATATAATCTTGTTCATATTAAACAGGGTGACGAATGGAAAACTGCATTTAATACGCCCGAAGGCCATTTTGAATACCTTGTGATGCCATTTGGGCTCTCTAATGCTCCATCTGTG
The DNA here is from genome assembly GCF_032444005.1 of Ranitomeya imitator. NCBI lineage: Eukaryota > Metazoa > Chordata > Amphibia > Anura > Dendrobatidae > Ranitomeya > Ranitomeya imitator. Next base: position 260,298,957 of record NC_091284.1, on the reverse strand, counting down.
TTCCAGTCTTTCATGCATGATATTTTCCGCAATTATCTTGATAAAGTCATGGTCGTATATTTGGATGATATTTTGATTTTTTCCGATGATTGGGAGTCTCATGTGACGCAGGTCAGGATGGTGTTCCAGATCCTTCGTGATAATGCTTTGTTTGTGAAGGGGTCTAAGTGCCTATTCGGAGTTCAGAAGGTCTCTTTTTTGGGTTTTATTTTTTTTCCCTCGTCTATAGAAATGGATCCTGTTAAGGTCCAAGCTATTCATGACTGGATCCAAACCACATCTGTGAAGGGCCTTCAAAAAATTTTGGGCTTTGCTAATTTCTATCGCCGTTTCATTGCCAACTTTTCCAGTGTGGTTAAGCCCCTTACTGATTTGACGAAGAAAGGCGCTGATGTGACGAATTGGTCCTCTGAGGCTGTTGAGGCCTTTCAGGAGCTTAAACACCGATTTACTTCTGCCCCTGTGTTGCGTCAGCCGGATGTTTCTCTTCCTTTTCAGGTTGAGGTCGACGCTTCTGAGATTGGGGCAGGGGCCGTTTTGTCTCAGAGGGAGTCTGATGGTTCTTTGATGAAACCGTGTGCTTTTTTTTCCAGAAAGTTTTCACCTGCGGAATGCAATTATGATGTTGGCAATTGGGAGTTGTTGGCTATGAAGTGGGCATTTGAAGAGGGGCAACATTGGATTGAGGGAGCTAAGCACCGCATTGTGGTCTTGACTGATCATAAAAATCTGATTTACCTCGAGTCGGCCAAGCGGCTGAATCCTAGACAGGCTCGATGGTCCCTGTTTTTCTCCCGTTTTGATTTTGTGGTCTCGTATCTTCCGGGATCTAAGAATGTTAAGGCTGATTCCCTCTCTAGGAGTTTTTTGCCTGATTCTCCTGGAGTCCTTGAGCTGGTTGGCATTCTTAAGGAAGGGGTGATTCTTTCTGCCATCTCCCCTGATTTGCGGCGGGTGCTTCAGGAATTTCAGGCTGATAGACCTGACCACTGTCCTGTGGGGAAGCTGTTTGTTCCTGATGGATGGACAAGTAAGGTGATTTCTGAGGTTCATTGTTCAGTGTTGGCTGGTCATCCTGGGATTTTTGGTACCAGAGATTTGGTTGCTAGGTCCTTTTGGTGGCCTTCCTTGTCGCGCGATGTGCGTGCTTTTGTGCAGTCCTGTGGGACTTGCGCCCGAGCCAAGCCTTGCTGTTCCCGCGCTAGTGGGTTGCTTTTGCCTTTGCCGGTCCCTGAGAGGCCCTGGACGCATATTTCCATGGATTTTATTTCGGATCTTCCTGTTTCCCAGAAGATGTCTGTTATCTGGGTTGTTTGTGACCGGTTCTCTAAAATGGTCCATCTGGTACCTTTGCCTAAGTTGCCTTCCTCCACAGATCTGGTTCCATTGTTTTTTCAGCATGTGGTTCGTTTGCATGGCATTCCGGAGAATATTGTGTCTGACAGAGGTTCTCAGTTTGTCTCTAGATTTTGGCGGGCCTTTTGTGCTAGGATGGGCATTGATTTGTCTTTTTCTTCAGCGTTTCATCCTCAGACTAATGGCCAAACTGAGCGATCTAATCAGACCTTGGAGAACTATTTGAGATGCTTTGTGTCTGCTGATCAAGATGATTGGGTGGCTTTCTTGCCATTGGCCGAGTTTGCCTTTAATATTCGGGCTAGTTCGGCTACTTTGGTTTCACCTTTCTTTTGTAATTTTGGTTTTCATCCTCGTTTTTCTTCCGGGCAGGTTGAGCCTTCTGATTGTCCTGGTGTTGATTCTGTGTTGGACAGGCTGCAGCAGATTTGGACTCATGTGGTGGACAATTTGACGTTGTCTCAGGAAAGGGCTCAACGTTTTGCTAACTGCCGTCGGTGTGTTGGTCCCCGGCTTCGTGGGGGGGATTTGGTTTGGTTGTCTTCTCGTCATGTTCCTATGAAGGTTTCTTCCCCTAAGTTTGAGCCTCGGTTGATTGGTCCTTATAAAATTTCTGAAATTATTAATCCGGTGTCTTTTCGTTTTGCTCTTCCAGCCTCTTTTGCCATTCATAATGTTTTCCATAGATCTTTGTTAAGGAGATATGTGGTGCCCGTTGTTCCCTCTGTTGACCCTCCTGCCCCGGTGTTGGTTGAGGGAGAGTTGGAATATGAGGTTGAGAAGATTTTGGATTCTCATTTTTCGAGGCGGAGGCTTCAGTATCTTGTCAAGTGGAAGGGTTATGGCCAGGAGGATAATTCTTGGGTTGTTGCCTCCGATGTCCATGCCACCGATTTGGTTTGTGCTTTTCACTTGACTCGTCCTGATTGGCCTGGGGGCTCTGGTGAGGGTTCGGTGACCCCTCCTCAAGGGGGGGTACTGTTTGAATTCCGCTCTTGGGCTCCCTCCGGTGGTTGTAAGTGGCACTTTTGTGAGTTCTGCTCTTGGGCTCCCTCTTGTGGTTTCTAGTGGTATGGCTGCTCCTTGGATTTAGCGGTCTTCAGCTGCTTCCACTGATCGTCTTTTCTGCTCGGCTATTTATGCCTGGCTCTTTCCTTCAGCCAGTGCCACTTGTAAATGGTTTCTGGTTGGATTCACATCTTTGGATTTCCCTGTTATCCTGACCAGTTCAGCAAAGCTAAGTTTTTTCCTGCTTTTTTCTGTCCATAGTTTGTGGACTTATCCGTTCTGTGCTTTCTATGTTTGTCCAGCTTATCAGTATGAATTAATTCTGTCTTGCTGGAAGCTCTGGGAAGCAGATTTACCCTCCACACCTTTAGTCAGGTGTGGAGATTTTTTGTAAACTCTGCGTGGATTTTTTTGTAGTGTTTTATACTGACCGCACAGTATTCCATCCTGTCCTATCTATTTAGCTAGACTGGCCTCCTGTGCTCATCCTGGTTTCATTCTGTGTATGTCTTTTCCCTCTCCACTCACAGTCATTATTTGTGGGGGGCTAATCTATCCTTTGGGGATTTTCTCTGAGGCAAGATAGTTCTCCTGCTTCTGTCTTTAGGGGTAGTTAGCTCTTAGGCTGTGACGAGATGCCTAGGGAGAGTTAGGAGCATTCCACGGCTACTTCTAGTGTTGTGTTGAGCTTAGGGACTGCGGTCAGTACAGTTACCACTTCCTTCAGAGCTCATTCCATGTTGCTCCTAGACCACCGTATCATAACAACAGACCAAAAGTTTGGACACACCTTCTCATTTAAAGATTTTTCTGTATTTTCATGACTATGAAAATTGTACATTCACACTGAAGGCATCAAAACTATGAATTAACACATGTGGAATTATATACTTAACAAAAAAGCGTGACACAACTGAAATTATGTCTTATATTCTAGGTTCTTCAAAGTAGCTACCTTTTTGCTTTGACTGCTTTGCACACTCTTGGCATTCTCTTGATGAGCTTCAAGAGGTAGTCACCGGGAATGGTTTTCACTTCACAGGTGTGCCCTGTCAGGTTTAATAAGTGGTCTTTCTTGCCTTCTAAATGGGGTTGGGACCATCAGTTGTGTTGTGCAGAAGTCTGGTGGATACACAGATGATAATCCTACTGAATAGACTGTTAGCTGCTTTTTTCTTGCCTTAATACAAATTCTAACTAAAGAAAAACGAGTGGCCATCATTACTTTAGGAAATGAAGGTCAGTCAGTCCGAAAAATTGGGAAAACTTTGAAAGTGTTCCCCAAGTACAGTGGCAAAAACCATCAAGCACTACAAAGAAACTGTCTCACATGAGGACCGCCCCAGGAAAGGAAGACCAAGAGTCACCTCTGCTTCTGAGGATTAGTTTATCTGAGTCACCAGTCTCAGAAATCATAGGTTAACAGCAGCTCAAATTAAAGACTAAGTCAATGCCACACAGAGTTCTAGCAGCAGACACATCTCTACAACATCTGTTAAGAGGAGACTTTGTGCAGCAGGCCTTCATGGTAAAATAGCTGCTAGGAAACCACTGCTAAGGACAGGCAACAAGCAGAAGAGACTTGTTTGGGCTAAAGAACACAAGGAATGGACATTAGTTCAGTGGAAATCTGTGCTTTGGTCTGATGAGTCCAAATTTGAGATCTTTGGTTCTAACCACCGTATATTTATGCAACGCAGAAAAGGTGAATAGACTCTACATGGCTGGTCCCCACCGTGAAGCATGGACGAGGAGGTGTGATGGTGTGGGGGTGCTTTGCTGGTGACACTGTTGGGGATTTATTCAAAATTGAAGGCATACTGAACCAGCATGGCTACCACAGCATCTTGCAGCGGCATGCTATTCCATCCGGTTTGCGTTTAGTTGGACCATCATTTATTTTTCAACAGGACAATGACCCCAAACACACCTCCAGGCTGTGTAAGGGCTATTTCACCAAGGAGAGTGATGGGGTGCTACGAGAGATAACCTGGCCTCCACAGTCACCATACCTGAACCCAATTTGGTGTGAGCTGGACCACAGAGTGAAGGCAAAAGGGCCAACAAGTGCTAAGCGTCTCTGGGAACTCCTTCAAGATTGTTGGAAGACCATTCCCGGTGACTACCTCTTGAAGCTCATCAAGAGAATGCCAAGAGTGTGCAAAGCAGTCATTTTTTACATAGCTGTCACATCACTGTTTAATTATTTATTCCATATACTGTACAATTGAAAGAACTGAAGGTAATTAATTGAGGGTGTTTCATCCTTATTGCTTCTTTCGTATTTTACTCGTCAGAATAAAGGTCCTTAGACATTGTACAAGTAACACTTCATGTAGATAGTAGGTGTTTTAGTAAAGAGTACTTATTCAGTTAGCTTGCCCTCTTTTTACTATGGATTGTTAAATGTCTACATACCTGGCTCTTCTGTTCCAATGTGCCTGTATATACATCTTGTTCCACTGTTCCTTGTGAAATCTAGAATATCCAGCTCCAATGTTCCTAGATGCTCAATGCCCACTGGCTAATCTAGCCCTTCTATTCTACATATTGTACGGTTATATTGCTCTCAGTGCATCAACGCTTCCAGGCTATGATGTTTATACAGACCTAAAGCTTTATGAATTGGTGTAACCAGATGAGCCATAACAGCAGCATTTTGTCTGAGACTAACAAAGTGTCAAAAAGGGGACATGAATTCAAAATAGCATAGAATGTGACTACAAATATGTGCCATGTTGAGGAATATTGAATTCTGCTGAATTATGAATTTAGTGCACCAATGTTAGAAAATATACCCCATTGTATTTATGCAACTTCACATATACTGTATTAACTGTGCTGTTCTGTTCTTATTGGCTATATACTTGTACTGTTCGGGTTAATATTAACCATCCTATTAAAGTCTGTTAATATTGACATTTGCTACTTTATGCGTATTTTTTAAATATCAGTTACATTTTTTAATGGTTGGCTAAAAACAAATGAAAAATGAAAATCAAAACATCAGCTTGCTTTATTTTCTTTAGGAAAAGGTTGTACGTGTTCACTTATTGCTATAGTGAGACATTCTTACATTCTGCACAGAAACAACTCACGTGCTTTACATAAATATTTACTAAGACTAGAACATGCAATATTTGTTTTATCACAGGAAGATGACATTTTCACCAATATAGTATAATTTTAGAAGACTCTCTATCCATTTATCCCAAACTTCTCTAATAGCGGCTAGTTATTACAGAATTATCTGATATTATTAAAGGACAATTCTCCAGCCTGTCAGGAGGCTGCAAGTTCCAAATTACATTTTTGTTTTTAAACTGAATTGCAGTTGTCTGGGTATCGTGCCTCATCAGATTCAACTTCAGAATTAGAATTCTCATTATCACTTTCCCGCAACTTATGGGGTCCTCATCATCGGTCACTTTCTCCATTTGGATATCTTCTTCAGAAAGTGAGGTGTTGGCCAAGGTTTTATATTTCAGCTTCACTCAATGGACGTCTACGCCACATTTTCATCCAACTTTCCAAATAATAGACACTCTTGAATTTCACAGGTAAAATCAGCATTGCAGAATAAAATAGCACTATATAAATAAACAACAACAATAAGGGCTCATACTCACATGCGAGAAACTCGGACGAGTCTCGCACGTCAGGAGCGGAGCGTACGGCTGCATGTATTGCTATGCGGCTGCACGCTCCAATCTGAGTGCCGGGTGCAGTGCAGGTATTGCCGTGCAAGTCTCATTCGAGTTTCTCGCTTGTAAGTATGAGCCCTAATAATAATAAAATCGCAGCAAACACTAACCAGTGTAGAAGCAATACAAGCTTATATGCTACAGGGAAACAGATTTGCACAGACCTGTACTCAAAGCTAATTTATCTGCAGTAACTTGCAAATGTATCAAACGCACGCACCAGCAGGAACTGGAGAAATCAATAACCAATAGTAGATGCAATAGATAATCGTTTAAAACACTTTTCATACAAAAAAAAATTAAAATAAAATAAAAAACAACACTAATAATAACAACACCTACCCATAAACAACTCACGTAACCACGATTTGCAGATCCTCATAATAAATAATCTGCAACTTCACAAACTGTTTTTCAAATAGACCGGAACAGTACAGCATGTTAAATTTGTCCTTTTCAAGTGAATAGGGCAGAAGTACAATACTGATCACTATGATCCCTCGCAATCTAATATATATGGGCTTTCCTAAGAATAGGCTCTCAATTTAAAATATGATGTTTTGATTTAATACCCTTACCTGGTGGAAGTCCCAATGTATGATTCATGAATGGAAGAGCAAATCGAAATATCCGTGTATTATGATTTATAGCCTGCAAATCAAAATCAAATAATAGTTAATATGTATTAAGGGTTTCAGAAGATCCAAAGATGATAGAAAAGGATATCATAATTAGATTGTTACATTTGTTAAGTCCTTCTCAGTCCCTGGCTTACTAGAGGTAGGGATCCTGAGTAAATGACACGCAAACAAGGTATTGTGTGATCATATACAGGGGAAGCCCAGGAGCACATCTCTCTCTCTGGGCTTTGCCCTCCCTTTATATAGAAAAGAATTATTCTTTTACAGACATGCGCACAAGCGCTCATATTTCACTATCTCTTACATAAACAATCTATACCAGTCTTTATCAGTAGAAAGTTACATCATCTGGAAGGTGAATGAAAGGCTGCTATTGAAAGAAGGAATGCACACATGATTACTTCCATAAAAGGAAATGTCAAGTCAGCAGAAATGTATCTTGTTGTAAGCGAGATTTCTCCGGAAGAAGACAAGATGGATTCCTTTAGTTCAGTCTGATCTCCACAATTCCCCCCTTTGACATTTTCTTTTATTTATTTTATTACCACAGGGCCAAAGACAAAGCCTTTATTTGGTATTACACATGTACATGCTTGTATTCAATAAGAGAATCAAATCTAGTATTAATTCTTCCGTTTAACTCTCGCAACCTTTTCTTTGTTTTGCAATAAGTACAGATATTACAAAGGGATAGCAAAATAAGCGCAATAATCAGTATTAGCAAAGGATAACATAAGAGAAGAGGAAAAAAAAACTTTATACTCTTGCATCTATTACACAAAGTTTATCTGTGCATACTGAGATACTCTTGAGCACAATCTGGAATAGTACGTATATGACTACAATAATCATAACTATATGTATTATGCTCTGCATAATCCCAGCAACCCACCCACCGATTCCTCTGAACCAATTGGCCGGGTTAAGAAAAGAAAAGGTATCTGACCACCAGCTATCCTTATTCTGGTCATTGTCTTTGTCATACTGATCTCTGAGTCGTTGTACGTCCTTTAATTTAAATGTCATACTCATAGTACTATTCGGGTCTATATAATGACAGCAGGTGGGTCCGATGATTTGACACATACCCCCTTGTGAGGCAGTTAGGTAATCCAATACCAGGGTATGTTGGTTAGTGACTATTATAAGCTGATTCTGTACAGCTATACTAGTGTTTAGTATATCCAATATATCCCAGATCTGATCATCTAGATAATCCGTGGCTCTAACTAATTTATCCCACATCTGTGTTAACATAGGATAAATAAAAATGATACTAGCAATTTTGTTAGGAATTCCCATTTGTACTATATGTGGCCTCCCCGAGGGACGTGGTGAGTTATCTGCAGCTCTTTTATACAGTGTGTGCTTGGGCACGGCTTGCATATTCACTTGTTTATTTGAAATTATGAATGTAGCCGGGGTTAGGCGTCCTAATGTACAAGTACCCTTTATACCTACGGGAAGCCATTTATATGCTCCTTCTCCGCATATCCAAAATGTACCTTCAGGCAGATCCCATAGAGCTGAGTGCTGCAATACCAATCTGTGAGCCAAGTCCACAAATCTAGATACATTCTGAAGCATACACCAAGAGGGTTTTTGTCCCAAGGGGCTACAGTACCCGGCTGCGGGATTCCCACATACAGGCATTCCTTTGATATACTCATTGGATTCATTACAAACCAGGTTCCCCAGCTTACTTGTACAACTGTTTGCATCACCTTGGGGGAACAATTTAGAATGTTTCCATTTTCTATTATGTATGTATCTTTCCAATACTACAGGTTTGAAAGCATCAGAGGGGGGGACGGTTGTACTGAAACTAAGCTGTAGATTTTCTGTGGGGACCTGTCCTAAATTAGTTAATCCAGTCTTATTTCTAGGTACCCATTTTCCTCCCCTAAATGCTAAATATTGTAGATGTGTGTTACTCCCTGAGAGATTACCCTGCCACCAAGGAAATTCTACCCATCCCACAATTGGTATGGCGATTGTAGTATTCCACAGCCTAGCATTACCAATTTGGTTGTTGGCCAGGTTGTCTGAACAATTAGGCCAAGCGAATATTTCTTCTGCTAATACGGGAACTGCTAGAAAAGGTATACTTGTGGCTGATACCGGCGAATGGGTACAGATCCAACAATCTGTCAGGGTTTGTGTATTGTTTAACAAGTCATGCACTAATTTTCTATGATGTTGTACGAATCTATTGTTCAAAGGGGCTAGAGAATTCAGTCTATCCCACGCCTCCGTTGAGGTTATCATTATTAACATCAATATCATGAGTTTATACTGCTTTTCTTGCAATGGCTTGCATGTATCCATGATGCCTTTCCTTCAAGCTTGACTGATGTAGGTGTTGTCAACAGGACTTGGAAGGGTCCGTCAAACCTTGGTTCTAGAGCCTTTCTGGTGTGTCTTTTTACATAGACTTGATCACCTGGTTCCAACTTGTGACTTCCTTCTGTGTTGTCAGGATCTGGAAGGGAAGCAAAAACTTGTGCATGCACCTTAGTTAATTGTTTCTGAAGATTTTGCACATAAGAAGTCAATGATTCAATATTTAACACAAGTTGCTGTGGAAAATAACATCCTAAATTGGCAGTCCTGCCAAACAAAATTTCATATGGAGACAGTTTAGTCTTACCCCTTGGGGTATTGTGTATTGAGTAAAGGGCCAGTGGAAGGCATTCTGTCCAAGGCTTTCCTGTTTCAGCCATGGCTTTCTGTATTTTTAATTTTAAAGTTCCATTCATGCGTTCCACCTTACCAGAACTTTGAGGATGGTACGGAGTGTGTAACTGACTTTCAACACCCAACATTTTCAGTACATTTTGAAATATTTCTCCAGTGAAATGAGTACCCCTATCTGACTCGATCACTTCAGGGAGACCGTAACGGGGTATCAGTTCGGCAACTAGCTTTACAGCAGTGTTTTTAGCTGAAGCCTTCCGAACTGGATAGGCCTCTGGCCACCCCGAGAACATGTCCACACATACCAACACATACTCATACCCATTACTTTTTGGCAGCTGGATAAAGTCTATTTGTAATCGCTGAAACGGGTAGAGAGGTCGGACGTGGTGCTTCATAGGGGTCTTTGTTGTCTGTCCGGGATTATGTGCCAGGCATATAGCGCATGCAGCACAATAGTCTCTTGCATAGTTGCCAAAACCTGGAGCCAACCAGACTTGCTTTGCCAGTAGTGTCATTGCATTTGCAGACACATGAGTAGGGTGGTGCAGTCCACCAACTACAATCGGATACCAGGCTCTAGGTAGACATATTAGTCCATCTTTCTTCCAAATTCCCGCTTGTTCTTCTGCCCCTTCCTTTTTCCACCTGTCCCTCTCCTCTTCTCCTGCATCTTCCTGTGCTTGTCTCAGTCTATCTTCAGTATTTTCTGTGGGGTTTACAGTATAAACCTGTTGTAAGGGTTTGACAGCTGCTGCTTTGGCTGCTTTATCAGCCCTATCATTTCCCCTAGATTCCCTAGTGTCGAGTCTCACATGTGCAGCTACCTTGATTACTGCTACTTCTTTTGTTTCTTGTGCAGCCTCTAAGATCTGTTTGATCAGAGAAGCATGTTTTACAGGTTGTCCTGACGCTGTCATGTAACCTCTAGCTCTCCAGATTACTCCAAAATCAAACACAATACCATGTGCATACCTAGAATCAGTGTATGTATTAGCTGTCTGGTTCTCAGCTATTTTAAGAGCTTCAATCAATGCTGTTAGTTCTGCTTCTTGTGCAGACTGTTTCGGTGGAAGTGGTTCTGCTTTGAGAGTTTCAGATTCTGACACAACTGCATACCCTGTATGGAAGTTACCTGTGTCATCTGCAAACCTACTACCATCTATAAACAGCTCTAAATCTGGATTTTGAAGTGGTGTTTCGGATACATTGGGTAAGCCTACCGTTTCTTGTAAAATGAGCTCTGTACAATCATGTGTGTCTGTAGGGAAAAAATTTGCGTGTGGATCAGTGTCCTTATTCCCCCCTTCAGACTCGAGAGGTAGCAGTGTAGCTATATTGAGAGTCTGAAGCCTAGCAAATGTGATAGTAGAGGGGAGCAACAAAGAACACTGTAGCCGCAAATGTCTGGCCATGGAAATGTGTTTTGGTTGGACCTGGTTTAATATCCCATAAACATCATGTGTAGTTTGAACTGTGAGTGGATACTCTAGAACAATTTCTGATGCTTTGTCCAACAATAGTGAGACAGCAACAACTACACGTACACAGGTTGGCGCTGCTCTAGCTACGGGATCTAACCTTGCTGAAAGATATGCAATTGGTCTTTGTTTCCCTGCATGCTTCTGGGTAAGAACTCCTGTAGCATGGGAATCAACTTCTGCAGCCATAAGCTGAAACGGTTTGGTGTAGTCTGGTAGCCCTAACGCTGGAGCTGAAACAAGGGCATCTTTTAATTGTTGGAACGAAATCTGACCTTCTTTTGTCAACAAATAAGGTTCACTTTTTACACAGTCATACAGTGGTTGCATTAGTTGACTGGCATGTATAATCCATTGTCTACAATGAGACACTATTCCTAAAAATGCTCGTAGCTGTTTATGATTTCTAGGCTCATTCATCTGTCTTATTGCTTCAGTTCTTTGTGGTGTAAGATGCTTTTTACCTTGAGAAATGCAATGACCTAGAAAGACCACTTTGGTCTGACAAACTTGTAGCTTTTGTCTATTCACTTTACACCCTTCTTTTTCTAAAAAACATAGTAAACTCACAGTGGACCTTTCTGCAGTTTCTAGATCTGGGCAGCAAAGTAGTAGGTCATCCACATACTGCAAAATTACTACCTGTGGTTCGGGTTCAAACCTCTGAAGGACTGTTTGTAGGGCATTTGAATAAAGAGTAGGGGAGTGTATCATTCCCTGTGGAAGGCGTGTCCACGCCAACTGTTTGCCCTTAAATGTAAATGCAAACAAATGCCAACTATCTTGGTGTAAAGGAACCGAGAAAAATGCATTTGAAAGATCTATTACAGTAAATACTTGAGAACTGGCTGGTATCTGTGATAGTAACGTATGAGGATTGGGTACAACTGGGGTGATTGGATCTAGAACTTTGTTTATTTCTCTTAAATCATGTACCATACGATATTTGGGCATAGAACTCTTATCAAGAGTTCTCTTTTTGACTGGATACAGAGGAGTGTTAGCAGGTGATTGTATCTCTACCAAAACTCCTTTCTCTTTATATCCCTCTATCTGTTTTGTAATAGCTAGTTCCTGCTGGGCACTCACAGGGTATTGTCTGAGCTGAGGGAGAACAGTTCCTGGTTGCACAGATAGTTTTACAGGAGAGATATGCAATAGTCCCACATCGGTGTCACCCTGTGCCCACAGTGTTTCTGGGACCATTGAGAGGTCTAGATCTGTGGTGTACTCTTTTTCTTCAGCATAATCCTCAAAAGCCTGAATTCTGACATATTGTTCTAATGTTTCTGCATCATCAGGGATAGTCAGTATAACTGTGCCATCTTCCCTAAAATTGATGTTAGCTTCTAATTTCTTTAGGACATCAGTTCCTAACAAACATGTTGGGGCACCTCTGGCATACAAAAATCTGGATGCAAAACATTTAGGTCCTAATGAGACCTCTAGGGGCACAGTATATGGCAGTGTTCGAATTACCCCATCATAACCCTCAGCAAAAGTTGTTTGTTCTGAAATATCTTCCGGATTCGGAAGAAAATCTTGATTCAAAATTGAGGAAGTTGCACCTGTATCTATCAAAAATGGAATCTCTCTCCCCCCCACATTCACCTGTATCATAGGTCTTCTAGCTGGTAGGGAAGTTTGTAACACATCGAGTCAATCTGAATCTGGTATGGGACCATCTATGATGGTAGATTTCTGCTGGTTGTCCGTTTGGGGAGGGTTATTTCTGGGAACAAATTTGCCTGACTTTATATCTGCCAACTTCTTCCTGCACTCTCTTTGGAAATGACCTGGCTTTTTACAGTAGTGGCAAGGAAAGTTGTGTCTCACTCTTCCTCCTGTATTAGCTTGTGCTATTCTAACAGGCTTACGATTCTCTCTCATATCCATGACTATTCCTAAACATCGTTGTTTCACAATATTTGGTTGTTCAATTGTTCTCCAATCTGGAGTAGAGGATTTAAATTTTTCTCTGATTTTCGGATCTAGCCCCTCTATTAATTGTTTTGTAAAAAGTCTCCTTACTGAAGCATCAGTCAAATCCAATCCTTCATCCCTAAAGCTATTTTCTAATTCTTGACTATATTCTTCAATACTTTGCCCAAATTTCTGCATAATCACACCCGTAGATCCCCTTTCCCTCTGTTTTTCTCTCATGAAAATTATTAATGCCTCTGTGAACTGGGTACCTGATGCTTCTGTCTGTAAGGCACCCCCTTCTGCCACTGGTCTATTGGGCTGTAGGTGTGTCAATAATTCCTGAAAAAGTCCGGGGGACATTTTCATTCTACATAATTCTTCCCCGTCCGCCCATACCCCAGCATGAGTCTGCATGATTTGTTGTATGTATTGTGCAAATCGGATGGGATATTGAGTGGGATCAGGCGCATTATGCAGGAGGGACATACCTTCAGCAGGGGACCAAGGAAAATACTGTCGGGTCTGGTGATATCTAGTTCCCATTACCCCGTCAGCACCAGGTTCCCTAAAGGGTCTTGGTACTACCCTAACAGGGGCAAGTACAGCGCCATGTCTAGGTGTACCACAGACTAGGCAATCATTTCTCCAATCTGGATTTTGTTGTCCACAGTGTGAACATACCCATCCTCCTACCCCACCAAGATTGGGATACAAGGCTGGAAATTGTTTTCCTCCTTCTGCTCCTCCAGATGGTACAAATGATTGGGCTTTTGGATCTAGGTAAGGTGGTGGGATTATGTCACAACTTTTTCCCTTCCCCATAATCCATTTGGAAGTGTCTGGATCATACTTCCAATTCTCCTCTTTAGCTGTTTTTGAGACCTCTATCATACAGTGTATGATTTCTTCCCACCCATTGTCTTTGATAATTCCACCTCGTTCTTTACTCAGTTTTTCCCATTCTGTACTGAACATAAGTGCTTCTGAAATTCCCAATTTTTCTCTTACCCTTCTAATCTGACTTCTGACTGTCTTCCCACATCTTTCCTGTATGATATCTGCTGCTTCCACTTGTCCTAAGACGGTTTTTGTCTGTTTATTTCCCATTTTTCTTTTTTATTTTTTTTTTCAATATTAGCTATTTCTACCCCAGGTGACGTTTGGGCAATCACTTATCCTAGGTGATGTCTCGTTGCCTTCTCTCCTAGGGAGCTAAAATATTGAAGGGCTGATCTGCTCCATTCTTTCTAATGTGCAGAATGTACTTAAGTGCTATTATGCACGCAAACAGACCCAGCAACACCATACAGATCACAAAACTTTCTGTGTCAGTTAGCATACTTGTCCCAGGCTCATGGACCCACGTCCTGGGCTCATTCTATCAAACCTTATCCAGAAATGAAGGAGGTTAAGCACTTAAATGAGAGTCAAGCATGGGCGGAGGTCTCCCCGAAAGGACGCAACCACATGACCCAGTTAGGCTGACTTCCGTGTATAAGGCTTATACCCCAACTATTTCGGCTTATTTTTCTACGCACTTTTGCTCTTCTTTCACAACATACCACAACCTTCACACTGTTCAACACACTGCCAGGGACAGGACTCATAAATCTATACAATATAGTAACCCGAGTTTTATAGGTATCTACTCACTACTAGACTAACCCAGCGTGACACGGCTCATAGAGATCTTTCGGATAATACAAGGCAAATAAAAGAGAACTAATAATGTCTCTTACCTGGCCAGGTTTTTCAGTTCATTTGCCGTCCATTATCCCAGATCTCCATTGTCCGTATCTGCAGGTGAATCTCGAGCAAATACTCTCATCTCGGGTCCCTGTTCGGTGCGCCAAAGAAATGTTAAGTCCTTCTCAGTCCCTGGCTTACTAGAGGTAGGGATCCTGAGTAAATGACACGCAAACAAGGTATTGTGTGATCATATACAGGGGAAGCCCAGGAGCACATCTCTCTCTCTGGGCTTTGCCCTCCCTTTATATAGAAAAGAATTATTCTTTTACAGACATGCGCACAAGCGCTCATATTTCACTATCTCTTACATAAACAATCTATACCAGTCTTTATCAGTAGAAAGTTACATCATCTGGAAGGTGAATGAAAGGCTGCTATTGAAAGAAGGAATGCACACATGATTACTTCCATAAAAGGAAATGTCAAGTCAGCAGAAATGTATCTTGTTGTAAGCGAGATTTCTCCGGAAGAAGACAAGATGGATTCCTTTAGTTCAGTCTGATCTCCACACATTGATATAATATGCTGTCTGCTGTTGTAGGAGGGGATGACAGCCTTCACATTCATTGCTTGATAATTGGTTACTAAGGTAAGGAATTATGGCATTCACTTGATAAAATAAAATTAATGAAATATGAAAATGAATATACTAGTGTTTTTGCTTACATCAGAAACGTAACTTTTATGCAGGCATCTGGATGTAACGAACAGAGATCATGAGCTGGGAACAGTCGGGGATTGATAGAATTCTATTTATATACAGCAGTAACTTTAAACTGTTAGTGTAACGTAATGCAACTGTGGAGCAGTTGCGCTCATCCACCACCAGGGGGCGCTGTTATGGGGAAAAAGGGTCGCACTTACAGTGTAGCCCTTCGGTGCAGAAGTGCAGGCCACCACCAGGAGGCGGGAGAGTAGTCAGACAGGCCGAAGTCAACAACAAACAGAGAGATGAAGTACCAGTGGTCACAGCAAAGCATGGGGTCAGAGACGAGCCAAAAGTCAGAGCCAGACGGGAGCACAGTATGCAAAACGTGATAGTGTAATAGAATGCGGGGTTGAGTATGTCACCACGGAACTGACAGACCAACTGTTGGGGGGAATTTATTAACCGGGACAATATTCTCCTCGCAGGGAGAAAACAGTAGAATATGGACTGTATAGATAACGGTGCAACAGAATTAAGCAGGATTTCTTGAGAAAAAGAACACTTATCAGTCTGATGAGAACTTGCTTGAAGGGTCATCTTCTCCATCGTAGGCGCCGGGAAACAGCGGCACTTATCGTCCCTCTGTTGTCAATGGGCTGAGTAGTCTCTAGGAGCCTGCTGCCTGGGGTTTCGGGAGTTAATGTGTTATGCACAGGCTCTGAGTCTTTAGCTTTTACAGCACAGCCTACCCCGGGAAAATGATGTTCAGTCTATTATTAAGTCTCTTAACAGGAATCAGGGGCTCTGCACTGATACCGTGGGTACCACGGGTCACAGTCTCTGCACCGCCACTGTCTCGGCACTGGTGTCAAGGCGCCCCTCTCCAGTCACAGCAGAGTCCGCTTTCATGTACTCACAAGATGCAGTCTTTCTGGGCAATCTCCCTGCATTTGGCCTCTGACCGGGAGCCCTCTCTCCTGCCCTGATCGCTGCACACGCTGCTCTGCCACTTGCGTGTGTGCCTTTCCCGCTCTCTGCCCGGCTTCCTTCCTGTCCCAGTCTCTAAGTCTGCCCCCCTGGGGAACCTGTAGCACAGTTTAATGGTTCCAGGCATGTAGCAGAGAAGGTAACCGCCCCTGGACTCTTTTTGTGCTCCACCTCCTTACAATACAGTAAGAGGAGTCAAGGTATGAGCCAGAGGGTCAAAAGCCAATCAGGGATGCACTACCAGAGACAGAAAAATCCAAGGTGGAATTCAGAGGTCAAGCAGAAAAGGTTAACCCCTCCATGACCAGGCCAGGAAAAGAGAAGCAAACCCCGACCTGGATCATGATAACGGTTTTAAAAGAGCTTTATGGAACACGTTGGGAATCCGTAAAAACCCGTGGACTGATTAATGCGATTTCTAAAAGCAAATTCAGCCACAGGCAAAGAGGAACACCAATTGTCCTGCCAGGTAGTGGTCGAACAACGCAAGATTTGTATCAAGGACTGATTTGGTTCTCTCTGTCTGACCATTAGATTCAGGATTATATGCAGAAGAAAAGGTCAAACAGATACTCCACCTTTTACAAAAGGCCCTCCAGAACTTGGACACAAACTGCACTCCCCTGTCAGAAAGCATACTCACAGGCACACCATGCAACTGTACTACAGGAGGAAGGAGGTTCAGGCTGTAATATCTGGTCCAAACTACGGAATAAGGCATCAGCCTTGATGTTTTTAGAACTGGGCCTAAAGGTAATAGAGAATTAAAACCGGGAGAAAAAAGGTGACCATCTCACCTGTCTCGGTGTCAACCTCTTGGCAGACTCGATGTAAGCCAGATTCTTATGATCTGTAATCAGTGATTCGATGCCCCGCCCCTTCTAAACTATGCCTTCATTCTTCAAATGCTAGTTTAATGGCCAATAATTCTGTTACCTACATCATAATTCTTTTTCGCAGAAGAGAATTTCTTCAAGAAGAAGGCACAAGGTCTTAAGTTGATTAAAGTGGCAGGTCCCTGAGACAATATTGCCCCGACACCCACCTCTGAGGCATCCACCTCTACAATAAACCGTTCAGATGGATCCGGTTGGATCAATACAGGGACAGACATGAAACACCTCTTTAACACCAAAAATGCCACTGCGGCAGGAGCCACTGCGGCAGGAGCAGGCCAATTCTTGATATCAGACCCCTTTCAGGTCAAATCAGTAAGGGGCATAACAATTTGAGAAAAACCCCTTATAAATTTCCTATAATAGTTAGCGAACCCCAAGAAACGCTGAAGACCTTTAAGATCCCTGGGTTGGACCCAGTCCACATTGGCCTGAAACTTTCTAGGGTCCATATGAAATCCTTCAGCACACAAGATGAACCCCAGAAAGGACAACTCCTGCACTAAAAACAAACATTTCTTTGGTTTAGCAAAGAGACAGTTCACTACCAAACAGCACCCAATAAAGTCAGAAAAGACATGGTTGATAAAATTTTGAAAATCAGCCGGGGCATTAGTCACCCCAAAAGGCATAACCAAATTTTCAAACAGCCCCTCAGAGGTGAGAAACACAGTTTTCCACTCATCCCCCTCTCATATACGGATGAGATTGTATGCCCCCGAAGATCCAATTTAGAAAACCACTTAGCCCCAGGCAGTTGGTTGCATAAATCAGGGATAAGTGGGAGAGGGTATGTATTTCTCACAGTGATCTTATTCCACTCTCAGAAATCGAGGCATGGGTGCAAACCACCATCTTTCTTTTTCACAAAAAAGAACCCAGCCGCCACAGGGGGCATGGCAGTGGACTTGTTCCCTTCTCAAAGACTCTCCAAGATGTGTTCCTTCATGGCCGTGTGCTCGGGACCGGATAAATTATACAAATGGGCCTTGGGCAATTTAGCATCAGGAACAAGATCAATGGTACAATCAAATGGGCAATGTAGTGGCAAAACCTTAGCCTCTTTTTCAGAGAATACATCCGTAAAGTCCTTCAGGTACTCTGGAATACCCTCCAGACTGATGGATGACATAGACATAGTAATAAGACAAGCTTCAGAACAATTAGGTCCCCACTTCACAATATCCTGGGACCCCCAGTCAGTCACTAGGTTATGAAGTTGCAACCAAGGAAACCCCAACACCAGGCCAGCAGGGAGATTATCCAAGACAAAACCTGAAATACGCTCCTGGTGCTGGGCCTCCACCTTGAGGGTGAACTCTTTTTAAATATGAAATTAACCCTGCCCTTGGTGAGGGGTGTAGAGCTAATGAGGTTTATGCATGACCCACAGTCCACAAAGGCCAAAGTGGGAGTGAGGCAGTTCTCTACCCCAAGTTCCACTTTGAACAGTACTTTAAGGAATGAGGAAAATGGTACCTGTGAGTCTGGGAAACCTCCTCGGTAGTTACCCAGACTTAGGCGTTTTCCGACAGCTTGGAAGTAAGAGGACAGGAGGGACAGTCCTTCTTCCAATGTCCTGGAGCACCGCACTAAAAACAAAGTTTGCCTTCCTGTCAACATCTCCTCTTCCTTTCCTTGAAGGTGATGGCCCCTACTTCCATTGGCTCAGCAGATTGTGAAGGTTCCGGTTTAACCGGAAGAAGAAGAGGGGTTTCCTGTTGTACGACTCATCTCACACATAATCTCCAATCCATACGAACTGCCTGAGTCATGGCCTCTTACAGAGAGCAAGGAGGAGGATGAAGAGCCAGAGCATCCTTTAAATGATCAGACAGTCCCCTCTGGAACTGACGCCTGAGTGCTGAGTTGTTCCAGGACACCTCCGGAGACCATCTCCGAAATTCCAAACAGTACCATTTGCTTTCCTTGCGGTAGATCCATATTAGTGTCCTCTGCCAATCTGACTCGGTCTGGTTCATCATAGATGAGACCCAGAGCCTCAAAAAACTTATCAACAGACATTCTCTCAAGGGTGGTCGGGGTAAGAAAAAAGCCCAAGACTGCAGACCCTCCCTCAGTATAAGATATAATTATCTCCACCCGCTGACTCTCATTCCCTGAAGATCGGGGTTTAAGGGAAAATAATAATCTGCAACCCTCCCTGAACGTGCAGAACTTGTCCCTCTCGCCAGAGAAGGTGTCAGGGAGTTTCACCAAAGGTTCAAGAGAGTGCAGAGACAAGTCAGTCACCTCAGCAGACTTACTGAAAGAGGAGGTCCCCTGGGTTAACTTAACTGTTTCAGCCATCTTCCTCTGCACCTGCTTCTGAGAAGTAACCAAGGCCCTGTGCTCCATAGATAATTCCTGAAATCATCTGAGTAAGGTTAGACACCTGGTCTGCCAAAGTACGGAGCAGATTCATACCAGAGGAAAAAAAGTGCAAACTGCCTTTTAAAATGTAGTTGGTCAGTGATATTGTAATGTAACTGAGCAGTTGCGCTCAGCCACCAACAGGGGGCGCTGTTACAGGAAAAAGGGTCTCACTTACTGTTTAGCACTTTGGTCCAGAAGTAGGCTATGACAATGCGTGTGGCGTACAAATCACAGTGATAAATATAAGAACTAAGAACTGTAGCTAAATATTTTTGGGCCAGCTACAGATTTTTGGGGCAGCAAAATGGAGTCCAAAAATGTTGTAAGACACTCCAAAAAATAATATAGTACCCAAAAAAAGGGCAGATTTTTCTGCCCACTCACATCTGATGCCTGGAACAAAAAAAAAACATTTAAATTGTTAGTTTTTCACGTTCTTGTATTGCAATGACCTGGCTGTAGTCTGCAGCGTGACCAAGCAAATAAATGTAGAAAAAAGGGAGCTATGGATTGCTTTCTAATAAAATTAGTAATACCTATTAGTTATACCAAGCTACAAAAAAAAAATTGCCACAGATACCTGCAGCTACGTATATATAAAATAAGCAGCAGCAGACAGTAATGGAGCCTTTTGATGTGTTCAGTGAGATCTATATACTCACATACAGCGTCGGACTGGAGCACCTTGGGCCCACCAGAGAAAATCATTCTTGGGGCCCACTATGTAGCTACATAGAAATAGATACAAGACCACCAATTGTGTGGTAAAAAGCACTAATATCAGGGTATAATATAAGGTAGTTCACGTCTTAATAATGTAGCAAGGGTTGGGGTAGCCCCCTCACAGAATATAATGTAGCCCCCTCATAAAATATAATGCAGTCCCCTCTCATAGAATATAATGCAGCACCCCACAAAATATAATGCAACCCTCTCAGGTATGACACAGTCCCCACCATAGAATATAATGTAGCACCCCCATAGGGTATAATGCAGCCCCCCCTCATATAGTATAATGCCACCCAGCACAGAATATAATGTAGTCCCCTGAGAGAATGCAGTTCCACCACAGAATATAATGCAGCCCCCCCATAGAGTATACTGTAACCCCCTCATATAGTATGATGTAGCCCCCATAATATTATGTAGTCCCCTGAGAGAATAATGCAGCCCCACCACAGAATATAATGCAGCCCCCCATAGAGTATACTGTAACCCCTCATATAGTATGATGTAGCCCCCCATAATATAATGTAGTACCTTAAGTATAATGCAGTCCCCCCACAGAATATAATGTAGCCCCCCAGGGCCGTATTTAGAGTTTCTGCTGCCCTAGGCACTTTTAGTGCTGCCTCCCCTTTTGGTGAGTATGACACTATCGGCAGTGACTTTGGCAAGAATCGCTGATGTGAAAGTCGCCTTTTGCAGCAGATCCGGCAGTTTTTCTGCATCTGCCGCGTAACGGATCACTTATGGCAACACTGCGTTCGGCCTCAGTCATTCTCTATGGGATTTGCAGCACTTGCCGTGATCTGGCAAATGTGGTACCATACCTCCCAACTTTTGAAGAAGGGAAGGAGGTATAAAGTTTGCGGCGCGCGTAGTGCGCCGCGGCAAATTTTAGGCCACGCCTCTGACTAGACCCATTTCACAACTAGTCACACCCATATCCACGTCCCAACCGCAGCCATTTAGCATTGCTGATCACACTGTTTTATATACAATAATTATAAACAAAAAAATATGGCCACACAGTGCTCCATACTGTATAATGACCGCACATGATGCTCAATACTGTATAATGGCCACACATGATGCTGCATACTGTATAATGGCCCCACATAATGCTCAATACTGTATAATGACCACAAATGATGCTCCATACTGTATAACAGCCACACATGATGCTCCATACTGTATAATGATCCCACATAATGCTCAATACTGTATAATGACCACAAATGATGCTCAATACTGTATAATGACCACAAATGATGCTCCATACTGTATAACGGCCACACATGATGCTCAATACTGTATAATGACCCCCCTCCTGTATGCATGGCTCATCTCTCTCCTATCCCATATACATAGCTCATATTACCCCTCCTGTATGCATGGCTCATATTCCCCCCTGTATGGCTCATATTCCCCTGTTGTGAATTCTGTGGCAGAGCTCCCTCCTGTGCTCACAAGTGGTACTTCGGCTGATTCTCTCTGGGAGCTTCCGTTTGTGGAGGAAACTGGTACTGCTGCTTCTGAGTTTCCTCCCTCAGGTGATCTGGTGAGGTCGTTAGGTGCTTCTCTACTTAACCCCACCTAATGCTTTGATTCATGCTTCCTGTCAATGTTCCAGTTGTGGACTTGTGTTTCTCTGGATCATTCCTGTGGCCTGCTGCTCTGCATAGCTAAGTGCTTCTTTGCTATTTGTTGCTATTTTTTCTGTCCAGCTTGTCTATTTGTTTTGCTGGAAGCTCTGGGACGCAAAGGGTGTACCTCCGTGCCGTTAGTTCGGTACGGAGGGTCTTTTTGCCCCTTTGCGTGGTTTTCTTTAGGGTTTTGTGTAGACCGCAAAGTTATCTTTCCTATCCTCGTTCTGTCTAGAATATCGGGCCTCACTTTGCTGAATCTATTTCATCCCTACGTTTGTCTTTTCATCTTACTCACAGTCATTATATGTGGGGGGCTGCCTTTTCCTTTGGGGTATTTCTCTGAGGCAAGGTAGGCTTATTTCTTCTATCTTCAGGCTAGTTAGTTTCTCAGGCTGTGCCGAGTTGCATAGGTAGCGTTAGGCGCAATCCACGGCTGCCTCTAGTTGTGTTTGGAGAGGATCAGGGATTGCGGTCTGCAGAGTTCCCACGTCTCAGAGCTCGTTCTATTATTTTGGGTTATTGTCAGATCACTGTATGTGCTCTGACCTCCATGTCCATTGTGATACTGAATTGTCTTTCATAACATGCCCCCCTGCATGGCTCATATTCCCCCCTGCATGGCTCATATTACCCCCTCCTGTATGCATGGCTCATATTCCCCCCTGCATGGCTCATATTCCCCCCTGCATGGCTCATATTCCCCCTGTATGGCTTATATCCCCCCCTGCATGGCTCATATTCCCCCTGTATGGCTTATATCCCCCCCTGCATGGCTTATATTCCCCCCTGCATGGCTCATATTCCCCCCTGCATGGCTCATATTCCCCCCTGCATGGCTCATATTCCCCCCTGCATGGCTCATATTCCCCCCTGCATGGCTCATATTCCCCCCTGCATGGCTCATATTCCCCCCTGTATGCAGGCTTATCTCTCCGCTCCTGCTCCTGCTCGGCGCGCCGGCTTATGTCCTCCTTCATCCCCCCCCCGTTCCCCCGTCCCTCATACTCACCTGTCCCACTGCACGGCCGTGCCGACATCCCTCGCGCTCTGTCCCGACTCCAGGCGGCGGCGCCGGCGCAGCACCTTCTTCCTGCTTGAGCGGTCATGTGACACCGTTAATTAAGATCATGAATATGCGCATATTCATGATCTTAATGAGCGGTGTCACGTGACCGCTCGTTCAGGACGAGCTGCAGTGCAGACGCCGAGACCATCGCTGGAGCAGGCAGGGTGAGTATTCAAGGCGAGCAGGCGAGCGGGCGGCGGCGGGGGGGGGGGGACCTGGAGCGGGGGGAGGGCCCTGGAGCGGGGGGAGGCCCTGCCAGCAGATGCCAGTGTCAGGGCCCACCGGAGGATCCTCCGGTTCCCCGGTGGGCCAGTCCGAGCCTGCTCACATACACTGCCTGCAGGCCTTGCACTATTGTGGATATGTGCACATAGACTCCCCTGCCTACCTAGCGCTGCAATCTCTGTACCCCCGAATTTGCCCTAAAAAGGACTGTTGGTTTCTCAGGATTTGTGGATTGAACACTAGTAAACCCACACTAACTAATAAATGTAAGAATCTGACCCTATCTCTGCAGCAGCTCTCCCTACACTAGCTGAGTCTGGAGCAGGGCAGCGCCAGGTCTCTTATAGACATGATGACGCTGTGCGGCTAGCCAATCACTGTATACCACAACAAAGATGGTTTTGGTATTACAGTGCTTGGCAAACAATCCCTGCATAATGATTGGCGCTCTCAAAAGTGCCAAAATTAAAAGGAGGAGACCCGAGCTCCCGCAGAATAATCCCAGAAATACTCGTTGCTCGCCAAGTACACCGAGCATAGTGATACTCGGGCGAATACCGCGTAGTGGCATGCTTATTCTCTCATCACTAGTCTCTACTTAAAAATAGGATTAATTTTCATAAATAAGCATAAGACATTTTTTTTTAAAAAAAAGGGAGTTGATTATGGATGAAGAATACTTACCATTTTGTGAGTGAGTCGTAATTTGTATTTTTTGTTTGGATCCTGGAATGTCACAGATTTCCTTTTTTTATTGATCATGTAATTTCCTGCAGCCACACCAAACATAGTTAACAAGACCATACCAATGGCTAAAAATGCCCCCTTTACCTAGAAAAACGAAACAAAATCCTCAAACAAAATTGTGATATTTAAGTTAAGCACAGTCAAGCACAAGTATTAAAACAGGCTTTAAAAAAGAAAAAAATAATTTCACACATATACTTACACTGACACATATTCATATATGTTAAATAAAAAATATATATGCATATACTGTGTATATATATATGTATGTTTATATATTTACAGTATGTGTGTGTATGTATATATATATGTGTGATTGTTTGTTTCTGACCAAATACTTATTTTCCACCATAATATGCTAAAAAAATGATAAAAAAACAGACAATGTGATTTTCTGGATTTTTTTTTCTCAGTTTGTCTCCTGTAGTTGAGGTCTACCTATGATGTAAATTACAGACGCCTCTCATCTTTTTAAGTGGTGGAACTTGCACTATTGCTGACTGACTAAATACTTTTTTGCCCCACTGTATGTGTGTGTGTGTGTGTGTGTGTATATATATGTATATATATATGTATGTATATATATATATATATATATATATATATATATATATGTATGTGTGTGTGTGTGTGTGTGTGTGTGTGTGTATATATATATATATATATATATATATATATGTATACATATACACTATGTTCCAAATTATTATGCAGATGACATTTTTCTTGGATTTTCCGAAATGGTCGGTACAAATGACAGTCAGTCTAATAAAAGTCATCACCCGTTAGATTATACATCGAATTTTATTGAAGAAACCTCCCAATGATAACAGTATAATCTCCAAAATGAATAAAAACTCAAAATGCACTGTTCCAAATTATTAGGCACAGTAGAATTTCTATACATTTGATATGTTTTAAAGAACAGAAAATGCTCATTTGTGGAATTTGCAGCATTAGGAGGTCACATTCATTGAACAAAAAAGCTATTTAACTTCAAAACATCCTAACAGGCCAAGTTACCTGTTAACATAGGAACCCTTCTTTGATATCACCTTCACAATTCTTGCATTCTTGAGTTTTTGGAGAGTTTCTGCTTGTACGTCTTTGCATGAAGTCAGAATAGCTTCCCAGAGCTGCTGTTTTGATGTGAACTGCCTCCCACCCTCATAGATCTTGTACTGGATGATACTCCAAAGGTTCTCTATAGGGTTGAGGTCAGGGGAAGATGGTGGCCACACCATGAGTTTATCTCCTTTTATGCCCATAGCAGCCAATGACTCAGAGGTATTATTTGCAGCATGAGATGGGGCATTGTCATGCATGAAGATGATTTTGCTCCTGAAGGCACGTTTCTGCTATTAGACCATGGAAGAAAGTTGTCAATCAGAAACGCTATTTACTTTACAGGGGTCATTTTCACATCTTCAGGAACCTCAAAGGGCCCCACCAGCTGTTTCCCCATGATTCCGGCCCAAAACATGATTTCTCCACCTCCTTGCTGACGTCGCAGCCTTGTTGCGACATGGTGGCCATCCACCAACCATCCACTGCTCCATCCATCTGGACCATCCAGGGTTGCTCGACACTCATCAGTAAACAAGACTGTTTGAAAATTTATCTTCATGTATGTCTGGGCCCACTGCAACCGTTTCTGTTCATGAACACTGTTTAGGGGTGGCTAAATAGTAGGTTTATGCACCACAGCAAGCCTTTGAAGGATCATACACCTTGAGGTTCGAGGGACTCCAGAGGCACCAGCAGCTTCAAATAACTGTTTGCTGCTTTGTAATGGTATTTTGGCAGCTGCTCTCTTAATCCAATGAATTTGTCTGGCAGAAACCTTCCTCATTATGCCTTTATCTGCATGAACTCTGTCTGTGCTCTGTTTCAGTCACAAATCTCTTCACAGTATGATGATTACAAAGTTTTTGTGAAGTATCTAATTTTGTCATACCTTGTCCAAGGCATTGGACTATTTAATGCTTTTCAGCAGCAGATAGATCCTTTTTATTTCTCATATTGCTTGAAAACTTTGGCCTGCTTAATAATGTAGAACATCATTTTTAAGTAGTTATCCTTTAATTAGAATCACCTGGAAAACTAATTATCACATGTGTTTAAGATTGATTTCAGTTATCTATTGAGCCCTGAGACACAATACCAACCACAAGTTTATTTGAAAAACAAAACAATTAAATCTTTGACACTTAAATCCAATTTGCATAATAATTTGGAACACAGTGTATATATATATATATATATATATATATATATATGCATAAGAAAATTAGAGCAGCACAAAGAAAGAGTCCAGGTGCAGAGCCCCCAGGTGAATACCAAGCCTCAATTATAAAATTGTAAAAATCCAGAAAAATTGGAAGCAGCACACCATTTGTAGTGAAATGGAACTATTTAATCAGCCCAGAAGATTTCTGTTGGGACCAAAATGACGCCTTCTGGCAGGATGCGGGGGGCAGCAGCTGAGAAAGGTGGTTTTTTTCTATTAAGTCTGGGGTCAACCACCAGCCCACCCACCTCATCCCGCACACCTCCCCCCACCTCATTGAAGATGACATACTCACCCTCCTACAGCGGTGCCTGCACCTCCGTTGGTCTCAGCACTGGCAGTTTGTCCTGTGCTCACAGCGGTCACATGATACCGCTCATTAAGGTGATGAATATGGCCGCATATTCATGACCTTAATGAGCGGTACAACATGACCGCTCACACAGGAAG
This sequence comes from Ranitomeya imitator, assembly GCF_032444005.1. NCBI lineage: Eukaryota > Metazoa > Chordata > Amphibia > Anura > Dendrobatidae > Ranitomeya > Ranitomeya imitator. The sequence goes on along the minus strand of NC_091284.1, from coordinate 260,272,337 downwards.
AAGCTGCTGTGCAGGGATTTGGGACAGAGATGCAGGGAGTCCATTCAGTGCGCTGTGAGGAGGGTGATTATTACTCCTGGTTCGGTTTCTGTACCTTTGCAGGGTCCCCGTCGGGGACCCCGCACTGTGCTGGCTCCACACTGTCAGGATGCAGCCTCTGCCTCTTCCTCGTCTCCTGCTTCCTGGCGCGCTGCCAGCAGGTTCTCAGGCAAAGTGCTTAGGTCACACGCGTGCTCACTCCCGGTCTCTTAAAGAGACAGTACACATTTTTTAAAACGGTGCTTCTGGCCAATGGCGTGTTGTTCATTGCTATTTCTAGCTCCTCCACTATAGGGATGGCGCCGGAGCAACAAGTATCCACTGTTGCTTCTTCCGGTTCCTGTCCGCATGTGCTTCTGTTTCTGAAGTTCTCTGCCAGTGCTCTGCTTATACTCTCTGTCTCCAGATATCATTAGCTACTGGTTACCCGGCTATCTTGGACGACGTTCACTCTGTCTATGCCAGATCCATCTCATCCAGCCTACCTGCCATCCTCATCTCCGGACAACGCCAGTACCGCTGGAACCTTCTTCTACCCGTCCACCCGGTATCACCTGGTTAGCTCCACATCTCCCACTTACCCTGTTTGTTCGTTTTCCCGCTGGGACAGCTGCTACGAGTTCGGGTTCTAACTGGAGGTAGCCCCTGTGTCCCCCAAGCATTCCATTCTGACCCTGTTCGAGGGGACTTACCACGGGTGTCTGGGGCTCACGTAGTCATGCCCCTTTTGGAGCCCCACAGACCGTGGTTCCGAGGTTCCACGTTAAATCCTAATAAAAACGAATGTGAACTTCAACTTCTGTGCCTCCATTTCCATTCGTTACAGTGAGTATGACGGCCCGGGGGAGAATGAAGGAGGACGGGGGAAGATGAAGGAGGACGGGGGAGGAGAAGGAGGACGGGGGAGGAGAAGGAGGACGGGGGAGGAGAAGGAGGACGGGGGAGGAGAAGGAGGACAGGGGAGGAAAAGGAGGACTGGGAGGAGAAGGAGGATGGGGGAGGAGAAGGAGGATGGGGGAGGAGAAGGAGGATGGGGGAGGAGAAGGAGGACGAAGTAGGATGGGGGAGCCATGCATACAAGAATGGACAGGGGGCCATGTATACAAGGATGGGAGGGGGAGCCATGTATACAAGATGGGGGGGGGCCATGTATACAAGATGGGAGGGGGAGCTGTTATGACCTGGTGGTTAAGAGGCCACACTGATATGACCTGGTGGCTAAAACACAACATGGGACGAGCTCTGAGAAGGTGGTATCTCTACTGACCGCAGTCCCTAATCCTAACAACAACACTAGAAATAGCCGTGGGATGTTCCTGACTCTCCCTAGAGACCTCTTCACAGCCTAAGAAATAACTACCCCTAAAGAAGGAAATAGAAAGCTATCTTGCCTCAGAGAAACCCCCAAAAGGAAAGACAGCCCCCCACAAATATTGACTGTGAATGGAGAGGGAAATGACGTACAAAGAAATGAAATCAGAATTCAGCAAAGGAGGCCAATACTAAACTTGATAGACAGAGAGAAAAGGATACTGTGCGGTCAGTATAAAAAACTACAAAATCCACGCAGAGTTTACAAAAATGAACTCCACACCGACTCATGGTGTGGAGGGGCAAATCTGCTTTCCCAGAGCTTCCAGCTAGCCTGAATAAGACATTGTGACAAGCTGGACAAAAAGAGACATATATGCAAAGCAATAGAGTCCAAACAAATGGACAAACAAAAACTAGCAAAAACTTATCTTTTGCAGACAAGGACTGGCCATATGAGAAATCCAAGGAGAGAACAAAATCCAACCAAGAACATTGACAGCAGGCAAGAACTAAAGCCCAGAGCAGGTTTAAATAACAAACCCAGACAAGGCGATTAGTGAAGGCAGCTGCTACAGCTACCTAAAGAAGCAGCAGTTCCACTCGAAACCACCAGAGGGAGCCCAAGGGCAGAACTCCCAAAAATACCATTAGCAACCACAGGAGGGAGCTCCAGAACGGAATTCACAACAGTACCCCCCCTTGAGGAGGGGTCACCGAACCCTCACCAGAGCTCCCAGGCCGATCAGGACGAGCCAAATGGAAAGCACGAACCAAATCGGCAGCATGAACATCGGAGGCAACAACCCAAGAATTATCCTCCTGGCCATAACCCTTCCACTTGACCAGATACTGAAGCTTCCGCCTCGAAAAACGAGAATCCAAAATCTTCTCCACCACATATTCCAATTCCCCCTCAACCAACACCGGAGCAGGAGGATCAACGGAGGGAACCATAGGTACCACATATCTCCGCAACAAGGATCAATGGAACACATTATGAATGGAAAAGGAAGCTGGAAGTGCCAAACGAAAAGACACTGGATTGATAATTTCAGAAATCTTATAAGGCCCAATAAAGCGAGGCTTGAACTTAGGGGAGGAAACCTTCATAGGAACATGACGAGAAGACAACCAGACCAAATCACCAACACAAAACTGGGGACCAACACACCGACGACGGTTAGCAAAACGTTGAGCCTTTTCCTGAGACAACGTCAAATTGTCCACCACATGAGTCCAAATTTGCTGCAACCTGTCCACCACGGAATCCACACCAGGACAGTCAGAAGGCTCCAGTTGCCCTGAAGAAAAACGAGGATGAAAACTAAAGTTACAAAAGAAAGGCGAAACCAAGGTAGCAGAACTAGCCCGATTATTAAGGGCAAAATCGGCCAACGGCAAAAAGGTCACCCAATCATTCTGATCAGCAGACAGGAAGCATCTCAAATAGGTTTCCAAGGTCTGATTGGTTCGCTCCGTTTGGCCATTTGTCTGAGGATGGAATGCTGAAGAAAAAGACAAATCAATGCCCCTTCTCCAAGGACTCCTTTACATAACTCCGCATAGCGGCATGCTCTGGCACAGACAGATTGAAAAGTCGGCCCTTAGGGAACTTACAGCCAGGAATCGAATTAATGGCACAATCGCAGTCCCTATGAGGAGGCAGGGAACTGGACTTGGGTTCATCAAATACATCCTGGAAATCCGACAAAAACTCAGGAACTTCAGAAGAAGGGGACGAGGAAATGGACATCAAAGGAATATCACTGTGTATCCCCTGACAACCCCAACCAGTTACAGACATAGATCTCCAATCCAGCACTGGGTTATGTACCTGTAACCATGGAAAACCCAGCACAACAACATCATGCAAATTATGCAACACCAAAAAGCGAATATTTTCCTGATGTGCTGAAGCCATGCACATGGTTAACTGAGTCCAGTACTGAGGTTTATTCTTGGCCAATGGCGTAGCATCAATCCCCCTTAAGGGAATAGGACTCTGCAAAGGCTCCAAGGAAAAACCACAGCGCTTGGCAAATTCTAAGTCCATTAAGTTCAGGGCAGCGCCAGAATCCACAAATGCCATAACAGAAAAGGACGACAATGAGCAAATCAGGGTAACAGACAAGAGAAATTTAGGCTGTACAGTACTAATGTTAACAGACCCAGAAACCCTCCTAGTACGCTTAGGGCAATCAGAAATAGCATGAGCAGAATCGCCACAGTAAAAACACAGGCCATTCTGACGTCTGAATTTCTGCCTTTCTGCTCTAGTCAAAATCCTATCACATTGCATAGGCTCAGGACTATGCTCAGAGGACACTGCCATATGGTGCACCACCTTGCGCTCACGCAAGCGCCGATCAATCTGAATGGCTAGAGACATAGATTCGCTCAAACCGGTAGGCGTAGGAAAGCCCACCATAACATCTTTAAGGGTTTCAGAAAGACCTTTTCTGAAAATAGCAGCCAGAGCCTCTTCATTCCATTTAGTGAGCACAGACCATTTTCTAAATTTCTGGCAGTATAACTCTGCCGCTTCTTGACCTTGACACAGGGCCAACAGTGTTTTCTTAGCATGCTCTACAGAGTTAGGTTCGTCATACAATAATCCGAGCACTTGAAAAAATACATCTACATTCAATAATGCCGGATCCCCTGTTTCAAGAGCAGAAGCCCAGTCTTGAGGATCACCACGCAGTAAGGATATGATAATTTTTACTTGCTGAATGGGATCACCAGAAGAATGGGGTTTCAAAGCAAAAAACAATTTGCAGCTATTTTTAAAGTTCAAAAACTTGGATCTGTCCCCAAAAAACAAATCAGGAGTAGGAATTCTAGGCTCTAGAGCTGGAGTCTTGACAATATAATCTTGGATACTCTGGACTCTTGCAACAAGTTGATCCACACGAGAAAACAAACCCTGAACCTCCATACCAGAGCATATATGCAACACCACCCAGATATCAAGAGGAAAAAAAAGACAGAACAGAGCACAGAAAAAAAAATGGTTCAGAACTCTTTTTTTTTTCCTTCTTTTGAGATGCATTTAATTCATTTTTGGCCTGCTGTACTGCTATGACCTGGTGGTTAAGAGGCCACACTGATATGACCTGGTGGCTAAAACGCAACATGGGACGAGCTCTGAGAAGGTGGTATCTCTACTGACCGCAGTCCCTAATCCTAATAACAACACTAGAAATAGCCGTGGGATGTTCCTGACTCTCCCTAGACACCTCTTCACAGCCTAAGAAATAACTACCCCTAAAGAAGGAAATAGAAAGCTATCTTGCCTCAGAGAAACCCCCAAAGGAAAGACAGCCCCCCACAAATATTGACTGTGAATGGAGAGGGAAATGACGTACACAGAAATGAAATCAGAATTCAGCAAAGGAGGCCAATACTAAACTTGATAGACAGAGAGAAAAGGATACTGTGCGATCAGTATAAAAAACTACAAAATCCACACAGAGTTTACAAAAATGAACTCCACACCGACTCACGGTGTGGAGGGGCAAATCTGCTTTCCCAGAGCTTCCAGCTAGCCTGAATAAGACATTGTGACAAGCTGGACAAAAAGAGACATATATGCAAAGCAATAGAGTCCAAACAAATGGACAAACAAAAACTAGCAAAAACTTATCTTTTGCAGACAAGGACTGGCCATATGAGAAATCCAAGGAGAGAACAAAATCCAACCAAGAACATTGACAGCAGGCAAGAACTAAAGCCCAGAGCAGGTTTAAATAACAAACCCAGACAAGGCGATTAGTGAAGGCAGCTGCTACAGCTACCTAAAGAAGCAGCAGTTCCACTCGAAACCACCAGAGGGAGCCCAAGGGCAGAACTCACAAAAATACCATTAGCAACCACAGGAGGGAGCTCCAGAACGGAATTCACAACAGGGAGCCATGAATACAAGATGGGAGGGGGGAGCCATGTATACAAGATGGGAGGGGAGCCATGCATACAAGATGGGAGGGGAGCCATGTATACAAGATGGGAGGGGGGAGCCATGTTTACAAGATGGGAGGGGGGAGCCATGCATGCAAGATGGGACAGGGGGGCCATGTATACAAGATGGGACGGGGGAGCCATGCATGCAAGATGGGACGGGGGAGCCATGCATGCAAGATGGGACAGGGGGGACATGCATACAAGATGGGACGGGGGAGCCATGTATACAAGATGGGACGGGGAGCCATGTATACAAGATGGGACAGGGGAGTCATGTATACAAGATGGGAGGGGGGAGCCATGCATACAAGATGGGAGGGGAGCCATGTATACAAGATGGGAGGTGGGAGCCATGCATGCAAGATGGGACGGGGGAGCCATGCATGCAAGATGGGACAGGGGGGCCATGTATACAAGATGGGACGGGGGAGCCATGCATGCAAGATGGGACGGGGGAGCCATGCATGCAAGATGGGACAGGGGGGACATGTATACAAGATGGGACGGGGGAGCCATGTATACAAGATGGGACGGGGAGCCATGTATACAAGATGGGACAGGGGAGTCATGTATACAAGATGGGAGGGGGGAGCCATGCATACAAGATGGGAGGGGAGCCATGTATACAAGATGGGAGGTGGGAGCCATGTTTACAAGATGAGAGGGGGGAGCCATGCATGCAAGATGGGACAGGGGGGACATGTATACAAGATGGGACGGGGAGCCATGTATACAAGATGGGAGGGGGGAGCCACGTATACAAGATGGGAGGGGGGAGCCACGTATACAAGATGGGAGGGGGAAGAGCCATGTGTACAAAATGGGAGGGGGAAGAGCCATGTATACAAGATGTGAGGGGGAGCCATGTATACAAGATGGGACAGGGGGGACATATATACAAGATGGGACAGGGGGAGCCATGTATTCAAGATGGGACAGGGGGAGCCATGTATACAAGATGGGACGGGGAGCCATGTTTACAAGATGGGATAGGGGAGCTATGCATACAAGATGGGACTGGTGAGCCATGTATACAAGATGGGTCAGGGGAGCCATGTATACAAGATGGGACAGGGGGAGCCATGTATACAAGATGGGACAGGGGGAGCCATATATACAAGATGGGACTGGGGAGCCATGTATACAAGATGGGACTGGGGAGCCATGTATACAAGATGGGATAGGGGGAGCCATGTATACAAGATGGAACAGGGGAGCCATGCATACAACAGGGGGAGCCACACAGAGCAGGACAGGATGGTGGGAACCACACATACAGGGATAGGAATGAGGGGACAATACATACCCAGCTTATACTCGAGTAAGTAAGCTTACCCAGTTTTCCGTGGCAAAATTAGGTGCCTCGCCTCATACTCTAGTATATACGGTATGTAATATATACACATGTATGTGTGTGTGGCTATATAGATATAGCTTTGTCGCCATAAAAGGAGGGAGGCCCAGACACAGTTCTTGCACAGGGGCCCCAAGCTGTCAGTGTCCACCCCTGCCCAGGGGTCAATTGTACTCGCATCTTCAAGAAGTGAGTACAATTGCGGCTCTGACTGCCAGGTCAGAGCGACATGACCAGCATGAAAAGATCATGTGATCACACTGCTGATTTCGCTCACTGGCAGTGCAGAGGTGAACAATGGTGGTAAGTGCTCCAGTGGAGCAGAAGACACAGAAGATTAAGTGCACGGAGTGGGGAGAATTGGAGTGAGGATCGGGGTGTTTAATGTGTGGGGTGAGACTTGGAGTGGAGATGGGGTTATTTATTGTGTGTGGGGAGATTTGAAGTTGGGATGGGGGGATTTAATGTGTGGGGAAGATTTAAGGACACAAAATAAAGAGCAATACAGGGGAATGGGGGCATATATGAGGAAACAGTATGGGAGAATGGCGGGCATATGCGGCGCCCCATGCTCCTGGTCATCGCAGTAGTATTGCTTTCCTCTTGGGGAGAATGATGTTGCGTTTGGAGGCAAAGAAGGATAATTGCATCCAGATATCACAAACATGCAACACATTCACACTCCAGACCACCAGGGGGAGCTTCTGCTCTTATTTATTAGGTCACTCCCCATATATGTATAACTGGTAGTCTGTAGGGAAAGTTAGTGAGTTCCAGACAGTAGTCTGAGGTGGACAGACGGTCCAAGGAGCTGTGCATGCCCTCAGAGCTGCAGCTCCCAGAAAGAGACATTCAGAAGGCAGAACTGTATTGCAGTGAGCGTGAAGGAAGTCGTAGCAAAGGAGAGGATACCAGAAAGGGACCAGCCCTACACAGGCTGCCTCCTGAGGCGCAGAAGCCCGGTAGCCAGAACACCGAGGGAGTAAGAACCTTTATGCTTTGCTCCATAGACCGGCAGGACAGCTAATTGCAGGTTACCTGACCGCCCCTTCACCCAGGAGGCACGGTGGCACCCCTCAGAGGCCGGGGCGTGCAAGAGTCCCTATAAACAGCCTCAAGCCACCAGTCATATGGGTTTGTCCTATCCTATATGGGGGACAGAGAGAGAGACACCACATCTGTGAGACCATTATGTGAAGCCATAGGCGGTAAGGGACTACACCACTACAGCGCAAAGGAAGGCTATTGATTTCCACGTGGACAAGGGGACTCTGGACTTGCCTTCAAACCGGCTGGACTCTGCCTGCCCTGTGATCTGGTGCCCTGGACTGTGGATACTGAAGTCTTCAGTAAAGGTAAAGAGACTGCCACCTTGTGTCCTCGTTCTTCTCTGCGCCTCTCACCATCAACCATCTACACACCAGGAAGCCCTGGGGACATACTTCACTTGTGGGAAGGTATGCCATCTAGCTGCCATAACATCACCCCAGTGGACCCCTTAAAGCAGTGTCGGTCACCCTTACCGTATACCACAGGTGGCGTCATGAACATTCCTCTTAAAGACCTTTCCCTTTTACATGGATGTCACAGGGTAATGGATCGGGTCAGCCACCGTGACATCCCCCTGTGAACCGCAGGACCCGGTACCGAGTACCGCATGGCCCCATGGGGCGCTCCACATATATGAGGAAAGAGTATGGGGATGGGTGCAGACAGTATGGGGAGCGAACGGGGAATGTATGTGGACACAGTATGAGTAGCGATGTGAAAAATTTATGTGGACAGAGTACGGAGAGTGAGGGTGATGGGATGTGTGCAGTCACAGTATGGGGAGTCAGGTGAGCAGGCAGTATAGGAAGTGAGGGGCTAAATATATTCGAAGACAGTATGGTGAACTGGGGATGTGAGAGGAGACCGTATGAGGAGGGAGGGGAACAGTGTGAGGAGACAGTATGGGGGGGATAAGTGAGTGGGCACAGAATAAAAACTGAGTAGTAGGGGTGTAGCATAGGGGGGAAAGTGTAAGGGCACAGCCAGGAGGGAACAGTATACCAAGGAGGGGGAATGTGATGAGAGTACAGTATAAATACTGAACCCTATAGGGGGGACACAATGTGAAAGGACAGTGGAAAGAGGGGGCCAGTATGGAAAGGAGAGGTCAGTGTGAAGAGCATGTACCATAAGAGGGACAGTGTGGGGGTCATGTTTTGTGCAGAGGCTATAGTGAGGGGCAATTTTTTATTCAGGAGCATTATCATGACACTTGTATCTTTAACCCCTTCCCGACCTGTGACACAGCGTATGCGTCATGAAAGTCGGTGCCAATCCGACCTGTGACGCATATGCTGTGTCACAGAATGATCGCGTCCCTGCAGATCGGGTGAAAGGGTTAACTCCCATTTCACCCGATCTGCAGGGACAGGGGGAGTGGTAGTTTAGCCCAGGGGGGGTGGCTTCACCCCCCCGTGGCTACGATCGCTCTGATTGGCAGTTTCACTTTCAACAGCCAATCAGAGCGATTTGTAATATTTCACCTAAAAAACTGGTGAAATATTACAATCCAGCCATGGCCGATGCTGCAATATCATCGGCCATGGCTGGAAACACTACTGTGCCCCCACCCCACCCCACCGATCGCCCCCCCCAGCCCCCCGATCTGTGCTCCGCTCTCCTCCGTCCTGTGCTCCGCTCCCCCGTCCTCCTGCCCGCTCCCCCCGTGCTCCAATCATACCCCCCGTGCTCCAATCAAACCCCCCCGCACTCCGATCACCCCCCCGCACAGTGATCCCCCCGTGCTCCGATCCACCCCCCCGCACAGCGATCCCCCACCCCGTGCTCCAATCCACCCCCCTGTGCTCCGATCCACCCCCCCGTGCTCCGATCCACCCCCCCGTGCTCCGACGTCCCCCCCCCGTGCCCTGATCCCCCCCCCTTATACTTACCCGGCCTCCCGGGGTACGTCCGTCTTCTTTCCCGGGCGCCGCCATCTTCCAAAATGGCCGGCAGATTCGTTCCAAAGTGAGTTTTGATCACTGAGATATAACCTATCTCAGTGATCAAATTAAAAAAAATAGTAAATGACCCCCTCCCCCTTTGTCACCCCCATAGGTAGGGACAATAAAAAAAAATAAAGAATTTTTTTTTTCACTAATGTTGGGGTAAGAACTAGGGTTAGGGGTAGGGTTAGGGGTAGGGTTAGGGTTAAGGGTAGGGTTAGGGTTAGGGGTAGGGTTAGGGGTAGGGTTAGGGTTCGGGATGTGCACACGTATTCTGGTCCTCTGCGGATTTTTCCGCAGAGGATTTGATAAATCCGCAGTGCTAAACCGCTGTGGATTTATCACGGATTTACTGCGGTTTTTCTGCGCATTTCACTGCGGTTTTACAACTGCGATTTTCTATTGGAGCAGTTGTAAAACCGCTGCGGAATCCGCAGAAAGAAGTGACTTGCTGCGGAATGTAAACCGCTGCGTTTCCGTGCAGTTTTTCTGCAGCATGTGTACAGCGATTTTTGTTTCCCATATGTTTACATTGAACTGTAAACTCATGGGAAACTGCTGCGGATCCGCAGCGTTTTCCGCAGCGTGTGCACATACCTTCAGAATAAGGCTATGTGCACACGGTGCGGATTTGGCTGCGGATCCGCAGCAGTGTTCCATCAGGTTTACAGTACCATGTAAACATATGGAAAACCAAATCCGCTGTGCCCATGGTGCGGAAAATACCACGTGGAAACGCTGCGTTGTATTTTCCGCAGCATGTCAATTCTTTGTGAGGATTCCGCAGCGGTTTACACCTGTTCCTCAATAGGAATCCACAGGTGAAATCCGCACAAAAAACACTGGCAATCCGCGGTAAATCCGCAGGTAAAACGCAGTGCCTTTTACCCACGGATTTTTCAAAAATGGTGCTGAAAAATCTCACACAAATCCGCAACGTGGGCACATAGCCTTAGGGTTAGGGTTGGAATTAGGGTTGTGGTTAGAGTTAGGGGTGTGTTGGGGTTAGGGTTGTGGTTAGGGGTGTGTTGGGGTTAGGGTTGTAGTTAGGGTTGTGATTAGGGTTATGGCTACAGTTGGGATTAGGATTAGGGGTGTGTTGGGGTTAGTGTTGGAGTTAGAATTGAGGGGTTTCCACTGTTTAGGCACATCAGGGGTCTCCAAACGCAACATGGCGCCACCATTGATTCCAGCCAATCTTGTATTCAAAAAGTCAAATGGTGCTCCCTCACTTCCGAGCCCCGACGTGTGCCCAAACAGTGGTTTACCCCCACATATGGGGTACCAGCATACTCAGGACAAACTGCGCAACAATTATTGGGGTCCAATTTCTCCTGTTACCCTTGAGAAAATAAAAAATTGCTTGCTAAAACATCATTTTTGAGGAAAGAAAAATGATTTTTTATTTTCACGGCTATGCGTAGTAAACGTCTGTGAAGCACTTGGGGGTTCAAAGTGCTCACCACATATCTAGATAAGTTCCTTTGGGGGTCTAGTTTCCAAAATGGGGTCACTTGTGGGGGGTTTCTAGTGTTTAGGCACACCAGGGGCTCTGCAAACGCAACGTGACGTCCGCAGACCATTCCATCAAAGTCTGCATTTCAAAAGTCACTACTTCCCTTCTGAGCCCCGACGTGTGCACTAACAGTGGTTTACCCCCACATATGGGGTATCAGCTTACTCAGGAGAAACTGGACAACAACTTTTGGGGTCCAATTTCTCCTGTAACCCTTGGGAAAATAAAAAATTCTGGGCTAAATATTATTTTTGAGGAAAGAAAACGTATTTATTATTTTCACGGCTCTGCGTTATAAACTTCTGTAAAGCTCTTGGGGGTTGAAAGTGCTCACCACATATCTAGATAAGTTCCTTTGGGGGTCTAGTTTCCAAAATGGGGTCACTTGTGGGGGGTTTCTAGTGTTTAGGCACACCAGGGGCTCTGCAAACGCAACGTGACGTCCGCAGACCATTCCATCAAAGTCTGCATTTCAAAAGTCACTACTTCCCTTCTGAGCCCCGACGTGTGCACTAACAGTGGTTTACCCCCACATATGGGGTATCAGCTTACTCAGGAGAAACTGGACAACAACTTTTGGGGTCCAATTTCTCCTGTAACCCTTGGGAAAATAAAAAATTCTGGGCTAAAAAATTATTTTTGAGGAAAGAAAACGTATTTATTATTTTCACGGCTCTGCGTTATAAACTTCTGTGAAGCACTTGGGGGTTCAAAGTGCTCACCTCACATCTAGATATGTTCATTTCGGGGTCTAGTTTCCAAAATGGGGTCACTTGTGGGGGGTTTCTACTGTTTAGCCACATCAGGGGCTCTGCAAACGCAATGTGACGCCCGCAGAGCATTCCATCAAAGTCTGCATTCCAAAACGTCACTACTTCACTTCCGAGCCCCAGCATGTGCCTAAACAGTGGTTTACCCCCACATATGGGGTATCAGCATACTCAGGAGAAACTGGACAACAACTTTTGGGGTCAAATTTCTCCTGTTACCCTTGGGAAAATAAAAAACTGCGGGCTAAAAAATCATTTTTGAGAAAAGAAATTTTTATTTTTATTTTTATGGCTCTGCGTTATAAACTTCTGTGAAGCACTTTGGGGTTCAAAGTCCTCACCACACATCTAGATTAGTTCCTTTGGGGGTCTAGTTTCCAAAATGGGGTCATTTGTGGGGGATCTCCAATGTTTAGGCACACAGGGGCTCTCCAAACGCGACATGGTGTCCGCTAATGATTGGAGCTAATTATCCATTTAAAAAGCCAAATGGCGTGCCTTCCCTTCTGAGCCCTGCCGTGCGCCCAAACAGTGGTTTACCCCCACATATGGGGTATCTGCGTACTCAGGACAAACTGGACAACAACATTTGTGGTCCAATTTCTCCTATTACCATTGGAAAAATAGAAAATTCCAGGCTAAAAAATCATTTTTGAGAAAAGAAAAATTATTTTTTATTTTCATGGCTCTGCATTATAAACTTCTGTGAAGCACCTGGGGGTTTAAAGTGCTCAATATGCATCTAGATAAGTTCCTTGGGGGGTCTAGTTTCCAAAATGGGGTCACTTGTGGGGGAGCTCCAATGCATAGGCACACAGGGGCTCTCCAAACGCGACATGGTGTCCGCTAACAATTGGAGCTAATTTTCCATTCAAAAAGTCAAAAGGCGCGCCTTCCCTTCCGAGCCCTGCCGTGTGCCCACACAGTGGTTTACCCCCACATATGTGGTATTGGCGTACTCGGGAGAAATTGCTCAACAAATTTTAGGATCCATTTTATCCTATTGCCCATGTGAAAATGAAAAAATTGAGGCGAAAATAATTTTTTTGTGAAAAAAAAGTACTTTTTCATTTTTACGGATCAATTTGTGAAGCACCTGGGGGTTTAAAGGGCTCACTATGCATCTAGATAAGTTCCTTGGGGCGTCTAGTTTCCAAAATGGGGTCACTTGTGGGGGAGCTCCAATGTTTAGGCACACAGGGTCTCTCCAAACGCGACATGGTGTCCGCTAACGATGGAGATAATTTTTCATTCAAAAAGTCAAATGGCGCTCCTTCCCTTCCGAGCCTTACCATGTGCCCAATCAGTGGTTTACCCCCACATGTGAGGTATCAGCGTACTCAGGACAAATTGGACAACAACTTCCGTTGTTCAGTTTCTCCTTTTACTATTGGGAAAATAAAAAAATTGTTGCTGAAAAATCATTTTTGTGACTAAAAAGTTAAATGTTCATTTTTTCCTTCCATGTTGCTTCTGCTGCTGTGAAGCACCTGAAGGGTTAATAAACTTCTTGAATGTGGTTTTGTGCACCTTGAGGGGTGCAGTTTTTAGAATGGTGTCACTTTTGGGTATTTTCAGCCATATAGACCCCTCAAACTGACTTCAAATGTGAGGTGGTCCCTAAAAAAAATGGTTTTGTAAATTTTGTTGTAAAAATGAGAAATCGCTGGTCAAATTTTAACCCTTATAACTTCCTAGCAAAAAAAAATTTTGTTTCCAAAATTGTGCTGATGTAAAGTAGACATGTGGGAAATCTTATTTATTAACTATTTTGTGTCACATAACTCTTTGGTTTAACAGAATAAAAATTCAAAATGTGAAAATTGCGAAATTTTCAAAATTTTTGCCAAATTTCCATTTTTATCACAAATAAACACAGAATTTATTGACCTAAATTTACCACTAACACGAAGCCCAATATGTCACGAAAAAACAATCTCAGAACCACTAGGATCCATTGAAGCGTTCCTGAGTTATTACCTCATAAAGGGACACTGGTCAGAATTGCAAAAAACGGCAAGGTCTTTAAGGTCAAAATAGGCTGGGTCATGAAGGGGTTAAGGGCATCATGGGGAGATTTTCTGCAAAAGAGCGGAGAAGATGGAAGTCGGCAGAGACGAGATGGGGATGAGAAAACTTATCATGAGGTTTGGACAAGATGAAGGAAAGAAGGAGAATGGCACTAGAGACGACGTCATCTATAAGGTACCTGGATGTAAATGTTATTTGTGATACTGACTAATTCTCATGTTTTTATTTATGTTAGGAGAATTAGAGGGAATGTCCAGGTTTGTGATGCGTCTGCAATCATTCTTTGTGACTGCAGACTTCTGAATTTTCACAGTGCGCTCTGCACTCTGTCAGGATTCTCTCGTGCTGGTGATTTACATACATGTGGTCACCTGCTGACTAGACATATGTGGCCTCACTCAATGAAAATGAACTGAGTGAGGCTGGGCACGTCTAGTCAGAATGTGGTCAGAAGTATAAAAATCAAATACTTGTGTTGATATGACTGTCCACACTGGCAAGGGAGAATCCTAAATGTGTGCAGTGCATTAGCTGTGAGAATTCAGAAGCTGTGATGTCAGGATTCAGCTCTGCAGGTTCCAGTAGTCGTCACATGGACACGTTACTCATATGCGACTTTCATACTTGTGGTCCTGTAACAACGAGCTTCTCTTCTGCTTCTCTGTTTTTCACTGAACATTGAAAGCATTAGGGAGCTTTTATGGGTACATGACTAAGTGTGCAAATCGCATATGTCCTTGGGAAGGGGGGGCGCCAAAATGAATTCTTTCCGCGGGTGCCAGAAACCCTAGATACACCTCTGCCGGTATGCTACTGCGAGTGGCGATTACCGAGTCTGTTGGAGGGATGTCTGTGCACAGCATAGGCAGTGAGGCAGGGACTGAGGGTGTGCACAGAGAGAGAATGGAGACCTGGAGACTTCCCATCCCAGTCTAGGCTGTAGCCTGGAGCCCTCATTATCATAGGAATATGTCAGTTAATAAATAGTTTTTCTAAAGCTTTATAGTGTAGTTTTAGGTCAGGGAGGGATGGTTATGGATGAGCTAGCAAGGTGCAGGGACAGGTAGTTTAGGCTCCTTGCGGACATGTGCGGCACTTGCGGTTTTGTACTTGCGGTGAGACAAAAAAAAACACTGCTAGCAGAGTTTTTTTCCATTGCTGCAAGTACCGCATTTGCCGAATCGTGGCAAAACCGCAAGTGCCGCACATGTCTGCAAGTCCCGTTGGGAATGAATGAGGCCGAACGCAGTGTTGCCGTAAGTGATCCGTTACTCGGCAGATGCGGAAAAACTGCCGTATCTGCTGCAAAAGGCTACTTTCATATCAGCGATTTTTTGCCAAAGGCACTGCCGATAGCGTCATACTCAACAATGGGGGAGGCAGCACTAAAGGTGCCTAGTGCAGCAGAAACTCTAAATACGGCTACATATATATATATATATATATATATATATATATATATACAGTACAGACCAAAAGTTTGGACACACCTTCTCATTTAAAGATTTTTCTGTATTTTCAGGACTATGAAAATTGTACATTCACACTGAAGGCATCAAACCTATGAACTAACACGTCTGGAATTATATACAGTGGGGCAAAAAAGTATTTAGTCAGTCAGCAATAGTGCAAGTTCCACCACTTAAAAAGATGAGAGGCGTCTGTAATTTACATCATAGGTAGACCTCAACTATGGGAGACAAACTGAGAAAAAAAAAATCCAGAAAATCACATTGTCTGTTTTTTTAACATTTTATTTGCATATTATGGTGGAAAATAAGTATTTTGTCAGAAACAAAATTTCATCTCAATACTTTGTAATATATCCTTGTTGGCAATGACAGAGGTCAAACGTTTTCTGTAAGTCTTCACAAGGTTGCCACACACTGTTGTTGGTATGTTGTCCCATTCCTCCATGCAGATCTCCTCTAGAGCAGTGATGTTTTTGGCTTTTCGCTTGGCAACACGGACTTTCAACTCCCTCCAAAGGTTTTCTATAGGGTTGAGATCTGGAGACTGGCTAGGCCACTCCAGGACCTTGAAATGCTTCTTACGAAGCCACTCCTTCGTTGCCCTGGCGGTGTGCTTTGGATCATTGTCATGTTGAAAGACCCAGCCACGTTTCATCTTCAATGCCCTTGCTGATGGAAGGAGGTTTGCACTCAAAATCTCACGATACATGGCCCCATTCATTCTTTCATGTACCCGGATCAGTCGTCCTGGCCCCTTTGCAGAGAAACAGCCCCAAAGCATGATGTTTCCACCACCATGCTTTACAGTAGGTATGGTGTTTGATGGATGCAACTCAGTATTCTTTTTCCTCCAAACACGACAAGTTGTGTTTCTACCAAACAGTTCCAGTTTGGTTTCATCAGACCATAGGACATTCTCCCAAAACTCCTCTGGATCATCCAAATGCTCTCTAGCAAACTTCAGACGGGCCCGGACATGTACTGGCTTAAGCAGTGGGACACGTCTGGCACTGCAGGATCTGAGTCCATGGTGGCGTAGTGTGTTACTTATGGTAGGCCTTGTTACATTGGTCCCAGCTCTCTGCAGTTCATTCACTAGGTCCCCCCGCGTGGTTCTGGGATATTTGCTCACCGTTCTTGTGATCATTCTGACCCCACGGGGTGGGATTTTGCGTGGAGCCCCAGATCGAGGGAGATTATCAGTGGTCTTGTATGTCTTCCATTTTCTAATTATTGCTCCCACTGTTGATTTCTTCACTACAAGCTGGTTGGCAATTGCAGATTCAGTCTTCCCAGCCTGGTGCAGGGCTACAATTTTGTTTCTGGTGTCCTTTGACAGCTCTTTGGTCTTCACCATAGTGGAGTTTGGAGTCAGACTGTTTGAGGGTGTGCACAGGTGTCTTTTTATACTGATAACAAGTTTAAACAGGTGCCATTACTACAGGTAATGAGTGGAGGAAAGAGGAGACTCTTAAAGAAGAAGTTACAGGTCTGTGAGAGCCAGAAATCTTGATTGTTTGTTTCTGACCAAATACTTATTTTCCACCATAATATGCAAATAAAATGTAAAAAAACAGACAATGTGATTTTCTGGATTTTTTTTTCTGTTTGTCTCCCATAGTTGAGGTCTACCTATGATGTAAATTACAGACGCCTCTCATCTTTTTAAGTGGTGGAACTTGCACTATTGCTGACTGACTAAATACTTTTTTGCCCCACTGTACTTAACAAAAAAGTGTGAAACAACTGAAATTATGTCTTATATTCTAGGTTCTTCAAAGTAGCCACCTTTTGCTTTGATGACTGCTTTGCACACTCTTGGCATTCTCTTGATGAGCTCCAAGAGGTAGTCACCGGGAATGGTCTTCCAACAATCTTGAAGGAGTTCCCAGAGATGCTTAGCATTTGTTGGCCCTTTTGCCTTCACTTTGCGATCCAGCTCACCCGAAACCATCTTGATTGGGTTCAGTGTTATGACCTGGTGGTTAGGAGCACCCGGAATGACCTGATAGTTAAAACTCACACAGGACAAGCTCTGGGATGTGGGAGCTCTGCTGACCGCAATCCCTAATCCTATCACACACACTAGAAATAGCCGTGGAGCGCTCCTGACGCTCCCGAGGCGCCTCGTCACAGCCTAAGAGCTAGCTAGCTCTAGAGATAGAAAATAAAGCCTACCTTGCCTCAGAGAAATTCCCCAAAGGAAAAGGCAGCCCCCCACATATATTGACTGTGAGTAAAGATGAAAGTCACAAACGCAGAAATGAAACAGGTTTCAGCAAAGGGAGGCCAGACTTACTAAATAGAGGATAGGAAAGGTAGCTTTGCGATCAGCACAAAAAACTACAAAAGACCACGCAGAGTGTGCAAAAAGACCTCCGCACCGACTAACGGTGCGGAGATGCCACTCTGCATCCCAGAGCTTCCAGCTAGCAAGACAAAATCATGATATCCAGCTGGACAAGAAAACAATGAACGAATTAGATACTATCAGGAACTTAGCTTCTGCTGGAGTAGACAGGTCACCAGAAAGATCCAAGAGCGAACTGAACCAATGCAGAAACATTGACAGCTGGCATGGGGTAATGATCTAAGTGGAGTTAAATAGAGAAGCCAACCAAAGGATAAACCATGTCACCTGTGTAAGGAACCTCAGAAGCAGCAGCTCCACTGACAGCCACCAGAGGGAGCCCACGGACAGAACTCACCGAAGTACCATTCACGACCACAGGAGGGAGCTTGACAACAGAATTCACAACAGTTCAGGTCTAGTGACTGTGGAGGCCAGGTCATCTGGCGTAGCACCCCATCACTCTCCTTCTTGGTCAAATAGCCCTTACAGAGCCTGGAGGTGTGTTTGGGGTCATTGTCCTGTTGAAATATAAATCATTGTCCAACTAAACGCAAACCGGATGGAATAGCATGCCGCTGCAAGATGCTATGGTAGCCATGCTGGTTGAGTATGCCTTCAATTTTGAATAAATCCACAACAGTGTCACCAGCAAAGCACCCGCACACCATCACACCTCCTCCTCCATGCTTCACGGTGGGAACCAGGCATGTAGAGTCCATCCGTTCACTTTTTCTGCATTGCACAAAGACACGGCGGTTGGAGCCAAAGATCTCAAATTTGGACTCATCAGACCAAAGCACAGATTTCCACTGATCTAATGTCCATGCTTTGTACTCTTTAGCCCAAACAAGTCTCTTCTGTTTGTTGCCTGTCCTTAGCAGTGGTTTCCTAGCAGCTATTTTACCATGAAGGCCTGCTGCACAAAGTCTCCTCTTAACAGTTGTTGTAGAGATGTGTCTGCTGCTAGAACTCTGTGTGGCATTGACCTGGTCTCTAATCTGAGCTGCTGTTAACCTGCGATTTCTGAGGCTGGTGACTCAGGTAAACTTATCCTCAGAAGCAGATGTGACTCTTGGTCTTCCTTTCCTGGGGTGGTCCTCATGTGAGACAGTTCCTTTGTAGCGCTTGATGGTTTTTGCCACTGCATTTGGGGACTCTTTCAACGTTTTCCCAATTTTTAAGACTGACTGACCTTCATTTCTTAAAGTAATGATGGCCACTCGTTTTCTTTACTGAGCTGCTTTTTTCTTGCCATTATACAAATTCTAACAGTCTATTCAGTAGGACTATCAGCTGTGTATCCACCAGACTTCTGCACAACACAACTGGTGGTCCCAACCCCAATTATAAGGCAAGAAATCCCACTTATTAAACCTGACAGGGCACACCTGTGAAGTGAAAACCATTCCCGGTGACTACCACTTGGAGCTCATGTAGAGAATTCCAAAAGTGTGCAAAGCAGTCATCAAAGCAAAAGGTGACTACTTTGAAGAACCTAGAATATAAGACATAATTTCAGTTGTTTCACACTTTTTTGTTAAGTATATAATTCCACATGTGTTAATTCATAGTTTTGATGCCTTCAGTGTGAATGTACAATTTTCATAGTCATGAAAATACAGAAAAATCTTTAAATGAGAGGGTGTGTCCAAACTTTTGGTCTGTACTGTGTATGTATATAAGAGCCATGCTATGGCTGTTACAGCAAGGAGCAATGCCCACACTGCCTCCAGCTGTTTAACCCCCTAGATGCTGCAATCTTTATTGATCGCAACATTTAGGAGGCTAGGAGAGTGAGGGGATCCTTTTCCCTTTTGATCTGTGCACCCATGATATCATCGCGAAGTCCTGATGGTCGTCATGGGAACCTGAGGTTGTCATGACAGCAACGGCGTCCTGCTTATTTCTAAGAGACTTCTGTTAGTGTAATTGCAGCGCCCCAGTGTCCTGATCGTTGCAGTAATATTGTTCTCCTCTAAGGGGGAGAGATTTTACGTTTGGAGGCAATAAAAGAGATCTATTTACCAGGTAAACCCAACGCACGACACATTTCATACTCCAGTCCACCAGGGGGAGCTATGCCCCTATTTATTAGGGCACTCTTCACACTTAGGTAAAACTGGTGGCCTGGAGAGGAAGTTAGGGAGATACTGTCTGAGAGAACTGAATGGTAGAGAGTGAGAAGAAGTCATAGCAAAAGGAGTGGATACCAGAAGGAGTTCTGCCCTGCACAGGCTGCCTCCTTCTGAGGCGCAGGATCCGGTAGCCGGAACACCGAAGGAGCAACAGTCCTTTATGCCTTGCTCCAGAGACCGGCAGGACAGCTAATTGCAAGTTACTGATCCGCCCCATACCCAGGAGGCAAGGTGGCACCCACGAGAGGCCAGGGCATGCTAGAGTCCCTGTAAAAAGCCTCGGGTCACTGGTCATACAGGTTTGTCCTATCCATCTGGGGGACAGAGAGAGACATAACATCTAGAACATCTACAACAGTTGTGAGGACCTTATGAGTGGCTCAGCAGTAAGGTACTACAACACCCAGGGGCTAGAGGAAGGCTACTGATTTCTACCTGGATAAAGGGACTCTGGATTTGCCTCCAAACCGGCCAGACTCTGCCTGCCCTGTGATCTGGTGCTGTGGACTGTGGACGCTGAAGCCTTCAGTATAAAGGTAACGAGACTGCAACCTTGTGTCCTCATTCTTCACTGTGCCTTTCACCATCCACCATCTTACACACTTCACACAGGTGGGGAAACACTTCACCTGTGGGAAGGTATACCATCTAGCTGCCATAACATCACCCCAGTGGACCCCTAAGCAGCGTCGGTCACCCTGACCGAACACCACAGGTGGCGTCACGAACATATCCCTTTAAAGACCTTTCCCTTTTACAACCGACCTCCCGAGGGCCAAGGACCGGGTCAGCCACCGTGACATCCCCACCTTGAGAACCGAAGGACCCGGTACCGAGTACCCCACTGCTCACCTGGGTGCTCCATAATGCTGATATGCAAAATGCATTTCAATGCTGGTGCATTGCAATTCATTATATCAGCAATCAGAGGAATACAAGTTAAAGTCCCATAGAAGGACTAAATAAAAAAAGTTAAATAAAAGTAAAAAAAACAACTGTAATATATACAGTATATATTTTTTAAATGGCAAAATAACAAAAAGTACTGACTTTAGGGGTGAGTTTTGCACACTGAAGATTTCAGTTATTTTGTCCTATTTGTAGTTTGCTTCACATTAAAAAGAAAACCAAATGTTCACAGTTGTAGGCATGTTCTTTACATGAACTGATGCAAACCACAAAATAAGTGTGAAATTCCAGGTTGTGAGGTAGCAAAATATGAAAAATGCCAAGGACGGTGAATGAGAGGCAGGAGAGCCAGGAGGGCACAGTATAGAGAGTGAGCCAATAGATGGGGGGCACATTGTGAGAGGACAGTGTCAAGAGGGGGCTCAGTATGGAATGGACAGGACATAATCCTTAAGGCTAGTTTCACACTAGTGTTTTGAGGAGCTGCGGAGGGCTGCAGACTTCCTCCGTGAAGCCCTGCCCTCGGCCACACCTCCGCCGATAGCTCTGCCTACTTCTGCATGCAGCCTGCATGTGGCCTGCGTACCTATCTTTAACATTAGGTACGCAGGTAATGCCGCTGTATGTGGATGCTTCCGCATGCGTCGACCAGCGTAGAACGCAGCTTGTAGTAATTTTTTTTCTCCGCATCGTCAAAACGACGCATGCGGAAGCATCCGTATGTATGTAGTATGTAAGCAACAACTTCCAGTATTTCCTTACCATTGGTAAGCCCTATGACCACCGACAGGATAGTATGTCATCACCGATTGCGGCCGGGTGTCAGATGATTATCACAGCTGACATCCAGCACTATGTGCTAGGAGCAGTCTCGGACCGATCCTGGCACACTAAGCCACGGAACACTGCGATGAAACATGATCGCAGCGTTATGACGGCTCCCTACGGGCTTCCCTGAGACCCTTGGAACCACGCGATGTGATCACGTTGTTCCAAGCCTCTCCTCCGTCCTCCTCACTGCAGGCCCCGGATCCAAGATGGCCGCGGGGGGCCTTCTGGGTCCTGCAGGGAGCTGGCTTGGAAGCGCCTGCTGAGAGCAGGCGCCGGCAAGCCTGCAGCACTGCCTGTCAGATCGCTGAACTGACACAGTGCTATGCAAAGTGTCAGATCAGCGATCTGACACTATAGCATGATGTCCCACCCTGGGACAAAGTAAAAAAGTAAAAAAAAAAATATTTACGTGACGGAGCCAAATTTTTAAAATCTGACCAGCGTCACTTTACGTGGTAATAACTCTGCAACGCTTCAACAAATCCCAGTGATTTTGAGATTGTTTTTTTCATGACATATTATACTTTATGATAATGGTAAATTTAGGTCAATATGTTTTGTGTTTATTTATAAAAAATATCAAACATTTAAGAAAAATGTTACAAAATTTGCAATTTTCTAAATTTGAATGATTATCCCTTTAATCCCGATGGCCATACCACAGCAAACCATTAATAAATAAAATTTTCCTCGTGTCAGCTTTACATCAGCACCATTTGTAAAATGTTATTTTATTTTTTTAGCATTTTAGGAGGTTTAAAAATGTAGCAGCAATTTTTCATTTTTTCAAGGAAATTTGCAAAATTTATTTTTTTAGGAACTTATCCATGTTTGAAGTCACTTTAGGGGTCTCATATATTGGGAAACCCCCAAACGTGATAACATTTTAAAAACAGCACCCCCTATTATATTGAAAACTGCTGTCAGGTAGTTTATTAACCCTTCAGGTGCTTTACAGGAATTAATGCAAAGTGGCATGACAGAAATGAAAATGTGTATTTTTACCACCTAAATGTCTCTAACTTCTGAACAGATTACTACAGTAGTCAGACCCTAAGGCCGCTATTTGGTCATGAATTGCCATTGCAAACATCAGGAACACACAATCATGATCTGAGGGCACCAATTTGGATAAAGAGGAAGCCCCCACACTCTGTTAACCATTTATAGTGATGTAGTCATTATTAAAGCAGCATCTAAGGGGTTAAACAGATTTGGATGGTGCAAACACTGATCGTGGCTGATGCAGCAAGTTGTCAGTTATAAGTGGACAGCCGACAGCTGCTGGATTGTCACCTGTATGGGGATGCTATTCGCTTATATCTCAGGTCAGTTAAAAGACGTATTGGCTGTCATTAAGGGGTTAAAAAAAAACTAAATAAAAAAATATATATTGTTTCAATAAATACATTTCTTTATGTAAAAAAAAAAACAATAAAAGTACACATATTTAGTATTGCCGCGTCCATAACGACCCGACCTATAAAACTGTCCCACTAGTTAACCCCTTCAGTGAACACCGTAAAAAAAAAAAAAAAAAAACAAGGCAAAAAACAATGCTTTATCATCATACCGCCGAACAAAAAAGTGGAATAACACACAATAAAAAAGACGGATATAAATGAAAATGGTACCACCGAAAACGTCATCTTGTCCCAAATGAGCCACCATACAGTGTCATCAGCAAAAAAATAAAAAAGTTATAGCCCTCAGAATAAAGCGATGCAAAAATAGTTATTTTTTCTATTAAATAGTTTTTATTGTATAAAAGCGCCAAAAATTAAAATATGATAAAAATAGGTATCGCTGTAAACGTACTGACCCGAAGAATAAAACTGCTTTATCAATTTTACCAAGCGCGGAACGGTATAAACGCCCCCCCCAAAGAAATTCATAAAATTGCTGTTTTTTGTTCATTCTGCCTAACAAAAATCAGAATAAAAAGCAATCAAAAAATGTCATGCGCCCAAAATTGGTACAAATAAAAACATCAACTTGTCCTGCAAAATGAAGCCCTCACATGACTCTGAGGACAAAATCTGGAAAAATTATAGCTCTCAGAATGTGGTAAGGCAAAAAATATTGACAGCTGCCTAACATAAAAACCCGCTATAAATAGTAAATCAAACCCCCTTTATCACCGCCTTAGTTAGGGAAAAATAATAAAATAAAAAAATGTATTTATTTCCATTTTCCCATTAGGGTTAGTGTTAGGGATAAAGTTAGAGTTAGGGTTGGGGCTGAATTTAGGATTAGGGTTGGGGCTAAAGTTAGGGTTGGGGCTAAAGTTAGGGTTGGGGCTAAAGTTAGGGTTGGGGCTAGAGTTGGAGTTTGTGTTTGGATTACGTTTACGGTTGGGTTAGGGGTGTGTCAAGGTTCGAGGTATGGTTAGGGTTGGGATTAGGGTTAGGGGTGTGTTGTGGTTAGGGGTGTGTTGGGGTTGGGATTACGGTTAGGGGTGTGTTCGGGTTAGGTGTGTGGTAAGGGTTGGGATTAGGGTTAGGGGTGTGTTGGGGTTAGGGGTGTGGTTAGGGTTGGAATTATGGTTAGGGGTGTTTTGGGGTTAGGGTTGGAGTTAGAATTGGGACATTTCCACTGTTTATGTACACCAGGAGCCGTGCAAACGCAACATGACTAGTGTTGAGCCACCCCCCTAGTGTTCGAGTTTGGTTTGGTTCATCGAATTGGGGCGTGCTTGACGAGTGTTAAGATGGAATAGAATCAGGTGCGTTCGCAGTCCAGGGTCCACCGTGCAGGTGAAAACCTGCTGCTAGTGATGACGGATGATATGGCGGTACAATGTGAATACACACACGGGTTTACTTCACCTTGTGTGAAGGAAGCGAACCCTGTTGCATCACAGGGCCGCAGTACTGCACCAAGAGTGCAAGCAAGGAGTCTCAGAACTCAATCCCAAGACACAGGAATAGAGTTCACCTACTGGGGTATCAGAGTGACAGAAATAAATGTATTAACGATGCACGTGAGTGCGTGCGGTGCCGCACTGGCAGACGCCACTAACCACCCAGGGTTGGGTCAGGAAAGCGCTAAGAAAGCGCACGGCGCCGCACTGGCGGTCACAGCAACTAGACGCTGTAATGTGTGTTTCGTGGTGATGGCTTAGTCGGGCGCTAGATAGCTACCATCATTCGCGAACAGTCAACAACACTAGGAATGAGAATGATTTAGGAGCTTTCATCCATCAACATACATCCATCTACACACACACATTATATCAAGTCAATATTAGCGCATGGCCGTGCGGTCATGCGCAGCTTATATAGTTGCAGCACGTTCAGGACCTTCCAATAAAGGACCAATGGGAAGCTGCTACCGAAGTTTTGCACTTTCAAGACCTTCCTGGAGGACCAATGGGATGTGCTGCAGTACCTGAGCATGTGACCCCCGATCTCCAAAGGGATATCTTGCCCTGGGCATGCTAAGAAAGAGAAAAGAAGGACTTAGTCCCAAAAGCATCTGCTCGCCGCTGCCCAACACTGACTTTAATGGCAGAAGCAGGAAAAGCAGCAGTAACTCTTTGTACAGAGTGGGACTTAGCAAGACGCTGGGACCGACGTCTCCGCTGAGCAGACTCCACTGTGGCAGGAGATGAATGGGAGACCGCAGTGTAGACGGCCTGAGATTCCCCCTGTGAAGAAGTGGGAACTTGACCCCTAACACACGATTGAACCCAATTGAAACCAATGGCAGGCAAACACAAGCACATACAAACACATAGAAAAGACATAGAAAACACCTTAAAAGGTGTCCAAAAGCTGACAAACTGCTCAGAAGACACAACAAACACATGGAAAAGTCACAAGTACATATAGTCATGTGAAAAAGAATATCAAGAAAGGCTGGAGTAAATATCTAAAATCTGCCTACCACCACACAGACGTTGTGACAAAATAATTTAAGAAAGAAATATCTTTAGGTAGAATGGCGGGTCCATTCAGAAAACTTTCATTAGAAGATGCAGTGATATCCCCTTTGGGAGTCATGCCAAAAAAGGAACCCAATACATTCAGACTAATCCACCATTTGTTATATCCAAGGGGTAGGTCAGTAAACGACAACATCGACGTGGAACCAACTACAGTACTATATACCTTTAATTAGCAGGAGACTGCAAAATAAGGGGTCTAGCCCATTTTGGCTCTCACTGAAGAGCTGGAGGAAGGTGAGTTTCAATGCTCCTTTCATTTTGGTGCTGGTGCTGTGTGGCGGCCATTGTTGCTGTGGCTTTGTGCTGGTGGGGCGGCGCGGTCTGGAGTCATGGGGGCTCAGTCTCGCAGAATGGGTGCTGTGGGGCAACAGGCTGTCTGCCCTGCTGGTGCATGGCCGCTGTGGCGGTGGTCGCCGCACGGCTCCGCTCCGTTAGGGCGGTAGGACCCACTACGAGGTTTGCCGTGAAGTGGCAGTGGGCTTCATACAGTCTGATCAGAATGTTAAACTGAAAACCTCATGTTCAGTATATAAATTTTTGCCTAGCGGCTTTAGATCAACATATGATTTTGGGATGTGCGGTTCATGGTCTTTTTTTTCTTTTTGTACAAAGCATGTTCTTGTCTCCTTCTTGGACCAGCACTCCTCCCATTTGGCACAGGTGATTTTAATTAGCAGGAGACTTCAAAGTAAGGGGTCTAGCCCATTTTGGCTCCCACTGAAGAGCTGGAGGAAGGTGAGTTTCAATGCTCCTTTCATTTTGGTGCTGGTGCTGTGTGGCGGCCATTGTTGCTGTGGCTTTGTGCTGGTGGGGCGGCGTGGTCTGGAGTCATGGGGGCTCAGTCTCGCAGCATGGGTGCTGTGGGGCAACAGGCCGTCCGCCCTGCTGGTGCATGGCCGCTGTGGCGGTGGTCGCCGCACGGCTCCGCTCCATTAGGGCGGTAGGACCCACTATGAGGTTTGCCGTGAAGTGGCAGTGGGCTTCATACAGTCTGATCAGAATGTTAAACTGAAAACCTCATGTTCAGTATATAAATTTTTGCCTAGCGGCTTTAGATCAATGTATGATTTTGGGATATGCGGTTCATGCTCTTTTTTTTTTCTTTTTGTACAAAGTACTATATACTGTACCTCCTTTGATGAGGCAATCAGGTGGGTCAAAAAGTTGGGAAGGGGCACCCTAATGGCCAAAACAGACATTGAGGGGACGTTTCGGTTACTACCTGTACCTCCGAATAGTGTCCGCCTATTGGGCTGCTTCTGTGAAGGAGCATACTACATAGATCGCTGTTTGCCCACTGGGTGCTCCATATCCTGCTCACTATTGGAGGCGTTTAGTTGCTTCCTCGAATGGGTCGTCATGGACGTTTCTAAGGGGGCACATATTATCCATTACCTCGACGACTTCTTATGCCTGGCCCAAAAGATTCGTCACAGTGTGAATACACGCGGTAGTCCACCTGGGAGAAGGAGAGAGCTGGAGGGAGAGTGGACACCCCAGAGCCGAGGGGTTAGATTGAGAAAGGAAGAAGGCAGTGTAGCTTGCTTCATGGATGGGGTACTCTGCTGAGTAGCAGAGACTGCTACTAGGCCCAAAGTATTGCCTGGGCTAGAGGCAGTTAAAAATGAGTACTTAGATAAACACGTGGTGTAGCTTGCTTCATGGGTTGGCTACTCTGCTGACTAGCAGACACCGAAGCTTTGGAGTAGACCTCTGAATCCCAGGCCATAGTAAGAGTAAACAGCTCTGCAGACTCAACCATCTGTGTTACCCTAAGCCATAGTGTATGCAGTTTCTAAAGGTTAAAAGGGGGGGAGTGACCCCACCCACCTGGAATTGACGATGCCAACGTCATGTAAAACACAGCAAGGGGACTCCAAAAAGAGTCTCCATTTTTTCCAAAAATTGGGCCACAGACACCACTTAAGTGGCATCAATTTCGCCAGAGTTTCTTAAAATGGTTGGTGAGGTGATTTTCAAAAATCATCAAGCTTTTAGTCTCCACAGGATGACACAGGGGTAGAAAAGTCCTTGAGGATCCAGGATTTGGTCATCTTGATGAACGTTTGTCTGTCTACATTGTCATTGAACAGGCGCGTGCGCTTATCTGTCAGCAAACCACCAGCAGCGCTGAACACACATTCAGACAGAACGCTGGCTGCGGGGCATGACAAGATCTCCAAGGCATGAGTGGCGAGCTCAGGCCATTTTTCCAGATTGGAAGCCCAAAATGAGCAAGGGTCCAGTTCCACAGTCATGGCATCGATGTTAACTTGGAGATACTCCTGTGCCATCCTCTCTAGGCGTTGGCTAAGCATCAGACTTCTTGTCTCCTGTGGTCTTGCAAAGGAAGGTCTAAAAAATTCTTGAAATGATTTGAAAAAATTGCTGTTACCACCAGATACGATGTTACTGTTACGGTTTGAGTGATGACTTGATAGTCCCACGGTTGGCAAGTTAGAACTCAGAGATTCACTACGTGCACCACTGGTGTTTTGTGGAAAAGCAGATGTTAGATTCTGTAACAGTCTCTGCTGATACTCCTGCATGCGTGAATCCCTCTCTATGGCAGGAATTATTTAGCCAAATTTACTTTTGTACCGAGGATCTAAGAGTGTGGCAACCCAGTAGTCGGCATTACTTCGGATTCTGACAATCCGAGGGTCATGTTGCAGGTAGTGCAGTAAGAAGGCACTCATGTGTCTTGCGCGTCCAGGAAGACCAAGTCCTTGTTGTTTTGGTGGCGGTGAAGTGAGAATCATGCTTCCTTCCTCTGCCCTCTCCCCCCAACCTTGCACAACAGAAATTTGATCAAGGTCTCCCTCATCTGATTAGTCTTCCATGCCCAGCACCAGTTTGTCATCCACTTCTTCCTCGGCTCCTGCACCTTCCTCAACAGTTTGGCTGCTACCATGCGCCCTCGGTAAACCCTCTCCCCCACCCTCCAATGCCAGCCTCCTTGGTGTTGACGACTGTCTGGACCTTAGAGATATTATCCCTTTCGCATACGACTCCTCCTGTTCCTCCTCCTCCTCTTGTCCCACCCCCTGACTTCGAATACTGTTTAAGGTGTACTCCAGCATGTAAATGACCAGAATAGTCATGCTGATAATGGCATCATCAGCACTAAACATCTTCGTCGCTATTTAAAAACTGCGCAGAAGGGTGCATAGGTCCCTGATCTGAGACCACTCCTGCAGCGTGATTTGCCCCACGTTTGGATCTCGTTCACCCAGGCTATACGTCATAACGTATTGCACCAGGGCTCGTTGGTGCTGCCACAGTCGCTGCAACATGTGCAGAGTTGAATTCCACCGTGTGGGCACATCGCATTTCAGCCGGTGAACTGGCAGGCCCAACGACTTCTGTAGAGATGTAAGTCGTTGAGCTGCGGGATGCGAATAGCGGAAATGAGCACACAGCCCATCTAGTCCGGGATAGTGGGATAAAAATTGCTGGACAACCAGGTTCAAAACGTGAGCCATACAAGGCACGTGGGTGACATTGCCCCGGCGAAGGGCCGCACCCAGGTTTACAGCATTGTCGCACATGGCCCTCCCTGGCTGCGGGTTCAGTGGAGACAGCTATTGATGGAATTAGGTCTCCAGAAATGACCACAACTCCTCAGCTGTGTGACTCACATTTCCCAGACTTTTCAAGGTAAACACCGCCTGATGCCGTTGAGCCCTGGTGACAGCATAGTAAGGAGGTGTGCAGGATTCCTTCTGCGCAGTTAGAACACGGGTGGCATTACCAGACAGGCTTTGGGTGTAGGTGGAGGACCGAGAGGAGGTTGAGGAGGCAGAAGCAGTGGAGGAACTTAGAGAAACAGAGGATCGATGCGCAACTTGTGGGGATGGCAAGACTTGGACAGCTGCCCCTTCTCCTGATGTCACCATAGTTACCCAGTGCCCAGTCACCGACATGTAACGCCCCTGTCCCTGTCTACTTGTCCAAGTGTCTGTGGTAAAATGCACCCTGTCACACACAGAGTTTCTCAAGGAAGCGGTGATGTTGTGTGTGACATGCTGGTGTAGTGCAGGCACAGTTTTCTTTGAGAAGTAGTGGCAACTGAGCATCTGGTACTGGGGCACTGCGAAGGACATAAGGTCTCGAAAATCCTCTGTGTCCACCAGGCGGAATGGCAGCATTTCTGTAGCCAACAGCTTGCAGATGGTGAAATTCAACCTCTTATTTTTGTCGTGGCTAGGAGGAAATGGTCTTTTACTTGTCCACATCTGAGGGACCGAGGGCTGGCTGCCTTGCTTAGATGGGATTGGGTAGGGTGTCCCCGGTAAACTGGTGGTCTGAGAAGAAGGTTCAGGCAGAGATATTATGTTGTGTTGATCAAAATCTGGTAGTCTCGATGTCGGAGAGCGCTCAACACCAGCAGTTGTTTCCACTTGCAAATGTATTGATGACCTGTCAATCACACTGGCTGTTGTGGGTAAAGAGGTGGAAGGTCTGTGTCCAAAACCATGTGCGACTGCTGTCCCCACAGTCACAGAGGATGAAGAGGCCACGGATGCACTTGATGGGACAGACGGTGTTTGGCCTGGCCCACTAGGCCCCATTGTAGCACAGTGAGCTTCCCACTGCAACTTATGCCTCATATCCATGTGACGGTTCATGCATGAAGTACTCAAACTATTCATTTTTTGGCCTCTACTGAGATTTTGGTGACAAATCTTACAGAAAACATGAGTTGGGTCATCCTTTGCGGTCTCAAAAAATGCCCAGGCTATGCAAGGCTTAGAGCCCATGCGACCTGAAGAGCAACCACGACTGTGCTTCCAGTACTCCGGCTCTGTCAAGGAAAGCGCAACCTAACCTCGCCATCACTAGCATCCTCCTCCACCTCCGCTGCTGACCTCATGGACTGGCGGACTGTGGGTTGACAGTAAGTGGGATCTCCAACCTTGTCAACATCACCCTGTGTGTTCTCACACCCGTCATCCTCAGAGCCAACCTCTTCCTGCCCCGACCGAAAAGTCAAGTTTTCGTTCCAATCAGGTATCTCAGTCTCATCATCATCTTCCTCATTGTTTCCACCAACAGGAGTTACAGTTTGGGAACGAGGGTCTACATTATGCTCAGAACCGTCTTCATCTGGGCCTGGATCCGACTCACAAAGATTCTGGGCATCAGTGCAGATCATTTCCTCATCTGGATTCACAGGAGCAGACCTCTGATTCCCAGGATATGGTATGAGTAAATAGCTCTGCAGACTCAACCATCTGTGTTACCCCATACTCAGACGGGCGGCTAGAGACTTGGGAGCTGTGAGGAAGCAAGTGAGACTGGGGTGACACCTCTGAGGACTGGAGTATTTGTGATGTTGAAGTTGAGGTGGAGGAGAGCCCACTTGAACGAGCACTTGATATCCGTTCAAGCACCTGCTGTTTTTGTGCCTCATCTGGAATTTGCAGCGATACTCGTAATGATGGTCGTAAGAAAGGGATCATATCAGATTGTCCACGAAAAGAAGTAGACATCTTACTTTGGCAGGAAGATGGTCTTTCTTCTGCAGATGTTACTGTTGCTTTACCAGCTACCCCACGGACACAATCTTTTTTTCGCTTTCCAACACGCCTATTCCCCTTTTCACCAGCAGCAGGCATTTTGCCACTCATTTTGGTGCTTAACTAATTGGCAACTCTGTAGTTGTTGGCACAAAAAACGATGAATGGAAACCGAGCAGAGCTGAGTGGCCAAACTGGTACTAGGCCCAAAATGATTTACTGGGTTAGATGCAATAAAATTTTAGATACACAGGCGGTGTAGCTTGCTTCATGGGTGGGCTACTCTGCTGACTAGCAGACACTGCTCCTGGGCCCAAAACGATTTACTGGGTTAGATGCAGTAAAAATTTAAATACACAGGCGGTGTAGTTAAATTCACAGGCTTGCTACTCCGCTGACGTGGAGACACTGCTCCTAGGCCCAAAACGATTTACTGGATTAGATGCAGTAAAAATTTAGATACACAGATTGGCTACTCCGCTGATGTGCAGACACTGCTACTAAGTCCAAAACGATTTACTGGGTTAGATGAAGTAAAAATTTAGCTACACAGGCGGTGCAGCTAGCTTCACAGGTGGGCTACTCTGCTGACGTGCAGACACTGCTCCTAGGCCCAAAACCATTTACTGGGTTAGATGCAGTAAAAAATTATATACACAGGCGGTGTAGCTTCACAGGTGGGCTACTCCGCTGACGTGCAGACACTGCTCCTAGGCCCAAAACCATTTACTGGGTTAGATGCCGTAAAAATTTAGATACACAGGCGGTGTAGCTAGCTTCATAGGTGGGCTACTCCGCTGACATGCAGACACTGCTCCTAGGCCCAAAATGATTTACTGGGTTAGATGCAGTAAAAATTTAGATACACAGGCGGTGTAGCTTCACAGACAGGCTACTCTGCTGACATGCAGATACTGCTCCTAGGCCCAAAACGATTTATTGGGTTAGATGCAGTAAAAATTTAGATACACAGGCGGTGTAGCTAGCTTCACAGGCGGGCTACTGCACTGACATGCAGACAATGCTCCTAGGCCCAAAACGATTTACTGAGTTAGATGCAGTAAAAATTTAGACACACAGGCGGTGTAGCTTCACAGGCGGGCTACTCTGCTGACGTGCAGACACTGCTCCTAGGCCCAAAACGGTTTACTGGGTTAGATGCAGTAAAAATGTAGATACACAGGTGGGCTACTCCGCTGACATGCAGACACTGCTACTAAGCCTAAAACGATTTACTGGGTTAGATGCAGTAAAAATTTAGATACACAGGTGGTGTAGCTTCACAGGTGGGCTACTCCGCTGACGTGCAGACACTGCTCCTAGGCCCAAAACGGTTTACTGGGTTAGATGCAGTAAAAATGTAGATACACAGGTGGGCTACTCCGCTGACGTGCAGACACTGCTACTAAGCCTAAAACGATTTACTGGGTTAGATGCGTAAAAATTTAGATACACAGGCGGTGTAGCTAGCTTCACAGGCAGGCTACTCCGCTGACGTGCAGACACTGCTCATAGGTCCAAAACAATTTACTGGGTTAGATGCAGTAAAAGTTTAGATACACAGGCGGTTTAGCTTAACAGGCGGGCTACTCCGCTGACGTGCAGACACTGCTCCTAGGCCCAAAACGGTTTACTAGGTTAGAGGCAGTAAAAATGTAGATACACAGGTGGGTTACTCCGCTGATGGGCAGACACTGCTACTAAGCCTAAAACGATTTACTGGGTTAGATGCAGTAAAAATTTAGATACACAGGCGGTGTAGCTTCACAGTCGGGCTACTCCGCTGACATGCAGACACTGCTCCTAGGCCCAAAACGATTTACTTGGTTAGATGCAGTAAAAATTTAGATACACATGCAGTGTAGCTTCACAGGCGGGCTACTCCGCTGACGTGCAGACACTGCTCCTAGGCCCAAAACGATTTACTGGGTTAGATGCAGTAAAAATTTAGATACCCAGGCGGTGTAGCTAGCTTCACAGGCAGGCTACTCCGCTGACGTGCATACACTGCTCATAGGTCCAAAACAATTTACTGGGTTAGATGCAGTAAAAGTTTAGATACACAGGCGGTTTAGCTTAACAGGTGGGCTACTCCGCTGACGTGCAGACACTGCTCCTAGGCCCAAAACGGTTTACTAGGTTAGAGGCAGTAAAAATGTAGATACACAGGTGGGCTACTCCGCTGATGTGCAGACACTGCTACTAAGCCTAAAACGATTTACTGGGTTAGATGCAGTAAAAATTTAGATACACAGGCGGTGTAGCTTCACAGGCGGGCTACTCCGCTGACATGCAGACACTGCTCCTAGGCCCAAAACGATTTACTGGGTTAGATGCAGTAAAAATTTAGATACACATGCAGTGTAGCTTCACAGGCGGGCTACTCCACTGACGTGCAGACACTGCTACTAGGCCCAAAACGATTTACTGGGTAAGATGCAGTAAAAATTTAGATACACAGGCGGTGTAGCTAGCTTCACAGGCGGGCTACTCCGCTGACGTGCAGATACTGCTCATAGGTCCAAAACGATTTACTGGGTTAGATGCAGTAAAAATTTAGATACACAGGCGGTGTAGCTTCACAAGCGGGCTACTCCGCTGACGTGCAGACACTGCTACTATGCCCAAAACAATTTACTGGGTTAGATGCAGTAAAAATTTAGAAACACAGGCGGTGTAGCTAGCTTCACAGGCGGGCTACTCAGATGACTACCAGACAATGCTACTAGCCCAAAAGGATTGGCTGAGCTACATTACACCAAATGCTGTGACAAACACTTGCATAGCACTGGCACAGACCGACCTGGCAAAAAGTGCTATGAACTGCTGTAACCTTCCCTGAAAAGTGATGATATTACAACTAGTCCCGACTCCCTAAACCTATCTCTCTATCTAACAGAAAATTTGCGCGCAAAAAACACTCTGAGACTGTATAGCGCCCACAGCAGCAGCGGTGCCGTCTAACACTAAGCTGCAACACTGAGGAAATGGTGGCGATGGGGAAAATGGCTGGTTCTTATAGGGCAAGGACATGTGACATACACAGCCAATGACATTTGCCTTTGCTTGTGTGCCTCACATGCACATTGCTGTGTGTGTGTGCACTGCTGATAGGCTGGGAGAGTGCACTGCCCCACTGTAAATGCGGGAAAAAAAAAAAAAAGGAGATCGGCGTTATTTCAGCACAGATCTATCCCCCGCCCCCCCCCTCCCACCTGCACACAGTCTATTAACACTGATAAACAGTTTTAATGTGAAATCAAGTTAGGCTTTTGGGGAGTGAACAGATATCGAACAGAAACTCGAACAGACGAATTTTAAGCAAATTGTTTGAGTTCGTCGAACGACTAGAACACGGCCCAAAACAGCTTGAATTTGAAATTGGTGAACAGTTCGACTCGAACACCACTCATCTCTAAACATGACGTTCAATCTCAATCCATATACAGTAATTCTGCGTTGAAAAAGTAAAACAGTGCTCCTTCCCTTCCGAGCTCTCCCATGCGCCCAAACAGTGGTTTATCCCCACATATGGGGTATCAGCGTACTCAGAAAAAATTGGACAACAACTTTTGGGGTCCAATTTTTCCTGTTACCCTTGGAAAAATACAAAACTGGGGGCAAAAAAATCATTTTTGTTGAAAAAAAAGATTTTTATTTTCACGGCTCTGAGTTATAAACTTTATTGAAACACTTGGAGGTTCAAGGTTCTCACAACACATCTAGAAAAGTTTCTTGGGGGGTCTAGTTTCCAATATGGGGTCACTTGTGGAGGGTTTATACTGTTTAGATACATCAGGGGCTCTACAAACGCAACATGACGCCCGCAGACCATTCCATCAAAGTCTGCATTCCAAAACGCCACTTCTACCCTTCTGAGCTCTGCCATGCTCCCAAACAGTGGTTTTCTCACACATATGGGGTATCAGCATACTCAGGGCAAATTGGACAACAACTTTTGGGGTCCCATTTCTCTTGTTACCCTTGGAAAAATACAAAACTGGGGACTAAAAAATAATTTTTGTGCAAAAAAAAAAAGATTTTTTATTTTTTCACGGCTCTACATTATAAACTTCCGTGAAGCACTTGAGGGTTCCTTAGGGGGTCTACTTTCCAAAATGGGGTCACTTTTGGGGGGTTTCCACTGTTTAAGCACATCAGGGGCTCTCTAAACGAGACATGGCGTCCTATCTAAATTTCAACCAATTTTGCATTGAAAAGTCAAATGGCGCTCCTTCCCTTCTGAGCTCTACCATGCACCCAAATAGTGGTTTACCTCCATATATGAGGTATCAGCGTACTCAGGACAAATTGCACAACAAAATCTAGCATCCAATTTCTCCTGTTAAACTTGGAAAAATAAAAAATTAGGGGTGAAAATTCATTTTTGTGAAAAAAATAAGATTTTTTATTTTTACGGCTCTACATTATAAACTTCTATCAAGCACTTGGGGGTTCAAAGTGCTCACCACACATCTAGATAAGTTCCTTAGGGGGTCTACTTTCCAAAATGGTGTCACTTTGGGGGGTTTCTACTGTTTAGGCACATCGGGGGCTCTCCAAACACGACATGGCGTCCTATCTCAATTCCAACCAATTTTGCATTGAAAAGCCAAATGGCGCTCTTTCCCTTCCGATCTCTGCCATACGCCCAAATAGTGGTTTACCCCCAAATCTGGGGTGTAAGCATACTCAGGGCAAATTGTTCAACAACTTTTGGGGTCAAATTTCTCCTGTTACCCTTGGTAAAATAAAACAAATTGGATCTGAAGTACATTTTTGTGAAAAAAAGTTAGATGTTCATTTTTTTTAAGCATTCCAAAAATTCCTGTGAAACACCTGAAGGGTTAATAAAATTCTTGAATGTGGTTTTGAGCACCTTGAGGGGTGCAGTTTTTAGTCTGGTGTCACACTTGGGTATTTTCTATCGTATAGACCCCTCAACGTGACTTCAAATGTGATGTGGTCCCTAAAGAAAAATGGTGTTGTAAAAATGAGAAATTGCTGGTCAATTTTAACCCTTATAACTCCCTAACAAAAAAAAATTTGGTTCCAAAATTGTGCTGATGTAAAATAGACATGTGGGAAATGTTACTTATTAATTATTTTGTGTGACATATCTCTGTGATTTAAGGGCATAAAAATTCAAAGTTGAGAAATTGCAAAATTTTCAACATTTTCACCAAATTTCTGTTTTTTCACAAATAAACTCAAGTAATGTCAAGGAAATTTTACCACTAACATGAAGTACAATATATCATGAGAAAACAATGTCAGAATCACCATGATCCATACAAGTGTTCCAGAGTTATAACCTCATAAAAGGACAGTGGTCAGAATTGTAAAAATTGGCCCGGTCATTAACGTGCAAACCACCCTTGGGGGTAAAGGGGTTAAGAACATACTTGAAGCTGTAGGTTCATGCTATACTAATGTATACGGGTCTGACATGACATTACAATTTGTGTCCCATGTACTGATGGTGGTACTGGTGCTGAATTCATGTACTGAAAGTTGCCCTGGTGTTTACTGATAATGGTTCTTGAGATGCATTGCTTTATTGATGAGGGTTTTGATGTTATGTTTCTATACTAATGGGGGTTATACTGATGTATTTTAATACTGCTGGTGCTTCTGATGATGAATTGCTGTACTGCTGGTAGCTCTGGTGATGTATTTCTGTACTGATGAGGGCTGTGATGCTGTGTTTCTGTACTGATTGGAGGTTTAAGTGAGGCATTTCTCTACTGTTGGTGGTGATGGATTATTGTGCTGTTATTGGTTCTGATCCTGTACATGTGACAATCCATAACTTGTAAGATTACGTGATACATTACTATGTTAAATAAAGTGTTATGCCATCTGACAAGTAAAGGGTTTCTATATTTTTATTCATGTTAAAAGAATTAAAGTGGTTAGTTTGTGATGAGTCTGCAGTCATTCTATATGAATGCTGACTTCTGAATTCTCTCTGTGTGCATTGCATGCTGTCAGGATTCTCTGGTGTCAGCAGTGAAAGTGGGAGGTCATGAAACCGCAAGTATGCAATTTGCATACATGCGGTCTCGTGCCAACTAAACATTTGTGGCCTCACTCAAAGAAAATGAATTGAGTGAGTCCAGACACATCTAGCCAGAATGTGGTCTGAAGTATACAAATCACATGCTCTTATGACTATCCACTCTTGCCACCGGTAAGGGAGAATCCTAAAAGTGTGCAGTGCATGCTCTGTGAGAATTAAGAATGTCTGCAGTCACCTAGAGCAGAATCTTTTATACACAATTTAAACACAAACAAATAAATTTGATCTTACACTATGGTACATCATGTTTTCACACAAGTCCTGAAAACAGACTAAGCTCAAAAAGCAGTTCTTGAATTGCTAGATTTTGTTCATTCTGCCTCCCAAGAATCAAAATAGAAAGTGATAAAAAGTTATATGCCCATAAAAAGTACTGATAAAATGTCAACTTGTCCAACAGAAAACAAGTCCTCACATGACTCTGTCAGCAGAAATATAGAAAAATTATGCCTCTCAAAATATGGTGGTGCAAGAACTTGTTTTTCCCCCCAAAAAAGCATCTTAGTGCGTGGTAGCAGCCAAACATAAAAAAACTACATAAATCTGGTATCGCTCTAATTGCACTGACCCGAAGAATAAAGTCATCTAATCATTTATACTGCACAAGGAATGATGTAAAAAATAAATAGAACAAATTCTTGACCTGTTGTTGATTTTTTTCATTTTTCCTCCCAAAAATCGCAGTAAGGCTCATCTAACACTTATCCAGCACTCTACACTAAGTGCTTACACCAAGGTTTCTGTATAAATCTCTGAAATACCTGATTCATGTGGAAACCCCAGAGGAAGATTCCTTACAAAGAGGCAGATGGACACATTGTGGATGCCATCTGGTCTATGGTCTGGCTGTCTCCATCTTT
The DNA here is from genome assembly GCF_032444005.1 of Ranitomeya imitator. NCBI lineage: Eukaryota > Metazoa > Chordata > Amphibia > Anura > Dendrobatidae > Ranitomeya > Ranitomeya imitator. The sequence goes on along the minus strand of NC_091284.1, from coordinate 260,234,244 downwards.
TTAAGTTTGTAGAAAAGCACAGTTGGACACAGTTTTGTACACTTCTAAAAAGGACAACGCAGGACAGAGGCCAGATGGAATCCAGAGTAACACTGCTGCCTCATTATAGTAATTGGATCCATTAGTGGGTTTCATCTAAATCACGTCAATCGGAGATTTAGATGGAAACCCTGTTAGTGCTTATAATAGAGTTTAGCATAATTGTGATCCAAAATATTATGTAAAATGTTCTCAATAAAGTCCCCACTCAGGTCTGTCATCTGTCAATTTAGTAAATTGATTCCTCCGGGGTTTCATCTGAATCGTGTCACTTGGAGATTTAGATGGCAACCCCAAAGTAAGTGGTCAGCTTAGAGCACAGGATAAATATGATCCAAAATGATATGTAAAATGTTCCCAGCAAAAGCGTTAAATCAATCCACAAAACAGCAAGTCTCCACTGAGGTCTGTCATCTATTAACGGAAATATAAGGGGCTTCCATGTTACCGGTAGTTCAAAGTCTCTGGAAAATTGCTATGGCTCTTCACCCCCCAAAAAGAAATCCAGTGAATTTTGTACTACTAAATCCCAATGACCCCTCCTTCTGAGCCCAAGTGTGCCTAAACCATATTAGGTGTCCACATTTTTGGCATTTCTGTAGCGATGAGAGCCTTCCTAATTTACAGGTGCATGTATCCAAAAGCACAAGCTGGGCATAATGTACTAGGCACTACAATGCTCTGGGCACTACAATGGCAGATTTCCAATTTTCGCTTAGCAAAATCCATTGTTGATCATTTCTGGAATTCACCCCTGGAGTCAAAACCATGACTACAATGTACATAAATTCCTCGTGTAGTTTCCAAAATGGGGTCACATGAGTCTGCAAACTATTCTAGAAAGATCTGTGCTCCAAGAGTCAACTACTGTGTTGTGAATTCTGTTATCGAACTCCCTCCTGTGGTCATGAATGGTACTTCGGCGAGTTCTGTCCATGGACTCCCTCTGGTGGCTGTGAGTGGAGCTGCTGCTTCTGAGGTTCCTTCCACAGGTGACGTAGTTTATTCCTTGGCTGGCTGCTCTATTTAACTCCACTCAGATCGTTACTCCATGCCAGCTGTCAATGTTCTTGTACTGGTTCAGTTCGCTCTTGGATCTTTCTGGTGACCTGTTTACTCCAGCAGACGCTAAGTCCCTGCTAGTTAATTATTTGTTCGTTGTTTCCTTGTCCAGCTTGCTTTCATGATTTTGTCTTGCTAGCTGGAAGCTCTGGGATGCAGAGTGGCACCTCCGCACCGTGAGTCGGTGCGGAGGTCTTTTTGCACACTCTGCGTGGTCTTTTGTAGTTTTTTGTGCTGACCGCAAAGTTACCTTTCCTATCCTCAGTCTGTTTAGTAAGTCTGGCCTCCCTTTGCTGAAACCTGTTTCATTTCTGCGTTTGTGACTTTCATCTTTACTCACAGTCAATATATGTGGGGGGCTGCCTTTCCTTTGGGGAATTTCTCTGAGGCAAGGTAGGCTTTATTTTCAATCTCTAGGGCTAGTTAGCTCTTAGGCTGTGAAGAGGCATCTAGGCAATGTTACGTACGCTCCACGGCTATTTCTAGTTGTGTGATAGGATTAGGGATTGCGGTCAGCAGAGCTCCCACTTCCCAGAGCTTGTCCTGTGTGAGTTTAACCATCAGGTCATTCCGGGTGCTCCTAACCACCAGGTCCATAACAGTACAGCTGGCCTAAAGTATTAATGCATCTCAATAGAGGGATAAGAAAAGTTCTGAGACCACTTTTTTTTCTCTGCAGTGTGTTTTGTCTTTCTTTTCCCCTTAACCTCTGGGTGGTTCAGGACACAGGTGTAGATATGGACATTCAAGGTCTGTCCTCTTGTGTGGATCATCTCACTGCAAGGGTACAAAACATTCAAGATTTTGTGGTTCAGAATCCGATGTTAGAGCCTAGAATTCCAATTCCTGATTTGTTTTCTGGGGATAGATCTAAGTTCCTGAATTTCAAAAATAATTGTAAACTGTTTCTAGCTTTGAAACCGCGCTCCTCTGGTGACCCTGTTCAACAAGTAAAAATCATTATTTCTTTGTTGCGTGGTGACCCTCAAGACTGGGCATTTTCCCTTGCGCCAGGAGATCCTGCATTGCGTGATGTAGATGCGTTTTTTCTGGCACTTGGATTGCTTTATGATGAACCAAATTCAGTGGATCAGGCAGAGAAAATCTTGCTGGCTTTCTGTCAGGGTCAGGATGAAGCGGAGGTATATTGTCAGAAGTTTAGAAAGTGGTCTGTGCTTACTCAGTGGAATGAGTGTGCCCTGGCGGCAATTTTCAGAAAGGGTCTTTCTGAAGCCTTTAGGATGTCATGGTGGGATTTCCCACACCTGCTGGTCTGAATGAGTCTATGTCCTTGGCCATTCAGATCGATCGGCGCTTGCGTGAGCGTAAAGCTGTGCACCATTTGGCGGTACTATCTGAGCATGGGCCTGAGCCTATGCAATGTGATAGGACTTTGACCAGAGCTGAACGGCAAGAACACAGACGTCGGAATGGGCTGTGTTTTTCCTGTGGTGATTCCACTCATGCTATCTCCGATTGTCCTAAGCGCACTAAGCGGTTCGCTAGGTCTGCCAAAATTGGTACGGTACAGTCTAAATTTCTTTTGTCCGTTACTCTGATTTGCTCCTTGTCGTCCTATTCTGTCATGGCATTTGTGGATTCAGGCGCTGCCCTGAATTTGATGGACTTGGAGTTTGCCAGGCGCTGTTATTTTTTCTTGGAGCCCTTGCAGTATCCTATTCCATTGAGAGGAATTGATGCTACGCCTTTGGCCAAGAATAAGCCTCAGTACTGGACTCAATTGACCATGTGCATGGCTCCTGCACATCAGGAGGATATTCGCTTTTTGGTGTTGCATAATCTGCATGATGTGGTCGTTTTGGGGTTGCCATAGCTACAGGTCCATAATCCAGTATTGGATTGGAAATCTATGTCTGTGTCCGGCTGGGGTTGTCAGGAGGTACATGGTGATGTTCCATTGCTGTCAATTTCGCCTTCCACTCCTTCTGAAGTCCCTGAGTTTTTGTCAGATTACCGGGATGTATTTGATGAGCCCAAATCCAGTGCCCTACCTCCTCATAGGGATTGCGATTGTGCTATTAATTTGATTCCTGGTAGTAAGTTTCCTAAGGGCCAAATGTTTAATTTATCTGTGCCAGAGCACGCCGCTATGCAGAGTTATATAAAGGAATCCTTGGAGAAAGGGCATATTCGCCCGTCGTCATCACCGTTGGGAGCAGGGTTCTTTTTTGTGGCCAAGAAGGATGGTTCTTTGAGACCTTGTATTGATTACCGCCTTCTTAATAAGATCACAGTCAAATTTCAGTACCCTATGCCGCTGCTGTCTGATTTGTTTGCTCGGATTAAGGGGGCTAGTTGGTTCACCAAGTTAGATCTGCGAGGGGCGTATAATCTTGTGCGAATTAAACAGGGCGATGAATGGAAAACAGCATTTAATACGCCCGAGGGCCATTTTGAGTACCTGGTTATGCCATTCGGGCATTCTAATGCTCCATCTGTGTTTCAGTCCTTTATGCATGACATCTTCCGAAAGTACCTGGATAGATTCATGATTGTATATTTGGATGATATTTTGGTCTTTTCGGATGATTGGGAGTCTCATGTGAAGCAGGTCAGAATGGTGTTCCAGGTCCTTCGTGCGAATTCCTTGTTTGTGAAGGGGTCAAAATGTCTCTTTGGAGTTCAGAAGGTTTCATTTTTGGGTTTCATTTTTTGCCCTTTTACTATCGAGATGGACCCTGTTAAAGTTCAGGCCATTTATGATTGGACTCAGCCGACATCTGTGAAGAGCCTGCAGAAGTTCCTGGGCTTTGCTAATTTTTACCGTCGCTTCATCGCTAATTTTTCTAGTGTTGCTAAACCGTTGACTGATTTGACCAAGAAAGGTGCTGATGTGGTCAATTGGTCCTCTGCGGCTGTAGAGGCTTTTCAGAAGTTGAAGCGTCGTTTTTCTTCTGCCCCTGTGTTGCGTCAGCCAGATGTTTCGCTCCCGTTTCAGGTCGAGGTTGATGCTTCTGAGATTGGAGCAGGGGCTGTTTTGTCGCAAAGAAGTTCTGATGACTCGGTGATGAAACCAAGTGCCTTCTTTTCTAGAAAATTCTCGCCTGCTGAGCGCAATTATGGTGTTGGCAATCGAGAGTTGTTGGCCATGAAGTGGGCATTCGAGGAGTGGCGACATTGGCTTGAAGGAGCCAAGCATCGCGTGGTGGTCTTGACGGATCACAAGAATTTGACTTATCTCGAGTCTGCCAAACGGTTGAATCCTAGACAGGCTCGATGGTCGCTGTTTTTCTCCCGTTTTGATTTTGTGGTTTCGTACCTTCCGGGCTCTAAGAATGTGAAGGCTGATGCCCTGTCAAGGAGTTTTGTGCCTGACTCTCCGGGTGTTCCTGAGCCGGCGGGTATTCTCAAAGAGGGGGTAATTTTGTCTGCCATCTCCCCTGATTTGCGGCGGGTGCTGCAGAAGTTTCAGGCTGATAGACCTGACCATTGTCCAGCGGAGAAACTGTTTGTCGCTGATGGATGGACTAGTAGAGTTATCTCTGAGGTTCATTGTTCGGTGTTGGCTGGTCATCCTGGAATCTTTGGTACCAGAGATTTGGTAGCTAGATCCTTTTGGTGGTCTTCTTTGTCACGGGATGTGTGTTCTTTTGTGCAGTCCTGTGGGACTTGTGCTCGGGCTAAGCCCTGCTGTTCTCGTGCCAGTGGGTTGCTTTTGCCCTTGCCGGTCCCGAAGAGGCCCTGGACGCATATTTCCATGGATTTTATTTCAGATCTCCCTGTCTCTCAAAGGATGTCGGTCATTTGGGTGGTTTGTGATCGCTTCTCTAAGATGGTCCATTTGGTACCCTTGTCTAAATTGCCTTCCTCCTCTGATTTGGTGCCATTGTTTTTCCAGCATGTGGTTCGTTTGCATGGCATTCCGGAGAATATCGTCTCGGACAGAGGTTCCCAGTTTGTTTCGAGGTTTTGGCGGTCCTTTTGTGCTAAGATGGGCATTGATTTGTCTTTTTCTTTGGCTTTCCATCCTCACACAAATAGCCAAACCGAACGAACTAATCAGACTTTGGAAACATATCTGAGATGCTTTGTTTCTGCTGATCAGGATGATTGGGTGTCCTTCTTGCCTTTGGCTGAGTTCGCCCTTAATAATCGGGCCAGCTCGGCTACTTTGGTTTCGCCTTTTTTCTGTAATTCTGGTTTCCATCCTCGTTTCTCTTCAGGGCAGGTTGAGCCTTCGGACTGTCCTGGTTTGGATTCTGTGGTGGACAGGTTGCAGCAGATTTGGACTCATGTGGTGGACAATTTGACATTGTCCCAGGAGAAGGCTCAACGTTTCGCTAACCGCCGGCGCTGGGTTAGTCCCCGACTTCGTGTTGGGGATTTGGTTTGGTTGTCGTCTCGTTATGTTCCTATGAAGGTTTCCTCTCCTAAGTTTAAGCCTCGTTTCATTGGTCCGTATAAGATTTCTGAAGTTCTCAATCCTGTGTCATTTCGTTTGGCCGTTCCAGCTTCTTTTGCCAACCATAATGTGTTCCATAAGTCGTTATTGCGGAGATACGTGGCGCCTATGGTTCCCTCCGTTGATCCTCCTGCCCCGGTGTTGGTTAAGGGGGAGTTGGAGTATGTGGTGGAGAAGATTTTGGATTCTCGTATTTCGAGACAGAAACTCCAGTACCTGGTCAAGTGGAAGGGTTATGGTCAGGAAGATAATTCCTGGGTTTTTGCCTCTGATGTTCATGCTGCCGATCTAGTTCGTGCCTTTCATTTGGCTCGTCCTGATCGGCCTGGGGGCTCTGGTGAAGGTTCGGTGACCCCTCCTCAAGGGGGGGGTACTGTTGTGAATTCTGTTATCGAACTCCCTCCTGTGGTCATGAATGGTACTTCGGCGAGTTCTGTCCATGGACTCCCTCTGGTGGCTGTGAGTGGACCTGCTGCTTCTGAGGTTCCTTCCACAGGTGACATAGTTTATTCCTTCCCTGGCTGCTCTATTTAACTCCACTCAGATCGTTACTCCATGCCAGCTGTCAATGTTCTTGTACTGGTTCAGTTAGCTCTTGGATCTTTCTGGTGACCTGTCTACTCCAGCAGAAGCTAAGTCCCTGCTAGTTAATTATTTGTTCGTTGTTTCCTTGTCCAGCTTGCTTTAATGATTTTGTCTTGCTAGCTGGAAGCTCTGGGATGCAGAGTGGCACCTCCGCACCATGAGTCGGTGCGGAGGTCTTTTTGCACACTCTGCGTGGTCTTTTGTAGTTTTTTGTGCTGACCGCAAAGTTACCTTTCCTATCCTCAGTCTGTTTAGTAAGTCTGGCCTCCCTTTGCTGAAACCTGTTTCATTTCTGTGTTTGTGACTTTCATCTTAACTCACAGTCAATATATGTGGGGGGCTGCCTTTTCCTTTGGGGAATTTCTCTGAGGCAAGGTAGGCTTTATTTTCAATCTCTAGGGCTAGTTAGCTCTTAGGCTGTGAAGAGGCGTCTAGGCAATGTTAGGTACGCTCCATGGCTATTTCTAGTTGTGTGATAGGATTAGGGATTGCGGTCAGCAGAGCTCCCACTTCCCAGAGCTTGTCCTGTGTGAGTTTAACCATCAGGTCGTTCCGGTTGCTCCTAACCACCAGGTCCATAACACTACTGCTCAATCCCTCAGAGTCTCACCATGTGGCTAAGCAGTACTGTACAGCCACATATAAGATATTTCCACATTTAGCAGAAATTATGTGACAAATTGTCATGCATTTCTACCCATTTCCCCATGTGAAAATATAAAATCTGGGGCTAAAGCATAATTTTTGTGGTAAAAATTTCATAATTTTCTCTACACTGCCCAATGGTAGAAAATTCATTGACACACCCGTGGTGTCAATATGATCACTGCACCTTTAGATGAATTTATTGAGAGGTGTAGTTTGTAAAATGGGGTCACTTATGGGGAATTCTGCTTTTCTGACACCTGAGGGGCTCATCCAGTGTGTCATGGCACCCGCAATCTATAGCAGCAAAATCAACACTATAATATGGTGCTCCTTCACTTCTGAGCTTTGCACTGGCTGGCACACTCAGCAGAAATTGAAAAAAAAACTGTGAAGTTCATTTTTTCCCTTTAACCCTTATAAAAATTAAAAATTTGGGGCCGAAGAAACACTTTAGTAAAAATGTAATTATTCTTTCTTCACAGCCCAATGGTATAAAATTCTATGAGTCACGTATGGTGTCAAAGTAAGGAGCTGAAAATGTTGCTTACATTCCCACTTGAAGACTTGTGTACTGTTGCAATTTGTTATGATGTTTGAATGTGTAATAATCTGTATTGTTAGTGATGACACTGTATTCTGTGCAGCAACAGGTAGTGAGTAAGTAAGGATAGAGTTAAGAGTAAGGACCAGCCCGGAAAAAGAGGGGCTATGTAGCAAGATCAGAGAGGACTTCCTGGTAGTAAGACAGACAGGGCCTAGGCTAGAGTAGAGGTTTGGTCTGAGTGCTCAGTAGAGCTGCATGCAGTGGGTGTTTTGTGGAGATCGGGACAGAGTGCAATCTTGAGGATCAGACCAAGACAGAGAGATACAGAAACACAGAGAGAAGGACAGTGCCAGCCCAAGGACTGACCAGAGAGCAGAAGGACCAAGTGAACAGGGTCCAGAGAAAGTATACCTAACATCAAGTCCCTGGGTAGCTCACAGCTCTTTAAGACAATGGGTCAGTACAGAAAAGTAGAACGTGAGACGAAGTGAGTGTCTCAGGTGGCAGTTCTCTAACCACCAGAGAGCTTGAAGCTGAGCCCTGCCATACGCCCAGTCATTTTCCTCCACATGTGAGATGTTAGGGTACTCAGGATACATTGTGCAAAAAAATGTACATTCCATTTTCCTGTTACCCTTGAGAAAATGAAAAACTAGGGGCAAAAGCAACATTTTTGTGGGAAAAATATTTTTTTTCATTTTCATGGCTCAACGTAATAAAATTCTGTGAAGCACCTGTGGGTTCAAGGTGCTCATGGCAGTGTTACAATGAGGAAGCCACTGCTCTTTAAAAATAACATTGCTAAAGATCACTTGGACAAGCCAGAAGGTTTATTAAACAAAGATTTGTGGATGGATGAGAAAATAATAGAGATTTTTTATGGGGGTACTGCTTTGCAGTATAAAAACCTCATACAATCTATCTGTGAAGCATGGTAGAATAATAATTATTGTTTGGGCCTGTTTTGCTACATCTGAGCCAGGGAAGCTTGCCATCATTGATGCATCAATGAATTCTGAATTTCATCATCAAATTATGAAAGAAAATGTGTGAACATCTGCCCATGCGCTGATTCTGAATAGAACGTGGGTCAAGCAGAAAGACAACAACTCAATGCACACAATTTGATCTACAAAAGAATAGTTAAAAAAGAATGAAGTTGAAGCTTTGGATTGGCTAAGTCAAAGTTCTGACCATCATCCTATAAAAATAATGTGGAAATGCCTTAACTAAACAGTTCTTGGGAGAAAACTTACCAACATAACAAACGTCAAGTTGTTTTGTAGTGAGTTATGGGCCAAAATGCAATGTGCAAGACTAATCGACAATTACCAGAAATGTTTTGAGGCATTTATTTCTTTATACAGTATACTTTTACCACTCGCAGACATATGAGATTGGATCATTTTCCTCATTAAAAAAATACAATGACTAATATTGTGACACATTTCTGAGATTTGTTATTTTTATCTACTTTTAGGACCTGTGTGAAAATCTGATGTAGGTTTAGGTCGAATTTATGGACAAATGAGGAGAATTCTCAAGGGTTCACAGACTTTGTAGCACCATTATACACACTTCAGATTTGTTGGAGAAATTCCTTGAAAAATCTGTTTAACCCCTTAATGTCCAATGACAGATATATCCAATATTGGACGTCTCCCCCTGTTTGGTGCGGGTTCCGATAATGAGCCCGCACTTTTTCCAGACCATGACAGCTGATGTGATCAGCTGTGATGTGCCCCTAACAGCTGCAGGTGGGATCGCAATCAACCCACAACTGTAAACATGTTATATGCCGCTGTCAAACTCTGACAGTGACATTTAATATGCACACGCAGGAAATGCATCATTAACACCTTTCTGCCATCGGACGTACTATTCCATCCATGTGGGTTGGGCCTTAATTCCCACGGACGGAATACTAAGTCCAGCGCCTATCGCAGCTGACATCCGGCGCTATGTGCCAGGAGCGGTCACGGACCGCCCCCCGACACATTAACCCCCGGCACACCACGATCAAACATGATCGCGGTGTGCCGGCGGTATAGGGAAGTATCGCGCAGGGAGGGGGCTCCCTGCGTGCTTCCCTGAGCCCCCTGCAGCAACGCGATGTGATCGCGTTGCTGCGAGGGTCTCCTTACCTCCCTCCCTGTAGCAGGCCTGGATCCAAGATGGCCGCGGCATGTGGGTCCTGCAGGGAGGGAGGTGGCTTACCAAGTGCCTGCTCAGAGCAGGCGCTTGGTAAGCCTGCACTGCTCTCAGACAGATCGGTGATCTGACAGAGTGCTCTGCATACTGTCAGATCAATGATCTGTGATGTCCCCCTCGGGACAAAGTAAAAAAGTAAAAAAAAAAAATGTACACATGTGTAAAAAAATAAAAATAAAAAAATTCCTAAATAAAGAAAAAAAAAATATTATTCTCATAAATACATTTCTTTATCTAAATAAAAAAACAAACAATAAATACACATATTTAGTATCGCCGCGTCCGTAATGACCCAACCTATAAAACTGTCCCACTAGTTAACCCCTTCAGTAAACACCGTAAGAAAAAAAAAAAAACGAGGCAAAAAAACAACGCTTTATTATCATACCACCGAACAAAAAATGGAATAACACGCGATCAAAAAAACAGATATAAATAACCATGATACCACTGAAAGCATCATCTTGTCCCACAAGAAACTAGCCACCATACAGCATCATCAGCAAAAAAATAAAAAAGTTATAGTCCTCAGAATAAAGCGATGCAAAAATAATTATTTTTTCTATAAAATAGTTTTTAGAGTATAAAAGCGCCAAAACATAAAAAAATGATATAAATGAGGTATCGCAGTAATCGAACTGTCCCGAAGAATAAAACTGCATTATCAATTATAACAAACGTGGAACGGTATAAATGCCTCCCCCAAAGGAAATTCATGAATAGCTGGTTTTTGGTCATTCTGCCTCACAAAAATCGGAATAAAAAGCGATCAAAAAATGTCATGTGCCGAAAATATGACCAATAAAAACGTCAACTCATCCCGCAAAAATCAAGACCTTACATGACTCTGTGGACTCAAATATGGAAAAATTCTAGCTCTCAAAATGTGGTAACGCAAAAAATATTTTTTGCAATAAAGAGCGTCTTTCAGTGTGTGACGGCTGCCAATCATAAAAATCCGCTAAAAAACCCGCTATAAAAGTAAATCAAACCCTCCTTCATCACCCCCTTAGTTAGGGAAAAATTAAAAAGTTAAAAAAATGCATTTATTTCCATTTTCCCATTAGGGTTAGGGTTAGGGCTAGGGCTAGGGTTAGGGTTAGGGTTATGGCTAGGGTTAGGGCTAGGGTTAGGGCTAGGGTTAGGGTTAGGGCTAGGGTTAGGGCTAGGGTTAAGGCTACAGTTAGGGTTGGGGCTAAAGTTAGGGTTAGGGTTTGGATTACATTTACGGTTGGGAATAGGGTTGCGATTAGGGTTAGGGGTGTGTTTGGATTAGGGTTTCAGCTATAATTGGGGGGTTTCCACTGTTTAGGCACATCAGGGGCTCTCCAAACGCGACATGGTGTCCGATCTCAATTCCAGCCAATTCTGCGTTGAAAAAGTAAAACAGTGTGACTTCCCTTCCGAGCTCTCCCGTGTGCCCAAACAGGAGTTTACCCCAACATATGGGGTATCAGCATACTCAGGACAAATTGGACAACAACTTTTGGGGTCCAATTTCTCCTGTTACCCTTGGGAAATACAAAACTGGGGGCTAAAAAATAATTTTTGTGGGAAAAAAAAGATTTTTTATTTTCACGGCTCTGCATTATAAACTGTACTGAAACACTTGGGGGCTCAAAGTTCTCACAACACATCTAGATAAGTTCCTTGGGGGGTCTAGTTTCCAATATGGGGTCACTTGTTGGAGGTTTCTACTGTTTAGGTACATTAGGGGCTCTGCAAACACAATGTGATGCCTGCAGACCATTCCATCTAAGTCTGCATTCCAAATGGCGCTCCTTCCCTTCCGAGCCCTTCCATGCGCCCAAACGGTGATTCCCCCCCACATATGAGGTATCAGCATACTCAGGACAAATTGGACAACAACTTTTGGGGTCCAATTTCTCCTGTTACCCTCGGAAAAATACAAAACTGGGGGATAAAAAAGAATTTTTGTGGGAAAAAATTTTTGTTTAATTTTTACGGCTCTGCATTATAAACTTCTGTAAAGCACTTGGTGGGTCAAAGTGCTCACCACACCTCTAGATAAGTTCCTTGGGGGGTCTACTTTCCAAAATGGTGTCACTTGTGGGGGGTTTCAATGTTTAGGCACATCAGTGGCTCTCCAAATGCAACATGGCGTCCCATCTCAATTTCTGTCAATTTTGCATTGAAAAGTCAAACGGCGCTCCTTCCCTTCTGAGCTCTCCCATGCGCCCAAACAGTGGTTTACTCCCACATATGGGGTATCAGCGTACTCAGGACAAATTGTACAACAACTTTTATGGTCCAATTTCTTCTCTTACCATTAAAAAAATAAAAAATTGGGGGCAAAAAGATAATTTTTGTGAAAAAAAATGATTTTTCATTTTTACGGTTCTGCATTATAAACTTCTGTGAAGCACTTGGTGGATCAAAATGCTCTCCACACCTCTAGATAAGTTCCTTTGGGGGTCTACTTTCCAAAATGGTGTCACTTGTGGGGGGTTTCAATGTTTAGGCACATCTGTGGCTCTACAAACGAAACATGGCGTCCCATATCAATTCCAGTCAATTTTGCATTGAAAAGTCAAATGGTGCTCCTTCGCTTCCGAGCTCTGTCATGCACCCAAACAGTGGTTTACCTCCACATATTGGGTATCGGCATACTCAGGACAAATTGTACAACAAAGTTTGGGGTCCATTTTCTCCTGTTACCCTTGGTAAAATAAAACAAATTGGAGCTGAAGTAAATTTTTTGTGAAAAAAAAGTTAAATGTTCATTTTTATTTAAACATTCCAAAAATTCCTGTGAAACACCTGAAGGGTTAATAAACTTCTTGAATGTGGTTTTGAGCACCTTGAGGGGTGCAGTTTTTAGAATGGTGTCACACTTGGGTATTTTCTATCATATAGACCCCTCAAAATGACTTCAAATGAGATGTGGTCCCTAAAATAAAATGGTGTTGGAAAAATGAGAAATTGCTGGTCAACTTTTAACCCTTACAACTCCCTAACAAAAAAAAAATTTTGGTTCCAAAATTGTGCTGATTTAAAGTAGACATGTGGGAAATGTTACTTATTAAGTATTTCATGTGACATATTTCTGTGATTTAATTGCATAAAAATTCAAAGTTGGAAAATTGCGAAATTTTCTAATTTTTTGCCAAATTTCCATTTTTTTCACAAATAAACACAGATAATATCAAAGAAATTTTACCACTATCATGAAGTACAATATGTCACGAGAAAACAATATCAGAATCACCGGGATCCGTTGAAGCGTTCCAGAGTTATAACCTCATAAAGGGACAGTGGTCAGAATTGTAAAACTTGGCTCGGTCCAAAACGTGCAAACCACGTTGGGGGGTAAAGGGGTTAACAATGCCCATCGGAGTCTGTGTCACATGACTGTGGGTCGCCGATGGGTTGGCATGACAAACCGGAGTCTGCAGCAGAACCCTGTGGTTGTCATTACCAGACTGTTATGAGTGCCGACTTCTAGCAAGTGAACATTTCTGCTACATATAGCAGGGCTGCAGCCCTGCTTTATATAGTACAAGCACAGCTTTTAGTCTCCCGTTGGAGACTATTGAAGCAAGTATAAAGTAAAAAAAATGTTTTTAAAAGTATAAAAAAAATAGATATATAAAAGTTCAAATCACCCCCCATTCAAAATAAAACAATTGAAAAATTAAAAAATACATATATTTGGTATTGCCGCGTTCAAAATCGCCAGATCTATCAATATATAAAAACAATAATTTTTTTGGTTGCTGCAACAGTGCAATAACTGCAATAACAGACGATCAAAGATCGTATCTATACCAAAATGGTAGCAATAAAAACATCAGATCAGTGATCAAAAAATAAGACCTCACCCAGCCCCAGATCCCGAAAAAGAGAGACGCTACGGTTCTTGGAAAGTGGCGTCATTTTCTTATTTTTTTACAAACTTTGGATTTTTTTTCACCATTTAAATAAAAAAGAACATATCCATATTTGGTGTTTATGAATGCATAATTACCTGGAGAATCATAATGGCAGGTCAGTTTTAGCATTTAGTGAACATAGTAAAAAAAAATCCAAAAAACAATTGCAAAATTGCCCTTTTTTTCAATTTCTCAGCATTTTGAATTTTTTTTTCAGTTTTTTAGTGCATGAGATGGTAAAATCAATGGTGCCGTTCAAAATTACAACTCGTCCTGCAAAAAACAAGCCCTCACATGGCGATATTGACAGAAAAATAACAGAGTTATGGCTCTCGGAAGAAGGGGAGCAAAAAATAGAAATGCAAAAACGGAAATAATACAGGTCTTTAAGAGGTCAATACATCCAAATAACATTGTTTGAGTACCATGTGCATGAATTTCTGAAAACTGAATTCAGATGTGTGTAACAAAACTTCCATTCTTGTTACTATACGCTTAAAGTGTTATTTTCCAGTGACTTTCAAATTTTTTTTTTCCAAAAGAATTCACCCAAATGTCATCTGTTTGTTAAATAATCCTATATTTCTAAAACTTGTACAAAACTTTAATGCCAACTGCTTGCAGTTTGGTTTTTAAGTGCAAATTTTTACTACAAAACACACCATACACTATAAAAACAACCTGAGTAATCTAGTACAGAAAACGTTGTGCCTTACATAATGTCCATTCTATCAATGACAATTAAAGAATGTGTTCAAGATATAGCCAATTGTACACGAATATTGAGAATGGAAGACGCATAACACTTAAGACACCAAGATGAAAAATAGTATAAAATTCACTTACCTGGAGAAAACCCATAGCATAGGAGGATAAATCAGTCCTTAAATTGTGATTTGTATTTAGCTAGCTAGATTGTGATGAGGTTATTTAACTGAAAGAAAATGTATAAAGTGTTGGCAAGGATCAGACCTAGGAGACAGTATATCAGAGCACAAGGTACAGCTTGTGCTCTCAAGAAAATCATCTGATTTAACGAAAGCATAAGACTGACATAGAATGACTGACTAACATAGGAAGCTGTCTGGAATTGCAAACGCTCCTCCTTCTACTGTCCCACAGTGTGCATATGTTTTATATCTCTGTGATTTCGCAAAGAGATTAACTTTGGCTTTCTAGTTTTATGATTTTATTATCATGATTTTTAATGTTAATTCGTATTAGCGATAGAGAATTTCTGTTATTTTAAGATCTCACATTAAGTTATATGGGCATGGTGTATACTTTCTTGAGGACATCCTGCTCGAAATATCACACTAATTTAAACTGTACTAAATCATGTGGTTTGGAATGCAGATTTACTTGGAAATTTTAAAATTATTTTAGGAAATTGTTATGTTTTTCACAACGCAGATTTAGAGCTGATTTGGAATTTTAGTAAAGTTTAACATAAAGTATTGCCCATTTCTGACATTTTGCGTTTCATAAGCAAGATCTTCTTCCATTGTTCAAAACAAAACATTTTATTTTATTGTGTAACCACAAGCAATTTTTTCTTCCTTGTGAAATGGATCAAAAATGGATAGCTTAGTTATAACATAAGTAAGACAACATCCTCTTTCACTTTTAGTTAAGTGTTCTTTTCTTTGATTATTAACTTGCTGATGTGCCTTATTGAGGGTCTACTTATTTTTATAATTTTTTATATACAACACCTGCTGTTGGCTCATGGAGAAAAAGTCCACTTTGGAGCATTGTATAGAGATTTCCAAACATATTGTCTTTGTCTTTGTAGGGAGGCTAACAGTCTCTCTTGCGTGCCTGAGATGGAACTGTCGGGGCTGTCACCATTATTCCGGGGAGAAAAGATTGCTGACCGGAGCAGTTCAGAACACTTGACTGATGAAGACAGGTCCGACTTAAATAGCGGTGTGCGCGGGAAGACTGGACTTTTGGCGGGGAACCAGTGTGAGAGCACAGAGACGGTTGACTCCCTTTCGAATAACCCACGCCAGCTATTCGTGCCTTCCCACTCAGTTAGCAGTGTCATCCCGACTGACAACAAAGAGCCCAGAGAGATCACTGCACCGCACAGTGACCAGTATTCACTTCATAGCATCGTTCCGCTCACCATCACAGAGGTACCACTAGGTCCAGTCCCTGCGGTGCCTACTGAGTGCCAGTCTGCTCCTGTAGCCCCAGCCGCTGGACTGCATACTATTCCTGCGGCCTTGTCTGCTGAACTGTTTTCTACATCCGCTGTGCTGCATACCTACACCTTTACAACATCTTGCACCCGTACCTGGAGACCACATGCCGAAGGACCCAGAGGATTCACCATTGCAAGGAGACAGTGCATCGCCTTTCTGCGCCGCCTGCGGTGCCACCGAGGGATCTTCCAGCCACAACCTACCAGGGCCCAGAGACTGATAAGTTGAACTGTTGTTACCTTTATTATAATACCCCCCTGCTTGATCTATTGTGTTACATAAAAATCCCTGCTAGCCCTTGCTCTGCCTCCTGTGTGTCACTGCATCCTCCACACCTGCTAGCATCCTACACTTGGCATAGTCGGCAGAATGCAGTCCAATAGCATGGAGGCGGCAGACCAAGCAGTTGGGGATGGCCCCAGGACTAGCCTGATCTTGGGGGCCATGCTGAGAAATTTGCCCAAATTCACGGGGAGCAACACTATGCTGTGTAGCTGGACTGAACACCTTAGAGACATGATGAGAATGCACCCCATGACTCCTACGCTGGAGGCTGAGGTGGCCATTATGGCACTGGACAGAGAGTCCAGGGATTCAGTGATGTTACGGACCCCAAAAGACCGAGATACATTTAATAAGGTGTTGCAGATCTTGCAGGAGACTCATGGAGACACCACAGACATATGGGAACTGAGAACACATTTTTTTAGTAGAATGCAGAGGGAGGGGAAAGACCGTAACCCAATACATGAATGCATTACAAGAGCTACACACTTCCATTACTAGAAAAGACGGCATGGGAGTAGGACCCACAGACATAATGTTATGAGATCTCTTAGTAACTGGTTGTGGGATGTGCTGACAAAACAAGCCCTGCAATAACGTGTATGGGTGAACCCCCAAATGACTTTCCCTGAAGTAGGGCGTGAGGCACGCATGCATGAAGAGGAGCAGGGGTTACCGCTCCGGTTGGGAAGGTCCAGAGCGTGGGGGTGTCAGTAAACGCCATTGCTGAACCCCAATGCATACAAGAACTGAGGAGAGAACTTGTGAGTGTGACGGTAGGACTGGCTGACATAAAGAAGAAAACGGAGGCTACCAGTAATTCTTCAGAGAACAGGGAAGTCTTGGAGCCTCGCCATGACTCCAGAATGTTTCGCCGGCCAAGGCTCATCACTTGTTACAACTGCAGAGAGAGCGGACACATTGCACAAGAGTGCACCCGCCGAGGAAGAGTGACATCTCACCGCCCATTAAACTAGAGGGCTCCGAGCTGGGGGGACACTGCCCAGAGCCAGAACAGGTGAGGAAGAGTAGTGGAAGTCCCACAAGTTTGGTATCAATGTGTCCCCTGATATGGGCAGAGATCGACGGACGTGCAGTGCAATGCCTAGTAGACACGGGCTCAAAGGTAACAACGATGCCAGAGGCTTACTTCTGGCAACATTTTCCTGGAGCAAAGTGGCCTGAATGGGGCCCTGTGATAACGTTAATGGCAGCCAACCTACTGCCCATCCAGGTCGCATGGGTGGTATGGATGCAAGGGTCTATCTGCCGGAGAGACTTGGGAAGGAAAGGTGTAATACTGACCCAGGGAGATGTTAGTAATGGACCCACCGTCGCCTTGGGAATGATCGTGCTGAAATGGTTCAGACAACAAAGGTGACAGTCCCGACAGTTCCGACCCCGGCGTGAAATAGGTACCCCCGATCTGGGATCTCTTCTTACACTTATATTATATTCGAGTCTTTTTGAGGCTGTGTGATTTGCAGCTGTTAGCGAATCTCTACATATGTTGTGGCTGGCTAACAAATAGTCAATCCCCGCATGTGTTGAGGCTGTCTTACGGCTGTATATCATCCATCCACAGGTACTCGAACATAATATATGAGCATGCCCATGATTCTCGGATAACACCCGAGCATGCTTGGATAAGACGTTATCTGAGCACTTTCGTTCCTCACGAATGCTAATTAGTGATGAGCGGGTGTGCTTCTTACTCGAAATTTCCGAGCATGCTCCAGTGTTCTCCGCATATCTTGAGCGTGCTCATAGATTATGTTTGTGTCCCCACAGCTGCATGATTTGTGGCGGTTAGACATCCTGAACACATGTAGGGATTGTCTGTTTGTTGGGGAATCTCCACATGTATTCAAACTGGTTTAAAATTAGTCTTCATGTATGTCTGGGCCCACTGTAACTGTTTCTTCTTGTGAACACTGTTTAGAGGTGGCTAAATAGTAGCTTTATGCACAAGTGCAAGACTACAGAGGATTCTACACTTTGAGGTTTGTGGAACTCTAGAGGCGCCAGTAACTTAAAATTCCTGTTTCCTGCTTTGTAATGGAATTTTAGCATCTGCTCACTTAAACCAATGAATTTGTCTGAAAGAAACCTTCTGCATGAACCCATTTGTGCTCTGTATCAGCCATAAATTTCTTCTCATTATGATGATAATGCATAAATTTTCATGAAATATATCATTGTTTCATACTTCGTCCACGGCATTGCACTATTTGATGTTTTTCGGCAGCAGAGAGATCCTTTTTCTTTCCCACATTGCTTGAAATCTGTGGCTTGCTTAATAATCTGAAACGTCCTTCTTAAGCAGTTTTCCTTTAATTGGGCTAACCAGGTAAAGGTGTTTGACATTGATTTCAATGATATTCAGAAACCAAGTCCACAGAATATAGACCATACTTAGATGTATCAGTGAGATGTAGAATTACACATGATAATCAAATCAGAGGGGTACTTATCTGATACATATCATGTGACCTCTACGCGTTTCACCACATGGCTCATCAGGAGGTTAGATAAATCACCATGCTACATCCATTTATCTAGGGTGCCAACCTCCGCTGTGTAGGCAGGGCGCAGCGTAGGTTCAGTACAGAGGGGTCTTTTGTATTTGGTATTCATCTCTTTTCATCACTGTGCATGACAGGTCATTATCCCTGACCATATATTTATCTTCTTCCCCCCTTTTTTCGCTGTCCCTTCAGCAATTAGTGTGACTGTGTTGTCCTCTTTGGACATCCTGGGTGTATATTGTTCACTTACAAGGAGGGACGCACAGGACATCAGGGTCAGCCATCGTTGAGCGGGGGCGCCATTCTCGTTATTTTCAATAGGGTGCCAACCTCCGCTGGTAGGTAGGGGTTATTACACCTATAAACCGCACCTAAATCATTATTACGCTAGGCAAGTAGTCATAAATACACCAAAGAAACAGCACTAAGCGAAAAAGTAATAAAATATATAAATTTTATTATAACACCAATAAAATCAATCAAGTAAATACCATACATAACCATGGGGAACCAAAAAATACAGAAAAACTACAAGGTATGGCTGGAAAAAGTGGTAACAGTCAATATGGAGTAACCTTCACAATATCAGCATCATCATAATGACAGCAAAGTAATCATATGTTCAAAGGACTTATATATAAAACATTAATAATACACCTGACACCACAGCCGTCAATGACAATGAACCCAAAGCTAGTGCATATATATGATAAAATAATAGTTTATATAAAGATAAGGTGCAAAGTACCAGCTAGGAATAAATATAAGTATCAACAAATAGTAACGTTTTTAAGGGTTCAGGATCATTGTAAGCCAAAGCATCAGAGGATATAATAACAGCATTAGAAAAAAGCAAGTAAAGGGAACATATTTACCCAGTATAAACCACTAGCCAGGGACACCACGACACCCGACACATGTTTCGCTCAGGAAAGCTTCGTCCAGGGGACTCTGGCAATAGCAAGTCATGCAGGGGATTCGTGAACCAGTGTGCGATACACCTTGAGCTCCTGGCTGCACGTTTCCCCCTCAGAGCGGGCTTTATATCCCTCTTGTCAGACAGGGCGTTGGAGTGGGCTACGCCGCTGTGGGAGCACGACGATCATGTGGTGCAGAGTGCTCTCCGGTTCCTGAGCATTCTGAAACAGGTCTTTTTGGGACATCAAGTCACTCATGATACGGCGCTCCAACTGCTGGCACTGACGCAGGGCTCATCCTTGGTCAGCCATTTTTCCGTCCACTTCTGGACTTTAGCATCTGAGCTGAAGTGGCTGGATAAAGCCCTCATCCCTGTTTTTTGGAGGAGCCTGGCTGACCATGTAAAGGACGCTTTGGCCACTAGGGAGATTCCCGCCACACTGGCGGAGCTAATAGCCGTTTCAACTCGCATCGACCTTCATTTTAAAAAAGGGAAGGTTGGAGCGAGCCCTGTGTAGGCAGAGGTTTCGGCTGGCTCCCACCTTCGCCATACCTCTGGAATCTTCGGTCCAGGCGTCCGAGCCATATGAGGCCAAGGAGGTGTCACGAGCGGGATCTAAGTCCGGGACCGCTCGTGCACTCAAGGTCTGTCATGTCTGCAAGCGGTCAGGACATCTTGCCTCCAGATGTTCCCAGCGGTCGGGAGAACGTCAGCATCCAGTGGATGTAGGAGGTGGTATACTAGACACGGCGGCGTTTTCCTCCAAACTGTCATTCAAAGGGACAATCACTTTAGGCCCAACCACTCTTACAGTCAAGCTTTGTGTGGATTCCAGAGTGGAGGGGAATTTTATGTTCTCTGCCTTTGCCCAACGCCACGTAATACCCCTGATGATGCTCGCCAAGCTGGGTGACTGTACGAGTGGTGAATGGGTCAACTCTGCCCTCACGAATAACACACCAGACCATCCCATTTACTTTGTTCATATCTCCATTCCATCAGATTATCTCCCTGCTAGTCATTCCCGAGGGAATTGATGAGGTCCTGTTAGGGATACCATGGCTACGCTACCACTTTCCTCATATAGAGTGGTCCAGAATTCTGGGATGGAGTGAGTCTTGTGAGGGTAGATGTCTGAGGGAGTGCGTTCAGGTTGCTACAACTGAAGTACCCACAGATCTTTCCTCTCTCCCCAAGCACTATTGGCCCTATGCAAACTTGTTCTCCAAGAGGGCTGGGAAGACCCTTCCACCCCACTGCCCCTATGACTGTCCTATTGACCGATTGCCTGGTGCAGAGCCTCCCCGGGGTTGAGTCAATCCCCTTTCTCTCCCGGAGATGGAGGCGATGTCCCAATACATTCAGGAGAATCTGGAAAGAGGATTCATTAAGAAGTCAGTGTCACCTGCAGGGGCGGGGTTCTTCTTCATTCTGAAGAAGAATGGAGAATTATGTCCATGTATAGATTACAGGGGTCTTAACACCATCACCATTAAGAACAAATACCCTCTGCCTCTGATATCTGAGCTATTTGATAGGTTGCAGAGAGCGAGGGTATTTACTATGCTTCATCAGCGGGGTACTTACAACCTGATTCGCATCCGTGAGGGGGATGAATGGAAGAAGGCAATTAACACCAGGGACGGGACTATGAATACTTGGTGATGCCCTTCGGGCTCTGTAATGCTCCTGCCATTTTCCAAGACTTTGTGAATTATATCTTCCAGGATATGCTCACCACCTCGGACGTAGTCTATCTGGATGATATTCTCATCTACTCTCCAGATATAGACTCCCACCAGAGAGATGTTTGCATAGTCTTCGACCTCCTATGGGCAAATTTCCTCTATGCCAAGTTGGAGAAGTGTGTGTTTGAGCAGGAATCCTTGCCTTTCCTGGGCTATATCATCTCTGCCCAGGGATTGGCCATCGACCTTGCCAAGCTACAGGCTGTGATGGACTGGCAGGAACCCCATTCTCTTAAAGCGGTGCAGCGCTTTATGGGGTTGATTAATTATTATCGCCATTTCATTCCCCACTTCTCAACTTTGGTAGCTCCCTTGGTTGCCCTCACCAAGAAGGGAGCAAATCCCAAATTGTGGTCGGAGAAGGTCTCCAAGGCCTTTCTCTCTATCAAGTCACACTTCGCTAGAGATCCCATTTTACTTCGCCCCGATATTGATATACCATTTATCATGGAGGTGGATGCCTCTTCTGTCGATGCTGGAGCAGTCCTCTTCCAGAAGGATGCTCAAGGTCGGAAGCATTCTTGTTCTTTTTCTCCAAGACCTTTACACCTGCAAAGAGGAATTATTCCATCAGGGACAGGGAGTTGCTAGCCATGAAGTTGGCTTTCTCGGAGTGGAGACACCTCTTGGAGGGGGCTCGCTTTTCCTTCCAAGTTTACACTGACCACAAAAAATTGGTGTATATACAGACTGCCCAGCTGCTAAATTCTCGCGAGGCTAGAAGGTCCCTGTTCTTTTCCCGGTTCCATTTCACCCTCCATTTTCTCTCCGGGGAGAAGAACATTTGTGCCGACGTTCTCTACTGCTCCGTAGTGTCATCATCATCATCATCAGAGGAGCCTTATTGTCCCTTCTGAGAGCCTGAGAACCGTGGGCCCCGGTTTTGCTAGATTCTGTTCCCCTGGGCAAAACTTTTGTGAATTCTAATTTGCGACCAGAGGTTCTCTCTTGGGCTCACTCGTCCAGGGTGGGTGGACACTTTGGGACCAAAAGGACATCTGAGCTTTTGGCGAGGACATACTGGTGGCCGCATATGGCCCGTGACATCAGAGACTATATTCGGGCTTGTGTCTCCTGCGCCAAGAATAAGTCTCCTCGACAATGGCCTGCTGGGCTAATTTACCCCCTGCCAGTGGTGGACAGGCCCTGGGAAATGGTCGGGATTGACTTCTTGGTGGGCTTACTACCATTATTTGGGTAGTCACCGACCATTTTTCCAAAATGGTGCACTTGGTGCCTCTTCCACGGCCACCTTCTGCACGGGCCTTAACGGCGTTTTTTATCAATTGTCACCGGGGTCCCCAGTTTGCGTCTCGGTTCTGGAGAGAGCTTTGTTGTCTTCTCAGCATCGAGCTGAATCTCTCTTCAGCATACCATCCTGAGATGAATGGGTTGGTAGAGAGGGCCAACCAGACCCTGGTCACATACCTGCGACATTTTGTCTCAGCCAGGCTGGATGACTGATATCCTTGCTACCGTGGGTGAAGTTTGTGCTGAACAACCCCGCAGCCGACTCCACTGGGCAAACTCAATTCCTCCTTAATTACGGCCAATATCAGTGGATTCCTGTGCCCATTCCCGTGTCTTCCGCCGATTCCAGGGTGGAAGACTGGACTGTGGAGGCGCGTGACATTTGGGACCGCACACAGGATGCCATCCGGGCCTCCAAAGAGAGATTGGATCCATTTTATCTTGCTTGCCTCCATTTTGTGTGTTACTAAAGGTCAGATAAACAAGTTGTTATTCACTATTCTTCATACCGCTGATATTGCTGTTATTGAACTAATTGTAGCAGAGCATGGAGGATGAAATGTCCTTGGAAGATAACGAATAATGTTTTGTATAGAAAAATATGTTTGCAAAACCATAGGGAGACAAGGGGGTAAACTTCCACCCCTCAGGGGAATTAGATTCAGGTAAATGACAGGTTGCAACAACGATGGTCTGATATGGGTTATGGTAAAGATGATAGAACTGCGACACGTTTGTTAAGTCATGCATATATGCAAGGGATTGATAAGTATGTGAGCGAGAAGATGATGGCAAGTAGACCACATTGGAGATCCTGCCCCCAGGCGATACTGTTAAGATTGCACATGGTGTCAGTTTGGACTCGCAAAAACAGAGGACTACGGTTCACTTTCAGAGGAGTGGACCCTCACAGAGAGGTGGAGGACGTGGAGGACCCACTACGGGTCCTAGATTGTGTTACGGATGTAAGAAACCAGGACATTTTAGGAAAGATAAACCCAGATAAGGTTTCCACCCCCCAGACCGATGAATAGGTAATTGGCAGCCAGCAACTGTGTCCTCTAGTCACTCTACCTCCCACCCCCGACTGTACAGTACAGGTGAGCCTGGCAGGAGGAACTACAGCAGACTTTCAGGTTGACACAGGAGCTGACAACTTAGTTATCATGCTTTCGGACGGTCCATTACCCTTCCGTGACACCACTGACTTTGTCATGGCTACACCTTTCAATGCACCGACCCAGACCTTGGGACTGACAGAACCCATTCCCCTCTCCATTTGTGGGAAGACCATTCTGACTCAGTTAATGGTAGCCCCCAGGGGACAATGTAATTTGCTAGGTGCTGACGTTTTACGGAAACTACAGGCAGTTATTACTTACCATGATGACGGAACAGTGACTATGACCTCTCAACTTAAACCCAGTACCATCTGCAAGATTGTGGCCCTGAATGCAACTGCAAGTACTGCAGAAAGTGATCCACCCACTGCACCTGCCCTGGATCAACTCCCCACTGATTTGTCGGCAAAAGGCAAAACTGATGTGGGAAAACACAAAGTTCCCCCCATAAGTCAAATTGAAACCAGGGGCAGCGCCACCCGTATTGAGTCAGTACCCTTTGAGTGCTGCTCAGGAGGCTGCAATAGACACACAGTTACAAAAATTGCTGGAATCAGGGGTTGTTGTGCCTACACAGTCTGTTTGCAACACTCCCCTGTATCCAGTAAAAAAGAAGCTTAGGCCTGGGGAGCCGGTGAATTATAGAATGGTCCATGACCTCAGAGCAGTCAATGCTGCAACAGAACTGTTTGCTCCCTTGGTTCCTGACCCACACATCATGTTGGCACACATACCTGTTAGCAGTATTTGTTTTTCAGTGATTGACTTAGCAAATGCCTTTTTCAGTGTTCCATTGCACCCAGATTGCCAGTATCTTTTTGCTTTTACCTTCCGCAATAAGCAGTATACTTGGACTGTCCTACCACAAGGAGCCCAGAATTCCCCTACTATCTTCTCACAGTGCATGGCACAAGTCCTACAAGGCTGGCATGTTAAAGGAGTAGTTCTCATTCAGTATGTTGATGACCTATTGCTGTGTGCTCCTTCTCGTTCTCTTTGTAAAATGGCTACGATCTCTTTACTCTTTTTTCTTCATGAACAGGGGTGCAAGGTATCCAAACAAAAATTACAGTTTTGCTTAAGTACTGTTGTGTTTCTAGGACATTGTCTCTCTCCAGGGAAAAAGCACCTGACCCTTGAGCGAAAACAGGCTATCATGGACATGCAGCCCCCACGTAATTTGCAGGGCCTCCGTGTGTTTCTAGTACTAACTTCCTATTGTCATCCATGGATTTGTTCTGCTTCCATCTTAATGCAACCTCTATATGACTGTATGCAACCTGTCCCTTTCTGCCTTACACCAGAGGCACTTGACTGTTTTTACTGTCTGAAATTATGCATTGGATTATACTATGGATTATGCATCCAGTTTTTGGCATCCCCAATTATGCCCTTCCTTTTAACTTCTTTCTTCATGAAAATGCAGGACATGCTACGGGTGTGCTGACTCAGCTTCATGGAGACAAACAGAGACCTGTTGCTTATTACAGTGGCCGCCTGGATACAGTGGCAAGAGGAAGCCCCTCTTGTGTTCAGGCTGTGTTGTCTGTCCAGCTGTTGCTACACAAGTCTTCAGAGATTGTTTTGGATCACCCACTGACTTTCCATACCCCACATGATGTACATAGTATCCTTAACCAAGTACAACCTAGTCACCTGTCCATGGCTAGACAGCTGCGACTTCAGTGTGCTATTCTCATGCCTACTAATGTGACTTTGTAAAGGTGTACTGTCCTAAACCCTGCTACTCTTCTTCCAGTTCCTATGAATCCAAATGGGGGAGGGGGAGGTGACACGGAAAAGGACACTCTTTTTCTTTCTAGAATGGATCCAGAGGAACAAGATCAGGTTTCTAAACCACATGATTGTCTGGAATTGATGTCTCAGGAAAAGGCTGGTCTCCCTACTGTCTCTAGTGTGCCCATACCTAATGCTGAATTTGAGCTTTTTGTATATGGATCCCATCCCCAAGATGACCAAGGACGCTTCTGTACCTGATATGCTGTGGTCTCAGGACATGAGATAATCAAGGCAGAGTCAATGCCAGCTCATATGTCTGCACAAGAAGCAGAGCTCAAGGCGCTCACAGAAGCATGCAAACTAGCAGAAGGTAAGACTGTAAATATCTACACTGATTCCAGGTATACCTTTGGCATTGCACTCGACTATGGGCCTATCTGGAGAGCCAGGGCTTTCCTGACAGCAAATGGCCACCCCATTAAACATGCTGAGGCAGTCCAGCAACTTATGAATGCACTACAGCTTCCCACCCAAGCAGGCATCATAAAAAAAAACCATGAGTACAAAGTGCTTTGTTTGCATTTTGCACAATATGTTCCTCTGGTGAGGATTAATTTGTCGCACATAGCATTTCACTCAGTTTTATTTTCACTATGATCTGTTGTGATTTTTTGTGAGCTTTTTTGGAAATTCTTTTATGATATTGATGCATATATTTATATATCACTGGTACACACTGGCTTTTATATATATACATTTTTTACATTTTTTATTTACCCCTGGTGTGCATACGTGATAGACGGCCATCTTACCCTGTGATATATTATGAGGATTTGGCTTGCCCTACTATTTGCGGCTTGATTTGTGCACATTTTTCTTGGAGTATATCTATCTATATATATTTTTATAATTTTTAAATGTTTGTCACTATTGCTATGAAATAAATAAAAATTGATTTTTATACTATAATCATTCCCTGTCACGTTCTCATTGGTTCGGGATTTTTGTGTTGAGAGCTTTGTTCTCTTCTCTTTAGTGGTTTTCCCACTATATCTGTGGCACATGTGGTGACCCATTGATTATATTGGAACTTTTATTTTGATATTTTAATTTGTCTATTATCTAGGTGTCACTACTGTGTCTTTTACTAGTCTACTAGCAGTGACCGCCAGTGCGGTGCTGTACTCACTCTGTGCGGCTATCTCTAGTTTCTCCTGACAATCCGTCAGTGTAGGGTGGGAACTCCCGCTTGTTCCCAGCATCTGACTCAGGGCATCCTCAGGTGCGGGATCAAAAGCCACCGAGGGTCAGAGCGGGATCAATCAGCAGCATAGTGGGGGTGAATGGCAAGGATCTCACTAGTATCCATTTGCTGTACCCTGTGACTGCTAACAGGGCTCAGCGTTAACTTTATTTCCTGTGACTCTGTGAAGAAACAGAGTTCACCTCCTATACAGACCGGTTGATGGAACCTGTGTCTATTCTGGCGTAGTATTGCCATATAGTGCCGCCATTAACTAGCAGCAGGTTCCACTCCTGCACGGTGGACCCCGGGCAGCGAACGCACCTTTACTATCACTATATTTATTGGGTGCATTCCGCCAGCCCTAACAATACCTGTGTTTGTTATTTGTAAGTAAACAGTAAAATTGTGCTTTTTTATTTCAAATAAAGGACTTCATGCTGATTGTGTTTTTATACATGACTTTATACGTGACTTTGTGGTTAGTAACGGAGAAGCATGTAACCTGGGGGCTTGATCACAAGACAATACAAAGGTGACATCAACCCCACAATTATCAATCCTACTTGTCAGCGCTACTAGACAAGTATGAAAAGCCGGGCAAAATGCCACAATTGGTGCATCTAATAGATGTGCCTTATCTGGGGTGGCTGTGGGCTGCTATTTTAAGGCTGGGGGACAATATCCATGGCCCCTTACCAGCTTGAAAATACCAGACCCCAGCTGTTTGCTTTAGCTTGACTGGTTGTCAAAAATGTGGTGGAAATAATGCTATTTTTAAACTATTTATTTAAATAATTTAAAATAATGGCATGGGGACCCCTCTATTCCTGTTAACCAACCTTGCTAAAGCTGACAGCTGAGGGTTCAAGCCCGCAGCTGTCAGTTTTTCCTGTCTGGTTATCAAAAATGCAGAGGAATTCACACAATTTTTTTTCATTTATTTATAGTTAAGACACCGGCTAATGAATGCTCCCGTCAGCCACCTCCTTCTCTCGCTGTCATCAGCGACAGCAGGTGTATATTGATGGGAGATGTAGTCCCATCAGCTGACACCTGTGACCGAAAGTAATCTTTCAAACTTTCATAAGTAAATCTGCAATCATTATTTGGTGTGACCACCATTTGCCTTATAAATAGCATCAAAGCATCAATTCTACTGGATAAACTCGCTAACAGTTTTTGAAGAGCTTTATCAACTTTTCCAGGACTCCATTTCTTTTTTTGCTGAACATAAGTCCTTTACATTCTTGACATTGGCTGTATGACCTTCCTGCAGTTATTGTATGATTGATAAGTATCTAACGGTATACCAGTAATCTTGACCAAATCCCCAACTTAAATTTCAGTCCCAAACTTGCAAGGAACCTCCACCATGCATCATTGTGACCTGCTGACACTCATTGTACTGCTCTGCAGCCCTTTAGTGAATGAACTGCCTTCTATTACATATATTCTTTATATAGAAGTACAGCACTCTTAGGGTATTTATAGGGAACCTGTCACCCCCAAAATCGAAGATGAGCTAAGCCCACCAGCATCAGGGGCTTATCTACAGCATTCTGTAATGCTGTAGATAAGCCCCCGATGTATCCTGAAAGATGAGAAAAAGAGGTTAGATTATACTCACCTTGGGGGAACTGTCCAGTCCGATGGGCGTCGCGGTCCGGGGCCTCCTATCTTCATAGGATGACGTCCTCTTCTTGTCTTCACGCTGCGTCTCCTGCACAGGCATACTTTGTCTGCCCTGTTGAGGGTAGAGCAAAGTACTGCAGTGCGCAGGTGCCGGGCCTCTCTGACCTTTCCCGGCGCCTGCGCACTGCAGTACTTTGCTCTGCCCATAACAGGGCAGACAAAGTACGCCTGTGCCGAAGCCGCAGCGTGAAGACAAGAAGAGGACGTCATCCTATGAAGATGGGAAGCCCCGGACCAGACCGTGACGCCCATCAGACCGGACCGCCCCGCCCCCAGGTGAATATAATCTAACCTCTTTTTCTCATCTTTCAGGATACATAAGGTGCTTATCTACAGTATTACAGAATGCTGTAGATAAGCCTCTGATGCCGGTGGCTCATCTTCGATTTTGGGGGTGACAGGTTCCCTTTAAGGGCTCAGATAGGGTCCCACCCCGTAAGTTTCAGTATAGAGAAGAATCTGCAATTCTTATATAATAAAGAAACTCTTCATCCCCTTAATGACAGAGCCAATTTTGTACTTAAATGACCAAGCCAATTTTTACAATTCTGACCATTGAAACTTTATGAGGTTATAGCTCTGGAATGTTTCAATGGATCCCACTGATTCTGAGAGAGTTTTTACGTGACATATTGTACTTCATGTTAGTGGTAACATTTCATCGATATGACTTGCGTTTATTTATGAAAAAAACTGAAATTTGGCAAAAATTTGGAAAATTTTGCAATTTTCAAATTTTCATTTTTGTGCCCTTAAATCAAAGAGTCATATCGCACAAAATAGTAATAAATAATATTGCCTACATGTCTAATTTATATCAACACAATTTTGGAAACATAATTTTCTTTTTGTTAGGATGGTATAAGGGTTAAAGGTTGAGCAGTGATTTCTCATTTTTTCAACCATTTTTTTAGGGACTACCTCACATTTGAAGTGAGTTTGGGCGTCAATAGAACAGAAAATACCCAAAAGTGACACCATTATAAAAACTGCATCCCTCAAGGTGTGCAAAGCCACATTCAATCCGTTTATTAAAGGGACTCTGTCACCTGAATTTGGCGGGACTGGTTTTGGGTCATATGGGCGGAGGTTTTGGGTGTTTGATTCACCCTTTCCTTACCCGCTGACTGCATGCTGGCTGCAATATTGGATTGAAGTTCATTCTCTGTCCTCCATAGTACACGCCTGCGCAAAGCAATCTTGCCTTGTGCAGGCATGTACTATGGAGGACAGAGAATGACCTTCAATCCAATATTGCAGCCAGCATGCAGCCAGCAGGTAAGGAAAGGGTGAATCAAACACCCGTAAACTCCGCCCATATGACCCAAAACCAGTCCCGCCAAATTCAGATGACAGGTTCCCTTTAACCCTTCAGGTTCTTTATGAGAACTAAGGCAATGTGGAAGGAAAAAAAATAGTACTTAACTTTTTTTTACAAAAAATTTACTTTGAAACCAAACTTTTTTATCATCACAAGGGTAGAAGTAGAAAATGTGTTGTGCAATTTCTCCTGAGTAGGCCAATACCCCGTATGTGGGAGAAAGCCACTGTTTCGGCGAATGGCAGGGCTCAGAAGGGAGAGAGCACCATTTGACTTTTTGAACCCACAATTGGCTGGAATCAATGGCGGGTGCCATGTCATGTTTGGAAACCCCCTGATGTACCTAAACAGTGGAAACCCTCCAATTCAAACTCCAACCCTAAAACCGCCTTAGCCACAAGACACTCCTAACCCTAATCCCAACCCTACCCATAACCCTAACCACAACTCTAACCCCAAAGCCACCTTAACCCCATCTCCGCAACCCTTACCGAAACAAAACCCTAACCCCAACCCTATCCTCAAGCCTAACCCTAGCCCATCCCCAACCCTAGCTGTAACCCCAACCCTAACCCTAGCCTCAACAATAACCCTAGCCCAACAGTAACCCTAGCTCTAACCCTAGCCCTAACCCTAGCCAAACGCTAACCCTACCTCTCACCCCAACCCTAACCCTAGCCCCAACCCTAACCCTAATGGAAAAATAGAAAAAACATACATTTTTTAAATTTTATTATTTTTACCTAACTAAGGGGGTGATAAAGGGGGTTTAATTTTCTATTTTTTTTATTTTGATCACTATGATTCTATCAGAGTGATCAAAATGAACCAATGGGAAAAATCTCATATTGTTGCCATGTACTGATTATGAGATCTCAGTGGGTGCACTGCGCATGCACCTACTATATTCTTCTCTGAAAAAGATGCCGAGGACCGGGGGAGAGAGCCGGAAGGACCAGTGGACACCAGAGGTACCGAGGGGCGCGGGGGACTCCAATTCTCTCACCTTTCATGTGCTAGTTCATATCATAGGAGAGAGAAATAAATGGGAAATCAGATTTCTTTTTGCAGTTGTCTTTTTTTGGTGAATAACAGTGATGATAACCATAGGGACAGTAAAAAAACACCTGAATCATGTTCTCCGGGGTCTCAGCCACCCCCAGTAGCCGAAACCATGGAGATATTCTAATGTTGGGGGCGCTATAACCTTATTTCTCAGTGCCGTTAAAAGGCAGCGCTGAGGAACAAGTATCCTTAAGTGCCGGCATTAAAGGCGTATCGGCGATTGGTAAGGGGGTAATTGTATTTGACAGTATACAGTTGTAATGCCAATGCTGGTGTCCCTGTGTGGCCCCTCTCCCTCCTCCCAGCAGGGACGCTGATATACTCACCGCCCCTGCTGCTGTGGCTTCCATGGGCTTGCGCATGCCATCGGGAGACCTATGTGTGTGCACTTCCCAAATCTTAAAGGGGCAGTGTGCGCATTTTGGAAATGCCCTCAGCCAATAACTGACAGGCATCAAGTATATAAGGCATGCTCCCCACTAGAGTGGTGCCTTAGCAACCCATGTAGTTTCCCTACTCAGTACGTGTGAGCAACTCGTATGTTGCCAGGTCCGTGCCCTTAAGGCCCATATAGCCTGAACCTGATCCTGTCCCTGAACACCGTTTTTGTCTGTGTTAGAACCTGAAGTCACACCAGCGGTACCTGAACCTGAAACCGCACCTGCAGCACCTGAACTTGAAGCTGCTCTGGCAGTACATAAACCTAAAGCCAGTTCTGTCTTCCTGGCTAATATTCCAGTATCTGAGTCTTGTTATGCCAGTGACTTTGAGTCCGTGTCCATGACTGCGATCCTGACCCTTGCGGTCAGCAACCACAGTACTGGGGATGGCCCAGGAGTGGTACCTGGTGGCTACCTGCAGCTAAACTCCACCATCAAGAGATCTAGTGAAAACTAGGCCACTTAGCCATACCCCTCCTAGGTAAGCTCGGTCCTTGGCACAGTGGGTTCATGAGCCACGTGTGTCAAAAAAGTATAAATCGTGAGATTTTGGTCAAACTGACCTTAATCAAACATACACAGGAGATAAAAGGTCAGCATGCACCAAACTGCAATACATCAGATGTGCACATCTCCCTGTGACAGTAATTGCTATCCTCTGAATATTTGTACTACATGGTCGAATTCTTCTGTATAATCCAGACAAAAAATGTATAACCCGGCGATGAAGAATCTGCTGCACCTTCAGAGTTCTTATTTTTATAAAACTTCCATATAATTGCTAAATAGTTAAAAGATGTAAAAAAGCACAGTTACATGCAGTCAGATCAAACCAGTGGACATCTAGAACAACATGTTTTGGCCTATAACAAGGCCTTAGTCATGGAGTGGTGAGGTCCGAGGTACAAAAGTTTCTCTGGAGCACAAAGGACTCTAGATATGTACCTGCAGACATCATATGTCTTTGATATGTTTATAAATTGTTCCTATATCCATATAAATTACAGTACGTTAGAAATAGTGTTTTTTTGTCTAGTCAAAGAGAGAATAATATCCAATTTTGCAGCTGACTTCTCTCTAGAGAGAATCTCAAAAATACTTCACTAAGTGGTCTGTTTCCATTAAATATTCGAGCCCTTTAAATGCATTTTCCTAAATGCTTTTAATAATACTTTAGCAGCTTCCCATTACTCACAAATTGAATACTCGTAATCAGATTGCTCATTAATGAATAATAACAGGCTCTTCACTAAAAAACTAGAAACTTACTTAATGTACAATTGTGCTGAGGTGCAAATATGCGTGTCTTCATGATTAAAAATGAAAACAATTAAAGTAAAACCACACTTCCAAGGTTAAGTGATTGCAAGTTGATTAAGCAGTAATTCTAATTATTTTTATAATAATGCATGCTTTTTACTGACTTTTTTTTCCTAACCTACCATAGCAAACTGAACAAAAGTCGGAATGTGTTTTCTGTTGTTTTAGCTGTAATAGCTGTTAGACATGGGTTTATCCAAAAACTGTTTTTCTTGTCAAATCATATGACTCATCAATATGACTATAATATAATAATGTATAAGTGGCTGCGCATGAAGCTGAGGTGTTGTTTGACTCTTGGTGGAGATCACTTGTAATTTATTGAATTTAAGCCAATACAAGCATTATGATATTGATTTTAAGCCACATGAAGGAAAATAATTCTGTCAATCCATTCCTTTTCAATTTACTGGAAGCAATCATCTGGACACCGCTGTAGAACTCTAATTCCAGAACAACTTTATAGCACTATTGAGATTAATTACCATATTCAGATCAGATATATATTTAATAAGTAATTCTCACTTTTTGAATTCTTAGGCTTTTATGGTCCATTTCAAATAATGAAATGTTAGTAAGATCAGTATTCTCACTCCAAATCACAAATTACACTATATACAAATTAGTTTAATTGACCGCATTCTCTAGACAAGTATATACAAATTATTTTGATTCAGATAAAATAGAGGAGCTTAAAGAGATTTTCCAGGTGCAAAAAACAAACAAACAAAAGCAAATAAATAGTCTGGCTGTCCCTGTTATGAGTCCCCAAAACTCCTGTTGCCTTTATTTTCATGATTTCATTCTCCTTGCAGCTACAGTTGTGTGCAGAAGTTTACATACCCCAGCAGCATTTTTGCTTTCTTGGCCCTTTTTCAGATAATATGAATGATAACACCTAAACATTTTCTCCACTCATATTTAGTGTTTGGGTGAAGCTATTT
Organism: Ranitomeya imitator; assembly: GCF_032444005.1. Lineage (NCBI taxonomy): Eukaryota > Metazoa > Chordata > Amphibia > Anura > Dendrobatidae > Ranitomeya > Ranitomeya imitator. The sequence continues at coordinate 260,201,009 of NC_091284.1, read as the reverse complement.
ATCGTCAAACTATTGTGTTTTCTCTTTATAAATCATAATGACAACCCAAAACATCCAAATGACCTTGATCAAAAGTTCACATACCCCATTTCTTAATACTGTGTATTTCCCCCTCTAACATTAATGACAGATTGAAGTCTTTTGTGGTGGTTGTGGATGAAGTTCTTTATTTTCTCAGATGTTAAAGCTGCCTACTCTTCTTGGCAAAAAGCATCCAGTTTCTGTAAATTTCTGGGCTGTCTAGCATGAACTCGAGATCTCCCCAGAGTGGCTCAATGATATTGAGGTCAGGAGACTGAGATGGCCACTCCAGAACCTTCACTTTTGTCACGGCGCCACTTCGTGCCACCGCACCTGCTGCCGCACCTGCTGCCGCACCTGCCGCCAGGCCTGCCGCTCAATCCTCTGCTTGCCGATATACTTACCCGTCTCGGTGCGCTCGTGCAGTGTGCGCGCACCTTCTGGTCTCTTCTCCTCCAGACTTGCCGCCGGTCCCTGGCTCTCGTCCTGTGCGCGTGTGCACCTCTCTCTCCATCTCCTTCTGCGCACGCGCACTTCCTCTCTCTGGTATGCAGATGCTCCATTCCTCCACTCTATGATTCTGAAGGATCCTGACTGGAAGTCCTGCAGCACTCGGTCTATTTCCTTGCCCTGTGCCTCTGCCATAGCCAGGCTGCCCTGTGTCTCCGCCATAGTCTCACTGCTCTTACAGTAAAGAATCCGCGTCTGTTATTATGCTTTAACCTTCTTTCCGCCAGCCATAGAGGATGCCCCCTAGTCCCCATCTCAGGTCTATGAGAAAAAAGTTTATTAGAAAGGTCTTTGTACTGTCCCCTCATATTTATGCATTAAAATAAGATCACTCCTTAGTAGTGTTGAGCATTCTGATACTGCAAATATCGGGTATCGGCCGATATTCGCTGTATCAGAATTCCACTACTGAGTTCCGAATATTTTGCGATATCGGATGCCGGAATCGGAAGTTTCCATAGTGCAATGATGCACTATAATAGAGTGTGGGCGGTGCGTGGGCGGAGACTGCGTGTGTGTGTGTGCGGGCGGGGTCTGTGCATTACCATGGGGGGTCTGTGCTTGCCTGCCAGGGCTCTATGCGGGCCTGACGGGGCTCTGTGTGGCCTGCCGGGGCTCTGTGCAATCCTGCCTGGGCTCTGTGTGGCCTGCCGGGGCTCTGTGCGGCCTGACAGGGCACTGTGCGGCCTGCCGCGGCTCTGTGCGGGCTGCCGGTGCTCTGTGCGGGCTGCCAGGGGTCTGTGCAGGCATCGTCCGATGGGACTACAAGACCCATCGGGCGATGCCTGCAACAGTGATAGTGATTGACACATTAGCCAATGATGGGACAGTAGTAGTCCCATCATCCGGCTAATGTGTTGAATGTAAAAAAAAAAATACTACATACATACTACATACATGCAACATACCTACTACATACATACATACTACATACATACTACATACATACTACATACTACATACATACTACATACATACTACATACATACTACATACATACATACTACACACATACTACATACATTACATTCATACATTACATAAAATACATACAGACATACAGTACATATAACATAGAGTACATACTCACCATTACTTGTCACTTTGTTCCCCAAAGCCAGTGTCATCTGCAAAAAATATTAAAATAACAAACAACCAATATACTCCCTGTCAGCAGAAATCCACGAGTGTCCCATGACGATCTCCCATGGAGAATGGCAGCATCAGCTGATGCGACTGCTCTCTAGGGGGCTCCAGGAACACAATGACGGGAGGAAGGTATCCTTCCACACTGTATTCCTCCGCCGCTGTAAAAAAAAATAGTCCCTAGTCTCACTTTTGGCATTGCTGTGTGAGAAATGTTCCCACGCAGCAATTGCCATAAAGTGAGACTTTGTCCTAAGGTAACCTTTCAGTGATGCCCTGCAGGAGCCATTGTCTCCTGTCACTGTGCAACTGAGGGTCCTATAGAGCAGTGACATCACCCGATGTCACTGTTCTATAGGGGAGATCATCGTGGGACACTTGTTATTAATTGGACTATGGCGGACAGGTAGTATACAGTTTAATTATTTTACGTTTTTTGCAGGCGCTGCAGTATGGTAAGTATGGTTAAATGAAGAATATTAAAATACTAATGTGTGCGTGTTTTATTAACCCTTTATTACTATTGGATAAATAATGGATAGGCGTCTTATTGACGCCTCTCCGTTATTAACCCGGCTTAATGTCACCTTACAATAGCAAGGTGACATTAACCCCTTATTACCCCATATCCCACCGTTACATGGGAGTGGGAAGAGAGTGGCTAAGTGCCAGAATTGGCACATCCTACAGATGCGCCATTTCTGGGGCGGCTGCGACTGGTATTTGTAGCCGGGGGGGCAATATCCATGGCCCCTCTCTAGGCTATGAATATCAGCCTGCAGCTGTCTGCATAGCCTTTCTGGCTATAAAATATAGGGGGACCCTAGGGCTTACATTCCGATATTTGTGTCCCATTGACTTGCATTGGTATCGGGTATCGGTATCGGCGATATCCGATATTTTTTGGATGTCGGCCGATCTAATCCGATACCAATACTTCTTGATATCAGAAGGTATCGCTCAACACTACTCCTTAGCCTTTGCTTTTCCAAACTAAATAACTCCAAGTGTAATAACCTGTCTTGGTATTGCAGACCCCCCAGTCCTCTAATAACCTTGATCGCTCTTCTCTGCACCCGCTCTAGTTCAGCTATGCCTTTCTTATACATCGGAGACTAGAACTGTACACAGTATTCTAAGTGTGGTTGAACTAGTAACTTGTATAGAGGTAAAATTATGTTCTCCTCATGAGCATCTATGCCTCTCTTAATGCATGCCATTATCTTATTTGCCTTTGTAGCAGCTAACAGTTTGAAAGCTGCTGACTGGCATTATCAATTCCTTGGATATCTTTTTGTATCCCTTTCCTGTTTTATACAGTTCAACTACCTTTTCCTGTAGATCCATTAGCAATTCTTTTGCTTTCCCCATGACTCACAATCCAGAAATATCAGTGGCTGGATGAAAGATGCAAGAATTTGACTGGATCCCAAAAACTCACTCAGCTTTTATGCACACACACTAATTACAAGCAAACAGGTCACAGGTGAGGATGTTACCTTTAGTAGCCATTCAAACTCATTTGTGTTAACTTCTGTGCATGTTATCAGGCCAAAATCACCAGGCTATGTGAACTTTTGATCAGGGTCATTTGGATGCTTGACAATAAATGGCTTCACCCAACCATGAGTGGAGAAAGAGTTTTGGTGTTATCATTCATATTCTCTGAAAAAAGGTCAAGAAAGCAAAAATTCTGCCGGGGTATGTAAACTTTTGAACACAACTGTATATTTGTGTTTTGTTTATTGTTTCCTTCCTGAACTCTCCCTTTATGTCTCTAGAGTTTGTTTCCTAATAGGCAGTGCTATGTCTGGCTTAAGGTTTACACACTCCCATCTTCTCACCCACTCCATCTATAAAGCATGGCATGTAGAACTCCTTTAGAGCCTTTTCTAGTCTCAAGATGGATGTATCATCCGTGTCTCCTTCCTAACATTCCTCCCACTTCATATACTATTCTGACTTACTCTTGCAGTCAATAATGTTACATGTTCTGCTACTGCCTGACTTATCATGTTGTAGAGGATCATAGAGCCACATAAACTAGTCATTTATTTTTATGTAATTTAGAATTACATGATATCTATCATCATCTCCTCTGGCTAAAGTCACAAGTTGATAAGATTACTTGTTTTTTTCGTGAGTCTGCAACGTGCTCTCCCTGCTTTCCTTTCCCTGACTGTGAAACTTGCCGAAAATCACAGGCTATGCCTCCCATGACATCAGTAATCAGCTCTCACAGCAGAGCTGTAGGTTCAGTCCTTCAATGCATACACTGGAAATCTCTCTACTCTGTGCTTTGAACAGACTATACAAGGAAGTAAGGAGGTGAAGGACACAACACCTCATGTGAGAAATCAGGAACATAGCAGACTTTTAACTTCAAATAAACTAGGAATTTTCTTAATTTCTTAATTTTATAGTCTGTGTGCCTGAAAAAAAAAACAATTAAATGAAGAGGTATATTGTTCATCTTTTTCTTTAAAAAATATTTTTATTGATATTCTATTAAAATAGGAAGCATAAGGAAAAAAGCAACACACATCTCCAATAATACTAGGAGGGGAAGGGATGTAAACTAGAAACAAAATAAAGAGGTAAAGGAAGGAAGAAAAAAGTATGGGATAGAGGGAGGAACAGAGGGGAGATGGAGGGACATAGGAAGAAAGTACTGGTGAGTGAATATAAGTAGGGTTGAGCGACTTTTACTTTTTCAGGATCGAGTCGAGTTTCGCGAAACCCGACTTTTTCAAAAGTCGGGTCGGGTGAAATCGGCCGATTATTGCGAAAAGTCGGGGGGCCGACTGAAACACGAAACCCAATGCAAGTCAATGGGGAATAAAAGTCGGCAGTGAGTGGAGGACAGAAAAACACCTACAGGGCCCATTTTAATGTCAAAATCATCAATTCTTGTTACTTAAGCTTGTCAATCTTAATTAACCTTATAATAATAGTTAGGTATTGAAAATTGGGGGTCATTTGGTTAAAGTTGTGGGGGGGGGGGGGAGGGCTGGCTCAATTTTTTCTTGGGCCCAGGAAATGTGGAATGCGTCACGGCGGTGGAGCAGGGAGAGATAAGTATTTCAACTTTGCAAGTGCTGTGATCCTGAGCAAGCAGGGGGGGCTCACTTGTTCGAATTGCCACTGGCACAGGGCCCCACAAAGTACGGCGTTGTGATTGACGGCAGGGGCGCCTCCCACCAGCAGAGACACTTTTGCGTACTATGAGGGGCCCTGTGCCAGTGACGTCGCCAACGAGTATTCCCCCCACCTGTTGAAGGAACCTGCACTTTCATCTGCACCTTCCTCTTTGTCCCCATGTAAGGTGGTATAGTATGCAGGAAGGGGAACCTGAGTTTCAGCAGGGTCAGATTCAGGCTGTGTAGAGTGCAAGGGGAATGTAGTGGTCTGTGTCAATGTACCAGCAGACTCATCTAGCAGTGGCTGGGCAATGGGCAGGAATGAGGAGGAAACACAGATATAGGCCCAAAATAAAAAAAGTAGGCTAAAAGCTGTTAAAAATTGGTAACAGGAGTAACCAGGCGGCATTGGTTTGTTCAGTGGAGGAGAACAACAATCAGCGGCAGACACCGTTAGTAGGCCCAACCAAACAAGTAGGCCAAATGCAGTTTCATATTCTAAATATAGGCCGAAAGCCTGAAGATTGAAGCTCAGCTTTGTGTAGTAGAGGAAAACAAGAGGCAGCAGCAGACAATGTTACTAGGCCCAAACCAAGAACTAGGCCAAATGTAGTTTCATATTGTTGTTACAGGCCGAAAGCCTGAAGCTTCAAGCTCAGCTTTGTTTAGTAGAGGAAAACAAGAGGCGGCAGCAGACAATGTTACTAGGCCCAACCCAACAAGTAGGCCAAATGCAGTTTAATATAAAAAATATTTAAACGAAAGCCTGAAGATTGAAGCTCAAGAAAAATAAACCAGGAGAACACCAAGGAGCGGCAGACACCGTTAGTAGGCCCCAACCCAACAAGTAGGGCAAATGCAGTTTAATATTTGAAACGGGACAATAGTTGAAGTTCAGCTTTGTTCAGTGAAGGAAAAAAAAGATGCAGCGGCAGACACCGTTATTACGCCAAAATAATAAAGACAGTGGTAGTAGGCGCAAAGTATTAAATGGAGTCCAGGGCCCCTGTATATTTTAACTATCATCTATCATTTCAAATAATTCGTATTGGCAGTGCCATTTCAGGTTTTACCCGCACAGACTACACAGTGGTGGAGCTAGGAGAGGTAGTATTGCAAGTGGTAGAGCACAGTTCAATCTGGGGGGGGAACACTCTCTCGTGGGCGGCGGTACTGGCACAGGGCCCCTCATATTACGACGGTGTAGTATGAGTTGTGGTTCAGTGTCTCCCCCCAAAAAATGAGGAAGTCTGGTGGAAGAGGCCGTGGGCGGGGGTTGCCAGCTGGTACTGATGGTGCTGGTGGTGTTGCATCTCGTGGTAGTGGCAAAAGCACAGTAGCACCTAAGGCTGGAGGTGTTCAGCCTGCGTCATCATCTGGCTACACAAGGCCTCGAAGGCTCCCTTACCTGGGAGTAGGAAAACAGCTTTTAAAGCCGGAGAAGCAGGAAAAAGTGTTGTCTTTCCTTGCTGACTCACCCTCCAGCTCTTTCGCCTCCTCTTCCCAAAGTTCTAAATGTAAGAGCAGCCAGTCGTCAGTGGATGCTCCCGGTCAGGAAAAAGACGTTTCCTTGTGTCCTTCTCCCAAACCAAAAGTGACATACTTGTAGATTGTGGGCCCTCGCGGGCAGGGTCCTCTCTCCTCCTGTACCAGTTGTGACTTGTATTGTTCAAGATTATTGTACTTGTTTATTATTTATACCCCTCCTCACATGTAAAGTGCCATGGAATAAATGGCGCTATAATAATAAATAATAATAATAATACCGTGCCTGGGTTCGAAAGGGAAATTGTACACTGCCAATTACAAGAAGACAAGGACATGGAGTGCACTGACGCACAGCCACAGCTAGATTGTGATGCTGTTCCATTGACTGTGATCACTACATTGCCCTCGCAGTTTACTGAGCCAGAATGTGGCCCTGATGAGACTATGGTGCCCTGTCCCGAACGCTATAGCACCTTACATGGTGACACTGAGGAAGGTGCACATGACATTGAGGAGGAGGTGATAGATGACCCAGTTGTTGACCCAGATTGGCAGCCATTGGGGGAAGAAGGTGCCGCTGCCACTAGCTCAGAAGCGGAGGAGGATGATCCGCATCAGCCATCTACATTGCAAAAGCTGTCATCTGGCAGGCCCGTATCAGGCCAAAAATGTTTGCGAAAAACAAAAACAGTGTTAGGAGAGTGTGGTCATTCGGTGAAAGTAGCACAGCGCACAATGCCTGAAAAGGTTTCCGATAGTAGGAAGAGTGTAGCGTAGCAATTTTTTCACCAAGATCAGAATGATCAGTCAAAAGTTATCTGTAAGAAATGCTCCAAGACCTTTAGCAGAGAGAAGAATCTTCAAAATTTAAATACAACGTGCATGCTTAGACATTTAACCACCATGCACTTGCAAGCCTGGACTAACTATGAAACGTCCCGTACCGTTGGTTCACCTGCTCGGAGTGAAGGTAGTCAGCAATGCTACATTGCTTCCCTCACTGTAAGCCCACCGGTTAGGACACCACCAGCAGCAAATGTGGAGGTATCGTCGTAAGGCCAAAGCAGTCAGGGAATCACAAGGTTATTGGTAGGAAAGATTCTATGTTGGGCAACAACAAGAATACCATAACAAACTCTCTCTCTCAATCCGCCATGTCCACCAGCACCACCACCGCTAGTTCCGCCATATGCAGCTCTCCAGTCCAGCTCACCCTACAAGAGACTCTTGTTAGGAAAAGAAAGTACTCATCCTCTCATCCGCGTACACAGGATTTGAATGCCCACATTGCTATACTAATCTCATTACAGATGATGCCCTACCGCCTACCGTTTGGTTGAAAGCGAAGCTTTCAAAGACCTTATGGCCCACGCAGTACCATGCTATGACCTACCCAGTCAACATTTCTTTGCGAGAAAAGCCATCCCAGCCCTCCACCAGAATGTCAAAGACCGCATGCCTTGAGGCAATCAGTCAGTGGAAAGGTGCACCTCACAACAGATGCATGGACCAGTAGGCATGGCCGGGGACGTTACGTGTCCATCACGGCGCACTGGGTTAATGTGTAGGATGCAGGGTCCACAGGGGGCAGCCATAGTGCAACAGTTCAGCCTATCCCACAGTCTCAGGAAAAAGTTGGCATACGGCGTTCACAACTCCTCCTCCAGAAGCGAAAGCTCGTGCACAGAGCGCAGTCGCCCTACCACTCCATCCGCAGCTGCCAGTGTTGCACATGGGGTGTCCCATTATCGAACAGCTAGTGGTAAGCGTCAGCAGGCTGTGTTGCAAATGAAGTGTTTGGGCGACAACAGACACACCGCGGAAGTACTGGTGGAGTACTTGCAGCAAAAAACTCAGTCATGGCTGGGCATTGTACATCTTGAGGCAGGGCAGGTATTTAGTGATAACGGAAGGAATTTCATGGCTGCCATAGCCCTTTCAGAACTGAAACACACACCTTGCCTGGCTCACACCTTTAACCTGGTGGTGCAGGGCTTCCTCAAAAATTATCCAAAGTTACCAGCCCTGCTCCTGAAGGTGCGAAGACTTTGCTCACACATCCGCCGGGTGCCCATACACTCCAGCCGTATGCTGAACCATCAGCGATCGCTGAATCTTCTCCAGCACCGCCTAATAATCGACGTTGCAACAAGGTGGAACTCCACACTGCACATGATTCAGAGGCTGTGCGAACAGAGGCGTGCTGTTATAAATTTGTGGGAGGATACACGGGCAGGCACTTGGATGGCAGACATGGAGTTGTCTGGTGTGCAGTGGTCGACGCCATCATAAGCATTAACATCCCACTTATGCGTCTGCTGATGCAAAGTTTGACGCACATTAAGGAGCAGGCGTCTGCAGCCGAGGAGGAGGGAAGCCTTGATGACAGTCAGCTATTGTCTGCTCAGGGAACTGCACAGGACGAATTGGCGGACGAAGAGGATGAGGAGGAGGATGATGGAGATGAATATGTATGGGAGGAGGATGATTCTCAGGTGGCAATAGAAACTGGTGGCATTGCAAGGTCTGGTACAGGTTTATTGCGGGACACTTGTGATCTTGATTTGCAAGAAAGTGGGCCTCAACCCAGCAGAAACAGTTAATTCACACCTGGAACATTGGCCCACATGGCTGAGTATGCCTTGCATATCCTAAAAAGGGACCCCCGCATTTTTAAACTGATGACCGATGACGACAACCGGTTGGCCTGCCTCCTGGATACAAGATATAAAGGAAAACTGCAAAATATTATGCCACATGAGAACCTAGGTCAAATATTGGCTACCAAACAAGCAACTCTTGTAGACCGTTTGGTTCAGGCATTCCCAGCACACAGCGCCGGTGATGGTTTTCACACGAGCTGCAGGGGGCAAAATGGCAGAGGTGCTAGAGGTGCAGAAATCCGAAGTGGCATTGGACAGAGGGGTTTTACGACAAGGTTGTGGAATGATTTCGCAATGACCGCTGACACGACAGGGACAGCTGCATCGATTCAAAGTGACAGGAGACAGCATTTGTGCAGTATGGTTACAAACTACTTTTCCGCCCTTATCGATGTTCTCCCTCTCAGGTCATTCCCCTTTGATTACTGGGCATCTAAACTAGACACCTGGCCTGAATTGCCAGAATATGGATTACAGAACCTCGATTGCCCTGCTGTCAGTGTGCTTTCAGAAAGAGTGTTCAGTGCTGCTGGTTCAATACTGACCGAAAAAAGGACACGTCTGGCTACCAAAAATGTTGATGATCTAACCTTCATTTAAATTAACCAATCATGGATTTCACATTCTTTTGCCCCACCTTCCCCTGCTGACACGTAGCTTGCCTGAAAGATGACTTGCTTTTGGGGGGAGACACAGAACCCCAACTCTGGCCCTGTGGTATAACACAACACTATGAACGTGGAAGAAAGTGTCTGCCTGATATACGACGCACTAGCAGTACAGCTGAATATACACTGTGTGAGAATTTGAATCTCCATTTTTGGGGGGGGGACACTGAACCCTAACTCTGGCCCTGTGGGATAACACAACACTATGAACGTGGAAGAAAGTGTCTGCCTGATATACGACGCACTAGCAGTACAGCTGAATATACACTGTGTGAGAATTTGAATCTCCATTTTTGGGGGGGAGACACAGAAGCACAACTCTGGCCCAGTGGTATAACAGTAAACTATGAACGTGCCAGAAAGTGTCTGCCTGATATATATGACACACTAGCAGTACAGCAGAATATACACTGTGTGCGAATTTTAATCTCCCTTTTTTTGGTGGGGAGACACAGAACCACAACTCTGGCCCAGTGTTATAACAGTAAACTATGAACGTGGCAGAAAGTGGCTGCCTGATATATATGACACACTAGCAGTACAGCAGAATATACACTGTGTGCGAATTTTAATCTCCCTTTTTTTGGTGGGGAGACACAGAACCACAACTCTGGCCCAGTGTTATAACAGTAAACTATGAACGTGGCAGAAAGTGGCTGCCTGATATATATGACACACTAGCAGTACAGCAGAATATACACTGTGTGTGAATTTTAATCTCCCTTCAGTGGCGTAGGAAGGGGGGTGCGGGGGGGGCGGGCCGCCCCGGGCGGCACACTGCGGGGGGCGGGTCGGCCGGCGCTGCAGAAGGAGGAGAAAAAAAAAAAAACGTGGGCCCTTTAAGTCTTCGGGCGCCCGCCCCCTTCCCCCGGTGCCAGCGCTAATACTCACCTCTCCTGGTTCCTGCGGCTGCGCGGTAGCTGCAGCCAGCGTCTTCAGCGCCCTCTGACTCTGCGACGTCTCAGGGCAGAGGGTGCGATTGTATCATCACTGCGCGCTCAGCCTCTCTGTCCTGATCGTCGCAGAGCCGGAGAGACGCTGACTGCACCGGACCTGCACTGGGAACGGGAGAGGTGAGGATTTTACTTTTTTTTTTTTTTCTTTATGTCTGTCTGGGGGCAATGCTGGAGACCCTGGGGCAGATTTCTGGACACACTGGGCAATGCTGGACACTGGGGCAGATTTCTGGACAGACTGGGGCAGATTTATGGACACACTGGGCAATGCTGGACACTGGGGCAGATTTCTGGACAGACTGGGGCAGATTTATGGACACACTGGGCAATGCTGGACACTGGGGCAGATTTCTGGACAGACTGGGGCAGATTTCTGGACACACTGGGCAATGCTGGACACTGGGGCAGATTTCTGGACAGACTGGGGCAGATTTCTGGACACACTGGGCAATGCTGGACACTGGGGCAGATTTCTGGACAGACTGGGGCAGATTTCTGGACACACTGGGCAATGCTGGACACTGGGGCAGATTTCTGGACAGACTGGGGCAGATTTATGGACACACTGGGCAATGCTGGACACTGGGGCAGATTTCTGGACAGACTGGGGCAGATTTATGGACACACTGGGCAATGCTGGACACTGGGGCAGATTTCTGGACAGACTGGGGCAGATTTCTGGACACACTGGGCAATGCTGGACACTGGGGCAGATTTCTGGACAGACTGGGGCAGATTTCTGGACACACTGGGCAATGCTGGACACTGGGGCAGATTTCTGGACAGACTGGGGCAGATTTATGGACACACTGGGCAATGCTGGACACTGGGGCAGATTTCTGGACAGACTGGGGCAGATTTCTGGACACACTGGGCAATGCTGGACACTGGGGCAGATTGCTGGACACACTGGCGGCAATGCTGGACACACTGGGACAATGCTGGACACACTGGGGCAGATTGCTGGACACACTGGGGCAGATTGCTGGACACACTGGGGCAGATTGCTGGACACACTGGGGCAGATTGCTGGACACACTGGGGCAGATTGCTGGACAACATGGGGGTAATATGCTGGACACACTGGGGGCAGGACTTGAGGCATGGGCAGAATGTAGATACGGGGCATGATTGGAGACACGGGGCAGAATGAAAGACATGGGGCAGGATGGATACGATGGAGACTGATGGGGCAGGATGGGGAGATCATATGGGGTAGAATGGATACTCATGAGGGCAGGATGGGAGAACATATGGCTGGAGCCAGGAATGAGATAAACGGGGCCAGGATGGGGGATATTACCATAGGGGCTAATTAAGGGATATTATTACTGCAGTGATGTATTTATTTTTTTTTTTGAGTATACTGTTTTAAATGGGGGGCGGTCCTGTTACTGTGCAGAGTGACACTATATCGCCTTTTTTTCTTCGTGGTGTAATGTAGAAGTTGTTAAAAATTAAGTAATGTGTTCTACAAGCGGAGCTCGAGATAACTGTGTTATTTCCTGCAGAAACGAGTCCTGGCTAGAAGAAATGATGGCGGTCTGTGCTGGATAAAAGATGAAGGACTTCATCTAGAGACGTCACTGGTGAGTCAGTGTTACCTATACACTGACACTATATACTGTATACTATATACAAAGGTCCTGTGTACAATGTCACCAGTGATCACTGTACCTATACATTATATGCAGAGCTCCTGTGTATAATATCACCAGTGATCTCAGTATTACCTCTACACAGACACTGCATACTAAGTACAGATCTCCTGTGTATAATGGCACTTATGGTGATAGTATGGTGCTTTTTTTTTATTACTGATCAGTATTGTAGTATTCAGTCACTATGTGGTGGTAATATGTGGTCTGGAAATGGTGTTGTGGTATTTGTCCCTTGTATGTACTATTTGGTCACCAAGTGGTGGTAATATGTGATCTGGTCAAGGTGAGGCGGTATTTGTCCCTTGTATATAGTATTATTTGGTCCCTATGTGGTCTGGTCATGGTGTGGTGGTGTTTCTTCCTGTATGTGATATTATTGGTCTTGGTATAGTGGATTCTGTTGTGTATGGCGGTCATTTGTTCTCTCTGATTTTAATTATTTAAAAGTCACAGGTTTGGCATGTGGGGGTGACACCATTAGGCCCAGTTTAAGTTCTACAAAACAGGAAAACTATTTTTGGTACCTTTGTGTGTATTGAGCAGGGGGGGGGGGGGGGGGAAGGGGGGGGGGGGGGCGCCAAACTCGGGAGCAGCCCCGGGCGGCAAAAGCTCTAGCTACGCCTCTGTCTCCCTTTTTTTTGGGGGGGAGACACAGAAGCACAACTCTGGCCCAGTGGTATAACAGTAAACTATGAACGTGCCAGAAAGTGTCTGCCTGATATATATGACACACTAGCAGTACAGCAGAATATACACTGTGTGCGAATTTTAATCTCCCTTTTTTTGGTGGGGAGACACAGAACCACAACTCTGGCCCAGTGGTATAACAGTAAACTATGAACGTGCCAGAAAGTGGCTGCCTGATATATACGACAATCTAGCAGTACAGCAGAATATACACTGTGTGCGAATTTTAATCTCCCTTTTTTTTTGGGGGGGGGGGGGGGAGACACAGAACCACAACTCTGGCCCAGTGGTATAACAGTAAAGTATGAACAAGCCAGAAAGTGTCTGCCTGATATATATGACACACTTGCAGTACAGCAGAATATACACTGTGTGCGAATTTTAATCTCCCTTTTTTTGGGGGGGGGACACAGAACCACAACTCTGGCCCAGTGGTATAACAGTAAACTATGAACGTGCCAGAAAGTGGCTGCCTGATATATACGACACACTAGCAGTACAGCAGAGTATACACTGTGTGCGAATTTTAATCTCCCTTTTTTTGGTGGGGAGACACAGAAGCACAACTCTGGCCCAGTGGTATAACAGTAAACTATGAACGTGCCAGAAAGTGGCTGCCTGATATATACGACACACTAGCAGTACAGCAGAATATACACTGTGTGCGAATTTTAATCTCCCTTTTTTGGGGGGAGGGGGGGGGAGACACAGAAGCACAACTCTGGCCCAGTGGTATAACAGTAAACTATGAACGTGCCAGAAAGTGGCTTCCTGATATATACGACACACTAGCAGTACAGCAGAATATACACTGTGTGCGAATTTTAATCTCCCTTTTTTTGGTGGGGAGACCCAGAACCACAACTCTGGCCCAGTGGTATAACAGTAAACTATGAACGTGGCAGAAAGTGGCTGCCTGATATATACAACAAACTGGCAGTACAACAGAATATACACTGTGTGCGAATTTTAATCTCCCTTTTTTGGGAGGGGGAGACACAGAACCACAACTCTGGCCCAGTGGTATAACACAACACTATGAACGTGGCAGAAAGTGGCTGCCTGATATATATGACACACTAGCAATACAGCAGAATATAAACTGTGTGCGAATTTTAATCTCCCTTTTTTGGGAGGGGGAGACACAGAACCACAACTCTGGCCCAGTGGTATAACAGTAAACTATGAACGTGCCAGAAAGTGGCTGCTTGATATATACGACACACTAGCAGTACAGCAGAACATACACTGTGTGCGAATTTTAATCTCCTTTTTTGGGGGGGGGGGGACACAGAACCACAACTCTGGCCCAGTGGTATAACAGTAAACTATGAACGTGCCAGAAAGTGGCTGCCTGATATATACGACACACTAGCAGTACAGCAGAGTATACACTGTGTGCGAATTTTAATCTCCCTTTTTTGGGGAGGGGGGAGACCCAGAACCACAACTCTGGCCCAGTGGTATAACAGTAAACTATGAACGTGCCAGAAAGTGGCTGCCTGATATATTTGACACACTAGCAGTACAGCAGAATATACACTGTGTGCGAATTTTAATCTCCCTTTTTTTTGGGGGGAGACACAGAAGCACAACTCTGGCCCAGTGGTATAACAGTAAACTATGAACGTGCCAGAAAGTGGCTGCCTGATATATACGACACACTAGCAGTACAGCAGAGTATACACTGTGTGCAAATTTTAATCTCCCTTTTTTGGGGAGGGGGGAGACCCAGAACCACAACTCTGGCCCAGTGGTATAACAGTAAACTATGAACGTGCCAGAAAGTGGCTGCCTGATATATTTGACACACTAGCAGTACAGCAGAATATACACTGTGTGCGAATTTTAATCTCCCTTTTTTTGGGGAGGAGGAGACACAGAAGCACAACTCTGGCCCAGTGGTATAACAGTAAACTATGAACGTGCCAGAAAGTGGCTGCCTGATATATATGACACACTAGCAGTACAGCAGAATATACACTGTGTGCGAATTTTAATCTCCCTTTTTTGGGGGGGGAGACACAGAACCACAACTCTGGCCCAGTGGTATAACAGTAAACTATGAACGTGGCAGAAAGTGGCTGCCTGATATATACGTCACACTAGCAGTACAGCAGAATATACACTGTGTGCGAATTTTAATCTCCCTTTTTTTGGGGGGGAGACACAGAACCACAACTCTGGCCCAGTGGTATAACAGTAAACTATGAACGTGGCAGAAAGTGGCTGCCTGATATATATGACACACTAGCAGTACAGCAGAATATACACTGTGTGCGAATTTTAATCTCCCTTTTTTGGGGGGGGGAGACACAGAACCACAACTCTGGCCCAGTGGTATAACCGTAAACTATGAACGTGGCAGAAAGTGGCTGCCTGATATATACGACACGCTAGCAGTACAGCAGAATATACACTGTGTGCGAATTTTAATCTCCCTTTTTTTGGGGGGGAGACACAGAACCACAACTCTGGCCCAGTGGTATAACAGTAAACTATGAACGTGGCAGAAAGTGGCTGCCTGATATATATGACACACTAGCAGTACAGCAGAATATACACTGTGTGCGAATTTTAATCTCCCTTTTTTTTAGGGGGGGGGGAGACACAGAACCACAACTCTGGCCCAGTGGTATAACCGTAAACTATGAACGTGGCAGAAAGTGGCTGCCTGATATATACGACACACTAGCAGTACAGCAGAATATACACTGTGTGCGAATTTTAATCTCCCTTTTTTTGGGGGGGAGACACAGAAGCACAACTCTGGCCCAGTGGTATAACAGTAAACTATGAACGTGCCAGAAAGTGGCTGCCTGATATATATGACACACTTGCAGTACAGCAGAATATACACTGTGTGCGAATTTTAATCTCCCTTTTTTTTTGGGGGGGGAGACACAGAAGCACAACTCTGGCCCAGTGGTATAATAGTAAACTATGAATGTGGCAGAAAGTGGCTGCCTGATATATATGACACACTAGCAGTACAGCAGAATATACACGAATATACACTGTGTGCGAATTTTAATCTCCCTTTTTTTGTGGGGGGGGGAGACACAGAACCACAACTCTGGCCCAGTGGTATAACAGTAAACTATGAACGTGGCAGAAAGTGGCTGCCTGATATATACGACACACTAGCAGTACAGCAGAATATACACTGTGTGCAAATTTTAATCTCCCTTTTTTTGGGGGGGGGGAGACACAGAACCACAACTCTGGCCCAGTGGTATAACAGTAAACTATGAACGTGCCAGAAAGTGGCTGCCTGATATATATGACACACTAGCAGTACAGCAGAATATACACTGTGTGCGAATTTTAATCTCCCTTTTTTTTTGGGGGGGGAAACACAGAACCACAACTCTGGCCCAGTGGTATAACAGTAAACTATGAACGTGGCAGAAAGTGGCTGCCTGATATATACGACACACTAGCAGTACAGCAGAATATACACTGTGTGCGAATTTTAATCTCCCTTTTTTTTGGGGGGGGAGACACAGAACCACAACTCTGGCCCAGTGGTATAACAGCAAACTATGAACGTGCCAGAAAGTGGCTGCCTGATATATATGACACACTAGCAGTACAGCAGAATATACACTGTGTGCGAATTTCAATCTCCCTTTTTTTTGGGGGGGGAAAAACAGAACCACAACTCTGGCCCAGTGGTATAACACAACACTGTGAATGTGCCAGAAAGTGGCTGGAATTATTATAAAAAAAAACAAGCTCCCTACAATGAGCTTAGGACAAGTATGGCAGCAATAAAAAGGACTGCTTAACACAAAAATGTGGACAAATAATCAAGATAGGTAACTGTGCAGAAAGGAGCAACAGGAATTTTGCTTTAAAAAAAGCAGTTGGTTTGCACAGCACCGTGCACACAGCTATGCAGCTGCTGCACTAAAATACGACCTCCACTGTCCCTGCACAAAAAGGTGGTGTGGGACAGTGAAAATCGCTTCAGCTCAAGCGGTTTGGGGGTTTATATTTCCTCCCTAACTCTGTCCCTGCTTCTGACTAACTGCAGCAACACCTCTCCCTATGCTCAGATCGGCAGAAGTAAGATGGCGGTCGGCGTGCACGCTCCTTTATACCCCCTGTGATGCCACAGACAGCAAGCCAATCACTGCCATGCCCTTCTCAAAGATGGTGGGGACCGAGACCTATGTCATCACGCTGCCCACACTCTGCGTCCTCATTCATTGGATGAAAAACGGCGGTGACAGCGTCATATGAAACGCGACTTTGGCGCTCTGATCGTGTACCACATGGCCGATCCCACTGTAGGATCGGTTCGGGTTTCATGAAACCCGACTTTGCCTAAAAGTCGCCGATTTATGAAAATGACCGATCCGTTTCGCTCAACCCTAAATATAAGCATTAATGCACTTTACGTCAATCATTAAAATATAGTTAATCTTTTCCAAATCAATATACTGTTTACAGACCCTATACAGTAACAGAACCCATCTAGTGGGTGTAGCCTCGCTCAGTATACTTGTGCCAAATAGATGACTGTGCCCATAAAACAGGTTGTGCCCGGAAGTGTGCATATTGCATACTTAACGGCTATTCCCGGGGCAGACAACGGCAAATCCTTGCAGCATAAAGTTCATGTGCTAGGAGGATTCACAAGTCTGTAGTCACGCAGAATGACTGCAGACTTTTCATTTTAGACTAGGAGCCCTTTAAATGTGAGAATCATTTTTTATTTCTTATAGAAACAGTAGAAAATATTATGTTTCCAAGAATGTTTCCACGATTTAATAATAGCAAACTTTGCTCACAACTGAAATCAATTGGTAGTGTTCCTTAGTGAGAACCTGTTACCAGTTTTGGTGGTGGTGGCCGTAGGTAATCTGGGAAAAAACTGGTGACATGTTCCCTTTAAGCATTATATTTATCCATTAGATAATCTTAGTCTCCATGGAACTGAGTTTTTCTTATCCTGTTCAAGAGTATTTTAGTTTCTGTAAACATTGTTCAGACAAATGTATAAATGGGACTTTTGGCTGTTCCGGAACATGAGATGCCCTAAAACGATTCTCATGTCAGTCAATCAATTCAAAGTAATTAGCAGAAACATTACATTTTAATAATACATTGATCTTTCTGCTAAGTATCGCTCCCTACTAGTAATATTGCTTCCTTTGTATGTCTACTGCTTTCACATTCTTGTAGCAGCAAAATTATGATTTCCAAAATAATGCTTGATTTCTAGCAGTATTCTAACCAAAACATCAAAATAATATCACCTTTATCAGACTGTTATCATTTTCACATACAGTAATGTATATATATATATATATATATATATATATTAACCTGAGCTGCTTTCTCTTGCTAAAAATATATGCAAATTGTCTCTTTAGCAAGGAAGAGAACTAGAACTCTAGCGCCACAAATATGAAGTGACAATCCTAGCAGTCAATGTCGACCCTTTAACGAGCCTTGTTATATGACTTAGGATAAAAGCCAAAACCAGAATCTCAATTTACAGACACTGTGTTTCGGGGTACTCCACCTTGTGAGTGCAAAGTGTGAGATCTGGTTTGGCTGTATGAGAGGCATCTGACTGGAATTACCCTAAAACACAGTGTCTGCAAATAGAGATTCTGGATTTGGCTTTTATTCTAAACTAGATTGTGGCCCGATTCTAACGCATCGGGTATTCTAGAATATGCATGTCCCCGTAGTATATGGACAATGATGATTCCAGAATTCGCGGCAGACTGTGTCCGTCGCTGATTGATCGAGGCAACCTTTATGACATCATCGCCGCCATGGCAACCATTATGACATCATCGTCGCTGTGCCCGTTGCTGATTGGTCGAGGCCAATCCTGGCCTCGACCAATCAGAGACGCGGGATATCTACGTCCTTTATGACATCATCGTCGCTGTGCCCGTCGCTGATTGGTCGAGGCCTGGCGGCCTCGACCAATCAGAGGCACGGGATTTCTACGTCGATGCTGTGCCCGTTGCTGATTGGTCGAGGCCTGGCAGCCTCGACCAATCAGAGACGTGGGATTTCCAGGACAGACAGACAGACAGACAGAAAGACAGACAGACAGACAGAAAGACAGACAGACGGAAAAACCCTTAGGCAATTATATATATAGATCATGTAACAAGGCTCGTTTAAGGGTCAACATTGACTTCTAGGATTGCTGCTTCCTATAGGTGGCACTAGAGTTCTAGTCCTCTTCCTCTCTGAAGAGACAATTTGCATATTTCCCAGAGGAGCATTGCAGCTTTAAGTCTCCTCATCTCAGCATGCTTAACATGATACTCTCCTTAAGGAGAAATGTTACTTCTTGGATCCCCGTTACATGCCTCCACACAGCCAAACCAGATCTCACACTTTGCAATGACGAGGAGCAGTACCCTGAAACACAGTATCTGCAAACTGAGACTCTGGTGTTTGCTTTCACACGTTGCGGAAAGTGGTGCGGATTTTTCCAGACTGATTTTGGTAAATCCGCAGGTAAACCGCACTGCGGATTATCTGTGGTATTACTGCGGATTTACCACGATTTTTTTGCAGATTTTGTGTGGAATCCACCTGCGGATTTACACCTGCGGATTCCTATTTTGGAGCCGGTGTAAACCGCTACGGAATCCACACAAAGAATTGGCATGCTGCGGAATAAACAAAGCTACTTTTCCGCGTGTTTTTTCCGCAGCATGTGCACTGCGGATTTTGTTTTCCATAGGTTTACTGCAAACTCATGGAAAACTGCTGTGAATCCACAGCGGTCAATCCGCTGCGGATCCGCAGCAAAATCTGCAACGTGTGCACATAAGTCATGTAACAAGGCTCGTTAAAGGGTCGACATTGACTTCTAGGAATGCTACTTCTTATAGGTGGCACTAGAGTTCTAGTCGTCTTCCTCTCTGAAGAGACAATTTGCATATTTCCGAGAGGAGCATTTATCAGACTATTATCATTTTCACATACAGTAATATATATATTTTTTAGCCAGAGCTGTTTTCTCTTACATAGAGCTTCAAATAAACTTGCTAAAGATATATGCATATTGTCTCTTTAGAGAGGAAGAGGACTAGAACTCTTGCGCCAGCTATAGGAAGTAGCAATCCTAGAAGTCAATGTCGACCCTTTAATGAGCCTTGTTACATGACTTAGGATAAAAGCCAAACCAGAATCTTAATTTGCAGGCACTGTGTTTCGGGGTACTCCACTTGACTGACAGCTTCTGTGCTGTATGACTTAGGCAAAGGAGCTATTAGCCAAGCAGGCGGAGGCAATTCTAGGCAAGCAATAGCACTGGAGTGACAGAGGCTTCAGATCTAGAGCTTCATTTCAATATAAATATAACCCCCTCACGACATATGACGCATATTATTGTAATCTGTTGTGTCCCTACCTTTGATGCGGGTTCACAAGCTGAGCATGCATCTTTAATATGATAACTAATATAATCAGTCATCATTGGCCTTTAACAGCGCGGGTTCAGCATACGGCACTGGCAAAATTCATACTATTGAAGAATGAATGAACAAATGTATATTTGATGAAAAAATCTGCTACCTTCTACCAGGATGATGAAGATTAAACGCGAATGAAGAGTTCAGCAAGACAATGATCTTAAACACACAGCCAAGGAAACTCTTGATTGGTTTCAGAGAAAGAAAATAAAGAAAATTTATGGAGGGAACTAAAGGTTACATTCACTTTCTTGTATTCCACATTGGGTTTTGCAAGTAGCCTGGCATTCTTCCATTTGTTTATCTCCTAGGCCTATATAAAGCCTCCCAAGACTCATACCTGTGCAACTTTTATTTTGTTTGTTAACAGTTTCCGTCCACAGTTTTCAAGATGCCTATGGTTTCCAGTCCCTGAGTTACATGTCTGCGACTTTCAGTACCACTCTATTTGAGGGGTCATCCCTAGCATTTACAACTATGAAGGGCTGAAAAGAATCTGTAAAAAGTAATAAAATTAGCTAAATGACAAAATAAATGTCAGGTAGTCAAAGAAATTGGTGGACCTCTAAGCAATGATAATGTCAAGTTGGTCACTTACGATCCTGAGAAGGTAAGTTACTAAATGGGTTCTTTAGCTCTGTAGGCACAAAAGAAAAGAGCATGGCGGATGTACTAGATAACAGTGGTTTTAATATGTCTTTTAATATATTAGCTGGTAAAATGTGGCTATAGTACAAGTAAAGCTAAATAAAATCTATGTGGACAAGGTTACTGGCCACATGGTCTGCATCCAAGAGTTCTAAAGGAATCAGCTCAGTTATTGCTTGGCCAATATACAGGTGCTTCTCACAAAATTAGAATATCATCAAAAAGTTTATTTATTTCAGTTCTTCAATACAAAAAGTGAAACTCATATTATATAGAGTCATTACAAACAGAGTGATCTATTTCAAGTGTTTATTTTTTGTTAATGTTGATGATAACACCATCGGAGGTACTGCAACCCCCGACCTACTGTCTCCTTCCCCATAATCCCTTCCTTCTTTTTCCATCTACTCTTACTTTTACTATTCTTAACATACGCCTAATAATGATAAAAATAATAAGATATACAGATATCATAACATTTAATGTTTTTAACCCTAGCTGGCAATTAAGTATACATTTAAATGATTTTTTTACTCACATATATTTTTATCTATATTTATTTTTAATATATATTTTAAATAATTCCCTTTTTTTATTCAAAACTGCATTTTAAAAGGACGTAAATAAAAGTTATATTTTAAGGTAGTCATTTTAGAAATATTGCAGACACACATATATATTTTTCATGTATGGCCAGTGAGGAATTAGAAATACACACAAGTGTGTGTCAAAATGCGGTTCCCCTTTGTGTGAATCACCATTTTATCCTGCACAGCGCTGATCACTTATCTATATTAGGAAGACATCAAAGATTCCCTATCAATTATAGGTGTGTACACTGTGATTGGCTAATTAGGGAGGCAAGCAATCATAAAAGGATGGGCCACTGACTAGAGGCACAGCCCTGATGAAGAGGGGAGAATCCCCTTGAAACGCGTCGGTAGTGTTCTCTCTGTGCACCCGTCCCAGCAGCTCTGTGACGTCACAACCAGCTTCGCCCCTATCAAACCCCACCGCATCCTCAGCGTCGCTACCAGCCGGAGCGCGCGAGGTAAATGTCGGCTGTCCTGCACCCATGTGCGGACAATTAAGCAGCACTGCCCTATTAGGCATTACCCTTGCAGCACTTTCTGTGCACATCGCAGGCACCTTAAGGTACCGTCACACTAGACGATATCGCTAGCGATCCGTGACGTTGCAGCGTCCTCGCTAGCGATATCGTCCAGTGTGACAGGCAGCAGCGATCAGGCCCCTGCTGTGCTGTCGCTGGTCGGGGAAGAAAGTCCAGAACTTTATTTGGTCGCTGGACTCCCCGTAGACATCGCTGAATCGGCGTGTGTGACACCGATTCAGCATGTCTTCACTGGTAACCAGGGTAAACATCAGGTAACTAAGCGCAGGGCCGCGCTTAGTAACCCGATGTTTACCCTGGTTACCATCCTAAAAGTAAAAAAAAACAAACACTACATACTTACCTACAGCCGTCTGTCCTCCAGCGCTGCGCTCTGCTTCTCTGCTCTCCTCCTGTACTGGCTGTGAGCGCCGGTCAGCCGGAAAGCAGAGCGGTGACGTCACCGCTCTGCTTTCCGGCCGCTGTGCTCACACAGACAGTACAGGAGGAGAGCAGAGAAGCAGAGCGCAGCGCTGGAGGACAGACGGCTGTAGGTAAGTATGTAGTGTTTGTTTTTTTTACTTTTAGGATGGTAAACATCGGGTTACTAAGCGCGGCCCTGCGCTTAGTTACCCGATGTTTACCCTGGTTACCGGCATCGTTGGTCGCTGGAGAGCGGTCTGTGTGACAGCTCTCCAGCGACCAAACAGCGACGCTGCAGCGATCCGGATCGTTGTCGGTATCGCTGCAGCGTCGCTAAGTGTGACGGTACCTTAATACTGTGAGATAACCAGCTCAAATTCCCTCCATGCTGCATGCAAGTGCGCTGCACCACCAATGCCTATACAAGTAAGTAACTGTCAGTACCTACAAATTAACTTTATCATCACCACCTTGTACGCCGGGGTGTGATATTTAATTCTCAGCACCACCCACATTCTGTTAGATTATACCTATTGTTTGTCTCACAATATGGGTCAAGTCCACTTACCCTAAATAGCCAGGTGACTGACATATTCGTCTATGCATACAGTGTAGTGAGCATTACTTATTATCTCTACATTTGACTCCACACAGTAATTCTGGACAACTGATTCCCCAAGGGCAAACCGCTCCATCAGAATTCTATCTTTGTTAGCAACTAGCCTAGTAAGTATTATTTCTTTGATATTTTTGTAAAAATACAACATACAGATCACTGGATATTGATCCCATTACTTACAGCAGTACTAAGTGGCAGATGTTCTAAGCCATTGAAATCTCCGTACAGAGACTGAGCATCTCTTTTTATCATTAAAAGTAAGTACACCTTTAACCCAGCCAAGTGTCAGTTCAAGGTCCTAACTCCTATTTCTCACATACCTTTTTAGCTACTCTACTTGCTCACTGAGCCATTCAATCTGTTTCCCTGGTTATACACGGACAGAGCACCATCATCAGTACGAGTGAGTACCTTACAGCCTTGTTTGCTACAATCCTGTGTACAATATCTATATTTTTTACACATACCACAGCCTTATTTCAACTCAGTTTAGCTCGGTGTTTTTAGAATATTTATTTCCACTTCTTACCATTTACAGGTAACAAGACAGAACCTGTTTTAAAACATCAGCCGCTTCTGAGCTTTTTCTCGCTCTGCTTCTCGGGTGAGAAGCGCCAGTGTAAATCTTCTCTATCACATCGATATTTGTATTTTGATGTAACCCCTTCTCATGTACAACACCATAGGATTAATTGTGCTAAATAAATAAATAATAATAGTAAAATGTTTACATACACTGACAGTAAATAGAAGAAGAGGAGCAGGCCAGATCTTATGTACAGCTAAGGAGAGAGAGAGAGAGAGCTTTTTTCGCCAAACAAAAAAAGTTCCTCTGGATGTTTTCTCCGTCCGCCAGAAATGACTATTTGGACGGATCCGGAAAAAAACAGATGAAACGTCTGGCAATCAGGCGCAATCCGGCGCTAATGCAACTTTATGACAAAAAAAAACCCGGATCCGGCGTAAAAAACAAACAAATCAGTTTTTTTAAAAACTTGCCGGATTGTGCATGAAACAAAAAACCTGATGTGTGAAAGTAGCCTAAAGGTACCTTCACACTCAGCGACACTGTAGCGATACCGACAACGATGTCGATCGCTGCAGCGTTGCTGTTTGGTCGCTGGAGAGCTGTCACACAGACCGCTCTCCAGCGACCAACGATCCCGAGGTCCCCGGTAACCAGGGTAAACATCGGGTTACTAAGCGCAGGGCCGCGCTTAGTAACCCGATGTTTAGCATGGTTACCAGCGTAAACGTTAAGAAAACGAACACTACATACTTACCTTCAGCTGTCTGTCCTCCGGCGCTCTGCTTTCCTCTGCACTGTCAGCGCCGGTCAGCCGGAAAGCAGAGCGGTGACGTCACCGCTGTGCTTTCCGGCTGGCCGGAGCTGACACAGGATGCAGGAGGAGTGCAGAGAAGCACAGCGCCGGAAATAGACAGCTGAAGGTAAGTATGTAATGTTTGTTTTTTTAACGTTTACGCTGGTAACCAGGGTAAACATCGGGTTACTAAGCGCGGCCCTGCGCTTAGAAACCCGATGTTTACCCTGGTTACCAGAGAAGACATCGCTGGATCGGAGTCACACACGCCGATCCAGCGATGTCAGCGGGAAGTCCAGCGACGAAATAAAGTTCTGAACTTTCCTCAGCGACCAACGATCTCCCAGCAGGGGCCCGATCGTTGGTCGCTGTCACACATAACGATTGCCTTAACGATATCGTTGCTACGTCACAAAAAGCAACGATATCGTTAACGATATCGTTATGTGTGAAGGTACCTTAAGGGTATGTGCACACGTCAGGATTTCTTGCAGAAATTTTCCTGACAAAAACCGGACATTTCTGACAGAAATCCGCATGCGTTTTTTTTGCATTTTTCATGCGTTTTTGACGCGTTTTTGGTACGTTTTTTGTGCGTTTTTTTGTGCATTTTTCCCAAATGCATAGAATAGCGGGAAAAATGCAGAAAATCCGCCAAATTAATGAACATGCTGCTTTTTTTTTACCGCGATGCATTTTTTTCACGGAAAAAAAAAACGCATCATGTACACAAAACATGCAGAATGCATTCTAAATAATAGGATGCATAATGTATGCATTTTTAATGAGTTTTTATAGTGTTTTTACCGCGACAAAAACGCGAAAAAAACCTGAACCTGTGCACATAGCCTAAAGGTAAATGTAAAGCAATCATTCTATCAATCCATTGTTCTACCAGCCTAGGCCCATTGTGTGGATGGAGATAGTAGACCCAGGGGATCCGTCACCACAGGGGGACTCATATCTGCCTCAGGTGATGGAATATGCTCTGTTCTGTGAGCTAAAGAAAATGTTTTAGGGGGAGGGTGAAAAAAGGCACATAGTTTTGAATCAGGCAGTTTTTAGAGTGACTTTGAGGTGAGAAGATCTGAGTTGGGATGGATAGATGGACTATGGAGTTTCGGAGATGGATTGTTATCTGGAAGGGTATCCATGAGCTTTTGGTCGTGATATCCATCGTCTGGAGGAATAAAACCTGTGACTGCACACTATACCAGCTGGATATACCAAAAACTGTGGGACATCACTTTACATAACGTTATTGCATCCTCATTTGGAATATTCAGTTCAAGCTTGTATAAGGTCATGCCAAGCAGTTTTGCAATAAAATGATGTTGCCATACACCAGCAAAATATTGAGAAAAGAAAACTTTGACGAATTGGGAAACCAATGCAGAACATAACAACATAGCTTAGAAGAGATTTACTAAAACTGGAATTTCACACGCCAGTCTTAACCTGATTTGTGCTAGCAACAAAAATGTAAATCTTTAATTGTACAGTATAATAATAATAATAATAATAATAATAATAATAAAGTTTTAATACTTAAAACTTAATAAACATGTTGGACTGATGATGGCCTCTCTCCTCATGGATAACATGTCAACTTTTCCTTACCACTGTTAAAAAAGTTGTAAAACAAAGCAAAAATCTTCACAAAAACATAGTAAAATGGTTTTTAATGAAAACTAACTGTAAAGATGCTTATTTTTAATTTCAGATGCAATAAAAAAAGGAAAAATAAATCATTGATTTTCTGTCTCCTTCTCAGTATCAATAGAAGTTAATATAGCTGACATGAACAGATATTTACCACGTCGTTTATCTACTGTATTTTTCGGACTATAAGACGCACCGGACCATAAGACGCACCCCAAATTTGGGGTGAAAATTGCAGAAAAAAAGATTTTTTATAAGATGGGCGTCCGTCTTATTGTCCGAATGTACAGTATCTTACCTGAGGGATGGCGGTGGCAGAGCAGGGTTACAGGAGGTATGGTGTCAGCAGAGGTGGGGTGATGCCATGTGGCGTGCACCTGAGCAGGGTCCCTTCCTGCTTAGGTGGGCGATGCCACGGCCTGGTGTCCATGGGAGGGTTGCAGCAGTGATTACCAGCAGAGGTGCTAGGCTGAGGAGGTGCTGGGCTGAGGAGGTGCTATGAGAGGGGTCCCGGGCTGAGGAGGTGCTGTGAGAGGGGTCCCTTTCCCCGGTGAGGTGATGCAGCAGCCCGGTAAGCAGCAGAGCCGGGTGAATCCTGTTGTTATCGGTGGGGGCGGCCATCTTCCTGAAGCCGCGCGTGCGCAGATGAAGCGCTCTGCTTCCCGGGGCTTCAGGAAAATGGCCGCGGGAGGCCGCGCGTGCGCAGATGGAGATCGCAGCAGCCATTTTCCTGAAGCCCCGGGAAGCAGAGTGCTTCATCTGCGCACGCGCGGCTTCAGGAAGATGGCCGCCCCCACCGATAACAACAGGATTCACCCGGCTCTGCTGCTTACCGAGCTGCTGCATCACCTCACCGGAGAAAGGGACCCCGCTTACTGCGCCTCCTCATCCCCGCACCTCTGCCGCCATGGTAAGCCTGCATTGCAACTATTAGACGCACCCCCAATTTCCCCCCTTTTTTTTGGGGAAAAAGTGCGTCTTGTAGTCCAAAAAATACGGTATATGTTTTTTACTCCAAGAATGTAGAACCAATATTATACTTGATAGGTGTATTAGTAACTAAAGCAGCATTAAATCTCACATTTTTTATTATTATTTATTGTTATTTATTGTTATAATGCCATTTGTTCCATGGCGCTTTAAACATCCCTTTAGACAAGATGTACAACATCTGAGAAGAAGGGCTGTCATTGCCAACCTACCGTACTTTTTTCTTGACCACTTCTCCAAAACTCACATAGAATTACGATCACTATAACCTGAACAATCTTTTCCAGATCCATAAAAAATCATGGACCTATAGGTTTTCATAAAGACAGTGGACAAAAAGTGGCCAATTTTAATTGCTGACCAATTGAAAATATATTAATCTGTTGAACTTTGTTTCAGTAATATAGAGATACTAGATACAATTAAGTGTTGCTTCAATGTAACATAAAACATAGAATGTTAATTAGCAAAACTAGGGCAATCTTTAGTTGAATTCCCATAAAATTTCACAGTTTTTTAAGCTTGAGATCAATGGACATTTAAAGTGAAATTTAGACAGGAATATGGTTATTCCTCAATATTGAAGGTTCTTTGTCAAATAATAATAACTATAGTAAATAACCATCATAAAAAGGTACAAACATTGAAAATAAATGCTATCATTAGGGCTTCCTAGTACAAGCAATCTTAAAATATGAAGATATAAAAAAAACTCAATTGTATTTACAATGCAATTGGTAAAGCAATTTCAGGCATTGGGTAATCAAACACATCAATTGTAGTACTTTATGCTACTAACAACATCATTTCAAATACTTGTTATCTTCTGGTTCCAATATTAAAGTGACATTAAAATAAATTACATATTTAAAACCGTGAGAGGTAATTCACTGAGTTCAATGTTTAAGTGAAGATTGAAAATGTCTTCTTTGTGATGTTTTTTTGTTTGTGTTTTACTAGTTCAAAATAAAATGTGATTATGTCTAGAATTGAAAAGTGGTTATGGCACACATGTATGTGTTTTCCCATAGAGAAGTTTTTATGACTTATATTCCTTAGAGATTAACCCCTGAATGAACAGTTTATAATAGGCTGTAGTAACAAAAAACTTTTTATTATCTTTGCATTCCAAGAGCTATACATTTTTTTTCTGTTAACATAGCCATTTGAGGGCTTTATTTGTAAAATTAATTATTTTTTAACGATGCCATGTTGAGGAACATTTAACTGAAAGAGTAACTAAACTTTAGAAAGCCTACAACATTCTATTGAATCTGTACTCCCCTCTATACATTTCCTCTTGCCTCCCTAGCTACCCACTTCTAGTGATCTTTTGAGCAATCGTTGAGGGACTGTGTCCTGGAATATTATATGCAGGCAATTAAAATGCTAGAAAAGTATAAAAAAAAACCTTTTCAATGTTTAAGCTTTCAAGAAATTTGGGGTAAAATTGGAATGGCAGCCTATTTTTTCTTTTAAATTTTACATTTTTGTTCACTCTTTGGTTAAAAAAAAATAAAATAAATGCAGTTGTGTTTTAGACTAGTGTTCTTATCCCTCTGGGACCTTTTTAATTTTTATTGTTTGTTTTTTCCTCTCCTTACAAGAGCCATATCTTTTTTTATTTTTCTATCGATATAGCTGTATGAGTGTTTGATTTTGCAGGATGAGTGGGAGTTTTTAATGACATAAAATAAGAAAAAATTATGAATGGGGGGAATTGTGAAAAAACTGCAATTCTGCCATTGTTTTTCAGGTTTTATTTTTATGATGAAGCAAAAATTACCTGACAACCA
Organism: Ranitomeya imitator; assembly: GCF_032444005.1. Lineage (NCBI taxonomy): Eukaryota > Metazoa > Chordata > Amphibia > Anura > Dendrobatidae > Ranitomeya > Ranitomeya imitator. The sequence goes on along the minus strand of NC_091284.1, from coordinate 260,172,038 downwards.
ATTCTCCATGTCAGTATGATTACAAAAATTTTTCCATCAATGGAGTTGTGTCATAGCTTATTTTTTGCATGCTGACATTTTTATTGACACCCTTTTGGGGTACATATGCCATATTAATCTTTTTTGCATCTTGGGAGGGAACTGTGGTGACTGAAAAAACACAAATCTGTAATTTTGATTTTTTTTTGTACTTTTTGACGTTTAACGTGTTTTAAATAATTTTATATTTAGCTTATTTTTTGGCGTATTCCCTAGCATCTTGTGAGGCCAGGTCATAATAAGCCTTCTGGGGCTCAAGGGGTTAAATAGAGGGCCAGCACCACCGCCCACAGGTCCCGTGGCAATCTCTCCTGCTCCACTACCTGCTCAACAACAGTTAGAAATACCTCTTCATCATCACCTGGGGTTATTTTCTACATTGCTCTTCTTACCGCCTTCAGGACATATGTGTCGTCACCTGCACCTGGACCTGTGGAGTGGGCTTCCAGTCTCCCATGAACCACCTCGGCAATTCGATCTGCTGCTGTTGTCGACACTGGTCATGTTGGTGCTTCTGTTGCTGTTGCATCTACTGGATAAGCAGCTTGCTTGTCTCTTACTGTGCCAGCTGTTGCTGTTGCTGCTCGTTCACCAAATTCTTAATCAGGTCCTCCATCTTGTCTGTCATCTCCTGGCTTATAGCCGCCTTTACGTAGGACATGTGGATTGTCCAATGCTGCTACTCGTGTTCCCGGAGCATTGCCCATTGGCATTCAAAACTCCACTTATGGAAGGTTGGCTCAGTTAGCTGCTCCACGACGTAGACACAGGAACACATTTGGTAAAAGTCTCTGGGTGGTTTATTGCTTCATAAACCAATATGCCCAAAATGGTAACAGAAAACACACTTTCTGGCTTAAATGAAAACAAAAAGTCCATAAAAAGTCCTTCCCAGTATGGCTCCCGCCTTCTGGGACAAAAACATGCAAACTCATGTTCAGTGGCCAATGTCAGGCAGCTGCTACAAAGGCAAATAAAATAATGGGATGCATTAAAAGAGGCATAGATGCTCATGAGGAGAACATAATTTTACCTCTATACAAGTCACTAGTTCGACCACACTTAGAATACTGTGCACATTTCTGGTCTCCGGTGTATAAGAAAGACATAGCTGAACTAGAGCGGGTGCAGAGAAGAGCGACCAAGGTTATTAGAGGACTGGGGGGTCTGCAATACCAAGATAGGTTATTACACTTGGGGCTATTTAGTTTGGAAAAACGAAGACTAAGGGGTGATCTTATGTTAATGTATAAATATATGAGGAGACAGTACAAAGACCTTTCTGATGATTTTTTTTAATCATAGACCTGAGACAGGGACAAGGGGGCATCCTCTATGTCTGGAGGAAAGAAGGTTTAGGCATAATAACAGACAAGGGTTCTTTACTGTAAGAGCAGTGAGACTATGGAACTCTGCTGTATGATGTTGTAATGAGTGATTAATTACTTACATTTAAGAGGGGATTGGATACCTTTCTTGAAAAGTATAATGTTACAGGGTATATATACTAGATTCCTTGATAGGGCGTTGATCCAGGGAACTAGTCTGATTGCCGTATGTGGAGTCGGGAAGGAATTTTTTTCCCCAATGTGGAGCTTACTCTTTGCCACATGGGTTTTTTTTTTGCCTTCTCTGGATCAACATGTTAGGGCATGTTAGGTTAGGCAATGGGTTGAACTAGATGGACTTTAAGTCTTCCTTCAACCTTAATAACTATGTTAGGTTGGCACCCTAATAACGAATTTGGCGCCCCCACTCACCGAGGACTATCCCTCACTCCCCTAACTCATCCTACCAATAAAGGTGGGAAAATAATAATAATATAGGGAACAGATGAAAAAAGCAGGAGACAATATAATATACAAGGCTTGCAGGTATGTTGTAGACCAAAAAAAGATATAGATGAAAACAATGTTAGATTGTCATCCCACACACTGATTAGTGTCGCATCAATATCACCAATGGCATATTAATAGTTACTGTCCAATCCATAGTCCAGATGTAGTTCATGTAGTAACAAAAACACCAAAATGCCCTAGTGAAGTTCACTTATCGTGTGTAGGATACGCCCCAACGCGTTTCCCCGCTGTAACGGTTCATCAGGAGGTCACAATAACGATATCAGATGCCGGATGCCATGATGAAAAAGCTTTTTCCTCATGGCATTCATCATCTGATATCGCTATTGTGAAGGGATAAAAGAGAAATCTTCAAAAAAAAAATCAATATTTGGTGTGAACACCCGTTACAAACAGATTCTGGGATTTTATAGATTTATAGTCAGGTGTATGATTAACTAGCTTTACCATACAGAAGATAATCATTTTCATATTTAAGTTGAAATACCATCATTCAGTTATTCTTTAGGCTAAAGATAGTTATTAATGTTTAAATTGGCTAAATGCCTGATGTTGTTGTCCTGCCTGCAGAAAAAAATTGGAGCCATTTAGACTCCTCCCTGATGTTATTGCACGACCTGCCTGTATATCTCAGCATAGATTTCACTATTAATCCTTATTAAATCTTCAGCCTCAAGCTTGCATATGAACCTCCACCATGTCTCACTGTTGCCTGCAGATATTCATTATCATACCACTGTCTAGCCATTCGGAGAACAAACTGCCTTATTTTACAGCCAAATATTTCAAATTTCAACTTATCAGTCCTACTTATGAAAATGATGATAATCCTCACCTCTTTAGTATAAGTGGCTACTCATATACCTAGTTATATTCATACAAATCCCTGACTTTGTGCAAGTGTACTTAAAGGGACTCTGTCAGAACAGGATGTTTGTTCCAACCAAGTACAGGCGCTCAGTGCTTCACCGAGAGGCCAATCATTTAAATACACCTTCCCACCTGCTTATTTTCCATCTATCTCCACCCTTCTCTGGCTTTATGAAGCCAGAGCGGTCAATCAAAAAAGAGGGGAGTGGAGATTGAGGGAAAACAAGCAGGCGGGAAAGTGAATTTAAGTGACTGACCCCGCCATGAAGCACGGAGCGGTGGGACTTAATTTGCATCATCACTATACAGACAGAATCCCTTTAAAACAATTGATGCTGTTCAGAAGGCAAATTGTGGTCACACCAAATACTTATTTGATTTCATTTCTCTTTTTGTTCATTCGCTTTGCATTTTGCTAATTGATCAGTTAGTACCACTTCTACTTTTGAAGGCATCTTTACTCTACAGAATTTTGTTCATACTTGTCTAAAACGTTTGCACAGTACTGTATATATATAGACAGTTATATTTAGCAATAAGCCTAAATCCTTTATCATTTTTATTATTACGTATCCTAACTTACTCTTTTGTCATTTGGAAACAATCTTTATGCATTCCATTCTTTTGCTATTATTTCTTATATTCCTAGCTTTTGATTATGTCTAGTCATCGTTATCTTGTGATGAGGCTTAAAGTATCGTTCCAAATGTATTTTTCATTGTCACAAATTGTGGCATGATTTCTATTTTTAGAACACCATTGTAATTATGTTATCCACAAATTGTGAACATAAATATTTAAATAGAAGATCATTATATATTGATCAGGGCTTCATTGCTACAATGAGGACACCTTTTATGCCAGAGTCAAGCTGTGAAGGACAGTACGACTAATTAAAACACAACCTGTCACAATGAGGTCAGATTCTACTTGTGTTCAAGCATTTTATTATTTAATGAAGTCTTGCATTGTGAACCTCTCCAAACACCAGACTTACAGCTGTTTTACAGAATCCCATTAATATCTGTAAAAGCTAGATCTTGTTCCTGAATAATTGGATGGTTGCTATTCATGAGATCACTAACATCTTCCAGTCTTTGATGATGGTTACCTTGACACCAAGTTTTCGCTAGATATACACAAGAAACTGTGAGGACACTAGCTGTCTATCCTAAAGAGTAGAAGTTCTATCAACCTTACTAAGACAAGTGTCCTTCATCCACAATCTGTAGTATTTACAACAGTTTGGGAAATCTGAACACAATCAGAGGATCCAGGTAAGTTAGAATAATGTAATATCATGTGCCCTGAAGAAGATCCTATATATAAAAACTGATTTAGGCATACCAGTAGTATAGTTATTAGAACAACGTAGGATTTTATAAATTCTGCAATGGTTGCGTTGATACACATCAAAACCTGTCACTTTTGAAAGTCTGTTGTATGACAGCCACACAGTATGCTCCTATAAAGTGGTCGGTGGTGTATTTCTGTGCGCTTTTATCCTCCAGATTAGAGGTGAAAGGTTATGTAGATTGTCTTGCAATTTACATGTTTGTGTTCTACTCTAAGAAATTGTTGCTGAAAAGTTTGTGTTGATGTACATTATTATTGATGACAAACAGGATAGAAATTGAATACCTCATATAGTAATCATCACTCTTTCCTTGATGAAAAAACATCATCTTCAGAACATTACTCAGCATAGGATTCCACTGAAGCACAGCGACAATGTAGCTTATTTAAATTTTACCTTGATAACATAAATGAAAACTTGAAGATATTTTGAGATGTTGAATTACACTAAGTGTTTTCTCACAATGGTAATTTATAGGTGGAGTATGTCGCGGTTGTGGGTTTATTTTAGTTGAGGATTTTTTAAAATCTCTTCAAAAACCACAATACAATTACAAAGTGTTAACACAGTCTAAAGCACATGGACAGTGTCCTTAACCAATTTACTTTGTTTTCCCTATGCATATTAATTTTAAAACCAGTTGTCAAATTCAGAATTGCTTAGACATTGAGAGATGATTTGCTTCCCAAGTAAACATATTTTGCTTACAGCAGGATTGTTGCTACAATTTTAAAATAAATAGTGTATTTATTTACTAGGAATTCTGTGTTTTTTCTAATCCAATTAACGACAGTAGTCTGTGGAATTCTGGACTTTATTTATATCACGTTTCGTACTGATTCTTATTTCTGCAGAGCCAAAAGTAGACATTATGTTATCGTAACTCTCAGAGCAATGTGTATTAATACAGAGTTAGTATTCACCTTATAGATGCAGGGGCAGAGCTATGTGCTAGTACTGCCAATATATCTACTATATCTGATGTCAATCTCCCATACACATACCAAGCCAAATGGTTGTATGATTTAAAAAGAACTAGATTGCTGCTAGACCAGACTCTTCTGCTCATGTGCTGTGGAAACAAAGCATCGCGTGCGTTAAATTAGGATCAGCCACATTGACATCCAACATGTCCAATCCTTGACATCTGTTGTCAGGGAATAAATGCACCTCCATACTTATAAGATATACTGCTGGTTCTGTTGAAATTGAATGGCAAGTCTAACTCTTTTTCAATATGTTTGGGCATCAGGGTCTGCATCAGCGGTTGGCAAAGTTGGGCAGGTGCATAAATGCATAATGTTTTAACGAACTGTGGGGCAAGGAGCATCCACTGTTGATCACTGCTATGCACCTCAAGTAATTTCTCTTTAACAGGTCAGTAGTGTAACTACACCGTGCAATGCTGTAATCTTTTCTGTTCCATGTCTCAAAGCCAGGGCCTATGATATAAAAAGCAAGAAACACTAACGGTGAGCCAGAGGATTAATTGATATCAATGAGAGAATGTAGTCTATCTACAAATAATGCATAAGTGCACATATACAGTTTATCAAGGATCCACAGCAGGGGTTGGGGGTCGCGCATATCCCATTCACTGTTAACTTTTTGTCACGAATAGCACTCTGCTGCCCCCTGTCATCAAGACATTTATGCAATTGAGCAATGAATAATGGAAAAGACCGTGGATGTTTCCACTACTAGGCTGATTATTGGGGAACTCACAGTGAGCATATTGTATATATACAATCAATTCCAATGGATGCAATATACACTGCTCAAAAAAATAAAGGGAACACTTAAACAACAGACTATAACTCCAAGTAAATCAAACTGTCCACTTAGGAAGCAACACTGTTTGACAATCAATGCTTGACAATCAATGCTGTTGTGCAATTGGAATAGATAACAGATGGAAATTATTGACAATTATCAAGACACACTCAATAAAGGAGTGGTTCTGCAAATGGGGACCACAGACCACATCTCAGTACCAATGCTTTCTGGCTGATGTTTTGGTCACTTTTGAATGTTGTTTGTGCTTTCACACCTGTGGTAGCATGAGACAGACTCTACAACCCACACAAGTGACTCAGGTAGTGCAGCTCATCCAGGATGGCACATCAATGTGAGCTGTGGCAAGAAGGTTTGCTGTGTCTGCCAGCGTAGTGTCCAGAGGCTGGAGGCGTAACCAGGAGACAGGCCAGTACACCAGGAGTAGTGGAGGGGGTCTTAGGAGGGCAACAACCCAGCAGCAGGACCGCTACCTCAGCCTTTGTGCAAGGAGGAACAGGAGGAGCACTGCCAGAGCCCTGCAAAATGACCTCCAGCAGGCCACAAATGTTCATGTGTCTGCACAAACAGTTAGAAACTGAATCCATGAGGATGGTCTGAGTGCGTAACATCCACAGATGGGGGTTGTGCTTACAGCCCAACACTGTGCAGGACGCTTGGCATTTGCCACAGAACACCAGGATTGGCAAATTCACCACTGGCACCCTGTGCTCTTCACAGATTCCATAGAGAGCAATCTACTGCCTGCAACATTCTTCAGCATGACCGGTTTGGCAGTGAGTCAGTAATGGTGTGGGGTGGCATTTCTTTGGAGGGTCGCACAGCCCTCCATATGCTTGCCAGTGGTAGCCTGAGTGCCATTAGGTACCATAATAAAGGAAAACACGGCACTCAATAGAAAAAAGTTTTTTGTTGGTGCTCAAGTAGGGTCTCCAACCCATAAAATTATTTTGCTTCTTTTTATTAATGCATCCAGACAAAAATAACGAATAAACGTTTTCGGTGCGGCAAAGGACCTTCATCAGAAAATTCTTAAGTGTGAACTATAAATACATAAAGTAAGAGAACATTAGAAAATATGATTTGTCATAAGATGCAAAGTATATCAGAAACAGTTGCTATACAGTGTTGATGATCATTTGAACTGGTGAAGTATAATTCAAAACAGAGGAGATAAAGAGCTCTATCCGTGAGTGCTCCGTGGATGGTAGAGGGTCCAGTGGGAATGCAGACCATGCTATTTGACATATATAAGGGAAATACAATAGTGATATATTTCTGTATGACTAATTGAGATCCACAACATTATAGAGTCCTGATAGCACTGAGTAGTGAAGGATACGTGGTTGAATATCTGTGCCATAGATAGAACAGTTATCCTCTGATAACACTCTGGTTATCAAACCAGCTGACAAGGGTGGGGCTATAGTGGTCATGGATAGGACTGATTACTTGGAAGAGGCCCATAGACAACTTAGTGACATTGAAGTTTATAAAGTCATAACTTACAATCCACTTGATACAATAGCCCGCAAGATAAAAAAATCTTCTGGATATTCATGAACAGGAGGGTACTATAGATAAAAAACTTAAAAACTTTCTCTTTAAAACGCACCCCATCACTCCGGTGTTCTATTTGTTGCCCAAAATTCACAATTGGCTGTTTAAACCACCAGGATGTTCTATAGTTGCCCTCACTGATTCTATTCTTGCACCTCTAGCCATAGTGTTTGAAAAAATGTTTTCTATTATTGCCATTAGGTACCAAGATGTGATCCTCAGACCCCTTGTCAGACCATATGCTGGTGCAGTTGGCCCTGGGTTCCCCCTAATGCAGGACAATGCCAGACTCCATGTGGCTGGAGTGTGTCAGCAGTTCCTGCAAGATGAAGGCATTGAAGCTATGGACTGGCCCGCCTGTTCCCCAGACCTAAATCCAATTGAACACATCTGGGACATCATGTCTCGCACCATCCACAACATCACGTTGCACCACAGACTGTCCAGGAGTTGGTGGATGCTTTAGTCCAGGTTTGGGAGGAGATCCCTCAGGAGACCATCTGCTGCCTCATCACGAGCATGCCCAGGCATTGTAGGGAGGTCATACAGGCACGTGGAGGCCACACACACTACTGAGCATCATTTCCTTGTCTTGAGGCATTTCCACTGAATTTGGATCAACCTGTAACTTCATTTTCCACTTTGATTTTGAGCATCATTCCAACTCCAGACCTCCGTGGGATATTAGTTGTGATTTACGTTGATCATTTTTAGGTTTTATTGTTCTCAACACATTTGTAATGAATAAAGATTTACAGCTGGAATATTTCATTCAGTGATATATAGGTTGTGGGATTTTAGTGTTCCCTTTATTTTTTTGAGCAGTGTATATATATCTACTAACAAATTTGAATTTATAACAAGGGTACATAAGACAGCTCACTAGAAAAAAACCCTATTTAAAATATAAACTTTAATGCATATATTAAAAAATTAAATAGAACGTCTAGATATCCCTCAAATACAAAAATGCCTAAAAAATGAGCTCACATTTGCATCTACTCCATTTTTTGAGTGGAGGTGGGTATTAGTTTGACTGCCATTGGCTAGCTAGATCAAAAATACTATCGTTTTTCTATCAGTCTGTAGCCCATTTTTAGGCATTTTTTGTATTTGAGGGATTAAAGTTTATATTTTAAATAGGGTTTTTTTTTCTAGTGACCAGTTAGACTAGTGTAGTGAGCACAGGACCTGGCACTGAGCGATCATGTGACCAGGGGGCGAAGCCACTGCACGTGAGTGCAGGGAAAGACACTGAATACACAGAGCACAGCAGAGACAGTAAATATGGTCAAGGAGAGCCGAGAGTCAGTAGCTTGACCAACGTGCAGTACCTAGGAGCAAGACAAAGAGTAAAAGGGAACAAGCCAAGGGGTTCAGATAAAAAAGAGAGACATAGTAGTACAAAAACAGGATACAGAGGCAGAAGTCAGGGGACAAACCGAATCATACACAGCAAGGTCACCTGGGTCAGCAACAACCACTAACAGTATACGGAAGTATCACTGACACTAAATGCAGGTACTGCCAAAATTAATTAGTCACCCCAAAACCAAACAGAGGCAGACCGAATTAACCTTGACCTGACCAGGATGGAGGCGGAACCATCCTGTCCAGAGTCATGTTTACTAATTGCAATTCCATTAATACACAGGATAGGAAATGTATTGTTATTTGAAAAAAATGCAGACAATCACACGATTAAAGTCAATAATGTATAATATACTGTGTGAATAAAATAAGTTGAAGAATTATGACAGTCTCGGTCTATGACAGATTCATTAAGATAATGGTGAATCAGTCCTCTCAGTGCGAGTTGCCACAAATTTTGCTCCAGTTAATGACTAGAGTAAGATTTATGGCGAACGAAACTAATCATAAGTTTTATGAGCATGGGTGCCCATGCAATGTCACGCCCCTGTCTTGCCACAGTTGCACCCACTTTTTAAGAGCTGGGCAAAAATGGTGTGAAAACACCAAATCTCACATTTTTTTGTTCTAGCTTTGTGACTCTTCAAAACTTTTTACACCAGTTTTCTGGTGGAAAGGCTGTAATGATTTTCAGTCTGTCAAAAAACATGAAAATTTTACTGTGGAAACACAACAGACTTGCTGTAATATCTAAGGCAGACATTTTCTGTTATTCAACTCAAGTGGGGCCTCTGTGAGTCTGTTGCGCAAGAGCCCAGGGATATATTTTTCTGTGCTGACAAATGTGTTATATAAGGCTTCAATTGTTCCCAACCCCATCCCGACTTGTCATGTACAGTTCTGTCTCATGTATGGTGTGGATGTACAAAATGGAGCCTGCACCTGCAGATAACAGCAGCGACTAGAGCTAGCTTCCATTGCTTCTGTTTAACTAATAAAATGCTCTTTTGAAGCTCATTTAAATGGTACAAATGGATAGCACAATCGTTTAATCACCCATTGTACCATCCGCAATGTGATCGGGAGGAAGTAACAGGGTATCATGGCAGCTTTGGGCTTACAGAGGGCCGCAGTCACCATTATCTTAGGGCCCATCTTGTTATTGCAGGTTCAACTTTCCTAGGCAAATTAAAGCATGAGGTAAAAAATAAGTAACAAGTGTTTTACAGTTAGTATTCTGACCCCAAAACTCAAAATACATTTTAAATGAGCTGTATAGTGTTAGAGGGGACTTAGCTTCGTTAGTGGTACAGTGTCTGAGACAATAACTATTTTTTGGAAGAAAATCAGGGGGCTCTGGTGCATCCCTGGCGTAGGTAAATGTTTGGAGCACCATTTTGCCCCATGATTTGCATATTGGGGACATCTGATTGACATTGCTTCCCAGAGCATCTGTGCCTGGCTGCGCATGGGTGGCTGTGGGGATAATCACTATTTGGTAATGGAGTAAATTCAGAAGCTGTATGTTTTAGTTTTTTTTCCTCTCCTTTTCTCTGATGTAAATCATTCAGCTGCAGCAAGAAAAACTAAAACTCTGAGCACTAAAAAATACTCGGAGGACCCCCGAGCATGCTCGAGAAATCTTGAGTAACGAGTATAGTGCTGACCTAAAGAATCATGTTGTTAGGTTATTTTCACTGCACAATGAATGCCCAAAACAATAAAAACAATGGCAGAATACCAGGTTTTTCACTATTTCACTTCACTTGGAATTTCTCTCATTTTTCAATACATTACATGGTAAATTGAAGGACTCAACTCAAACCTAGAAATCATCCTGCAAAAAATAAGCTCCCATCTGACTATATAGACAAAAAATAAAAACGGTATGATAAAAGTATGGCTTTTGCAAGAAGGGAAGGTAAAAACGAAACTGCAACAAAACAGTCTACAGCAATGAGCATTGTGGTCTATTCTGCATCACAAGCACATATTCAGTACATAGAGTTTAAAATGAACCTGTCACCATGAAAATGCAATCCATCTTCAAGCACCATGTTATAAAGCAGGGGGAGCGGAGAAGATTGACATGAAGTTATGTGTGTAAAGATTCAGTATAAACTGTGTTTAAATCATTTAAACTTCTGCTCTTTAGGAGATTTTTTTTCTGGTGGGCACTCCTATACAGAGACAGCTGTCCGTCACTAATAGGTCTGTATACAGAGGTGGCTATCAGTCACTGATAGGACCTCCCACTGGGCCAAAAATCTCAGAAAGAGCAGAGGCTTAAATGGTTGAAGCACAGGATATACTGAATCTTGTCTCTCAAAATTGTATTATTATTATTATACATTTTTATAACGCCATTTATTCCATGGCGCTTTACATGTGAACAGGGCAAATATAGACAAGTACAAAAAACATGAGTAAAACAAGGCACACACAAGTACACGAGGAGAGAGGACCCTGCCCAGTCTACAGGGATGGGTGAGGATACACTAGGAGAGGGTAGAGTTGGTCATGGATCGCTGCAGGTTGTAAGCTTGACGGAAGAGGTGAGGCTTCAGGTTCCTTTTGAAGGTTTCCGTGGTAGGCGAGAGTCTAATATGTTGGGGTAGAGCGTTCCAGAGTATAGGCGAAGCACGGGAGAAGTCTTGTATGTGGTTGTGGGAGGAAGAGATGAGAGAGGAGTAGAGAAGGAGATCAGGAAAGGATCGAAGGTTGCGTGTAGGTAGGTACAGGGAGACCATGTCACAGATGTATGAAGGAGACAGGTGGTGAATGGCTTTGTATGTCATTGTTAGTGTTTTGAACTGTAGCCTCTGGGCAATAGGAAGCCAATGAAGGGCCTGGCAGAGAGGAGAGGCTGGGGAATAACTGGGAGACAGGTGGATTAGTCAGGCAGCAGAGTTTAGGATGGATTGGAGTGATGCCAGAGTGCTAGAGGGGAGGCCAGAGAGTAGGAGGTTGCAGTAGTCGAGGTGGGAGATGATAAGGGCATGCACTAGTGTTTTTGTGGTTTCATGGTCAAGGAATGCATGGATCTGGGAACTGTTTTTGAGTTGGAATCAGCAGGAGGAGGTAAGAGCTTGGATATGTGGCTTGAAAGAGAGGGCAAAGTCAAGGATCACACCGAGGCACCGAGCGTGCGGGATTGGGGAAAGTGAGCAGCGATTGACATTGATGGATAGGTCGGGTGGAGGGGTAGAGTGAGGTGGGGGAAAGATGATGAATTCTGTTTTGTCCATGTTCAGTTTTAGAAAGCGAGCAGAAAAGAAAGATGAAATAGCAGACAGACATTGTGGGATTTTGGTCAGTAAGGAAGTGAGGTCAGGTCCAGAAAGGTAGATCTGTGTGTCATCAGAGAAGACATGATATTGTAAACTGTGGGATTCTATGAGCTGTCCCAGGCCGAAGGTGTAGATGGAGAAGAGTAGGGGTCCTAGAACTGAGCCTTGGGGAACACTGACAGACAGGGGGCGAGATGAGGAGGTGGTGTGGGAGAGGGAGACACTGAATGTCCGGTCTGTTAGATATGATGAGATCCAGGATAGGGCCATGTCTGTGATGCCAAAAGATGAGAGAATCTGTAACAGGAGGAAGTGGTCCACAGTGACAAAGGCAGAAGACAGGTCCAGGAGGAGGGGGACAGAGTAGTGTTGCTTGCTCTTGGCGGTTAGTAGGTCATTGGTCACTTTAGTTAGGGCAGTTTCAGTTGAATGATGTGGTCGGAAACCAGATTGTAACTGGTCAAGAGGGAGCAGGAGGAGAGGTGGGTGGACAGTTCAAGATGGACATGCTGTTCCAGTAGTTTTGAGGCAAAAGGGAGAAGGGATATCGGGCAATAGTTGGACACAGAGGATGGGTCGAGGAAGGGGTTTTTGAGGATAGGTGTGATTGATGCATGTTTGAAGGATGAGGGGAAGACATCATTTGTAAGTGAGAGGTTGAAGAGTTGTGTTAGGGTTGGGATGAAGACTTTGGCAAGGTTAGGGATGAGGTGGGACGGGAGCGGGTCAAGCGTGCAAGTGGTGAAATGTGATCTTGACAGAAGGGTTGAGAGCTGATCGTCTGTCATAGTGGAGAAGCTGGCTTTTGAAGAACAGGGCTAGGCAGTCAAGAGGAGGAGCATTGGGGGCTGCGGGCCAAAGCTTTGTCTGATGTTATCGATCTTCTGCTTAAAGAAAGAGGCAAAGTCTTCAGCAGAAATGAGAGGAGAGGGAGGAGGTGCTGGGGGACAGAGTAGAGAATTGAAAGAGTTGAAGAGCTGTTTAGGGTTGTGAGTCAGGGAGGATATGAGACATGAGAAGTAGGTTTGTTTTGCGGCAGCGAGAGTGGACTTGTAGCTGGTGAGGGACTGCTTGTATGTGATGAAATGCTCAGCAGAACGAGATCTCTTCCATCTCCGCTCAGCAACCCTGGAAGCCCATCTCAGTTCTTTGGTCAGGCTGGTCAGGCTGGTCAGCCAGGGCTGTCTGTTAATTGTATGAGTTTTGCTATGTGTGAGGAGGGTGGCCAAATCAAGTGTAACTGTTATTGTGGTGTTATAAAAAGTGGCAGCAGCATCTGTGTCATAGAAGGAAGCTATTAATACAAAACCCGGCACTCAACTTTGTGGTGTGAAGAGATGAAAGATTTATTATCCCAAATCAGAAAACGTTTCGGTCCCACAGCTGGACCTTCATCAGTAACGTTTACTGGGACAATGTATAGATTCAAGTGGCTATATGGCCTGCCCGGAGGTTGCTACCAATATAGTATTGGATATCCAGAGAGAAAAGTTACAGCCTATATAGGTGCTGTCATCGCGGCGTCCACCGCTGAATAGCTGCAAAGTTGAGTGCCGGGTTTTGTATTATTTGCTGATTACGGTTTGGGAACCTACCCGTGCACCTCATACGATTGTGCACACGTGTTTCTAGCTACATAGAAGGAAGCTATGTCTGTAAGATGGGAAGCGACTCAGAGAGTGAGTGGAAATTTAGGTGTTTGAGATTTCTGCGAAGTTGAGTGGGCTTGTGGAGTGGGGGTTGCGCACTAGGAGAGGAGAGGGAAGAGAATGTCAGTAGGTTGTGGTCAGACGGGGGAGGGGTGAGTTAGTGAGATTAGTAAGGGAATAGAGGCGGGTGAAGATGAAGTCCAGTGTGTGGTCATCTTTGAGTGTGGCTGTGGAGGACCATTGAGTGAGACCAAAGGAGGCAGTGAGCGATAAAAGTTTAGAGGCAGCCGGGTGGAAGTGTCAATGGGGATATTGAAGTCACCCATAATGATAGTGGGGATGTCGACAGAGAGGAAATGAAGTAGCCAGGTGGTGAAGTGGTCAATACAAGTAGAGATGGCTAGTTCTGGGGGGGCGGTAGATGACAGCCAGTTGGAGGTTGATGGGAAGTAGATGCAGATGGAGTGCACCTCAAATGAGGGAAGAGTAGCAGAGAGTGGTAGAGGAATTGGGGTAAAGGAGCAGGTATTGGACAGGAGTAAGCCAACTCCTCCACCACGTTTGCTGGTGGGGCGTGCGGTGTGAGAAAGATTGAGTCCGCTATAAGAAAGTGCAGCTGGAAAGGCTGAGTCAGAGGGGGTGAGTCATATTTCAGTGATGCCAAGGAAGGAGAGTTTGTTAGTGATAAAGAGGTCATGGATGAATGACAGTTTGTTGCAGACAGAGCGTGCGTTCCATAGTGCTCTAGGTAGGGGGAGTGGGGGCTGGATGAATGGGTATGAGGTTATCAATGTTGCAAAGACGTGTAGAGGATCATGGCAGGGTGTTAGAAATGAGTGTGGGGATGTGTTGAGGAGGGCCAGGATTTGGGGATACATCACCAGTAATGAGGAGTAGCAGGCAGAGCGTTAGAAGGTGTGAGCTGGATAGGACATAATGTAGCCGTGTGTGTCTGGAGAAAAAGCATTGTATGTGGAGGAACAGTTCTGTGGAGGAGGTGATGTGGCTGGGGAGGATGGAGGGAGAAATGTCTAGTTCCTTACTGGGTGGAGGGATTGCAGGAGATAGGAAGAAATAAAGAAGTATGGGGGTGAATGTTAAAAGAAACCGTAACATTATAGTAGTTTTCTATTCCTTTACCTTCCAATCAATTCCAGTCCAATTCTAGTCTATTTCAGAGTATTTAGAAATATGTAATTTGAAAGATGAAATTTGAAAGATGGTCAGGCACGTCTGGTCAGACTCATGGCTTGAATTTATGTGCACCTAAGCACTGGCAGCTGAGAGGGGATGTGGGCATGTGTGTCCAGAGCACATGTTCACAGTTAAGCCAGGTCATAAAGAGGGGGAGGGGTTAGATTGACCATTCAGGTATGCAAGGGAGATGCAAGAGGAATGAAGTACATATGGATAGAAAATAATGGCTAAGCAAAGCATACCAGGTGGGAATTATATGCGCTTCATATAGACTGACAAAGCAGGAAAGCTGAGTGGAATATACCAGGTGGGAATGACATGCACTTCATATAGACACGGTGGCGCAGTGGATAGCACAGCAGCCTTGCAGCGCTGGAGTCCCACCAAGGACAAAATATGCAAAGAGTTTGTATGTTCTCTCCGTCTTTGCATGGGTTTCCTCCGGGTACTCCGTTTTCCTCCCACATTCCAAAGACATACTGATATGGAAATTAGATTGTGAGCAACCTGTAAAGCGTTGCGGAATATGTTAGCGCTATATAAAAATAAAGATTATTATTATTTATAGATAGACAAAACAGGAAAGCTGAGTGGAACATACAGGTGGGAATTATATGCACTTCATATAGACAGCAAAGCAGGAAAGCTGAGTGGAGCATATCAGGTGGGAAATATATGCACTTCATATAGACAGACAAAGCAGGAAAGCTGAGTGCAGCATACCAGGTGGTAATTATATGCACTTCATATAGACAGACAAAGCAGGAAAGCTGAGTGCAGCATACCAGGTGGTAATTATATGCACTTCATATAGACAGACAAAGCAGGAAAGCTGAGTGGAGCATACCAAGTGAGAATTATATGCACTATATAACAATCAATCAGAATATAAGTTTGTTGCCGGACATGTGTGCTCTGTAGTTACATGGCCCTATATTGCTGTATTTTTGTTAGTACTTAAAAGTGTGTGATATGGTTCAAATAAGCATTTCTATTGAGATTGCCACAAGTGTACCTTTTCAAGATAGTACTTTACTTACCAAATATATTAGAAAGTTTGGTTACATTTTGTAATCCAATTATATATATATATATATATATATATACTAGCTATTGAACCCGTTCTACGCCCGGGTGGTGAGCATTTATATTGGTATATGGTGTCCCTCCTGTCATGTGCTGCTCCATCCTGTGTCCCCATCCTGTCATGAGCTGCTCCATCCTGCGCCCCCATCCTGTCATGTGCTGCTCCATCCTGCGCCCCCATCCTGTCATGTGCTGCACCCATCCTTCGCCCCATTCTGTCATGTGCTGCTCCCATCCTGCGCCCCCATTCTGACATGCGCTGCTCCCATCCTGCGCCCCCGTTCTGTCATGTGCTGCACCCATCCTGCGCCCCCATTCTGTCATGTACTGCTCCATCCTGTGCCCCCATTCTGACATGTGCTGCTTCCATGCTGCACCCCCATTCTGTCATGTGCTGCTCCATCCTGCGCCCCCATTCTGTCATGTGCTGCTCCATCCTGCGCCCCCATTCTCACATGTGCTGCACCCATCCTGCGCCTCCATTCTGACATGTGCTGCACCTATCCTGCGCCCCCATCCTGTCATGTGCTGCTCCCATCCTGCGCCTCTATTCTGACATGTGCTGCAACCATCCTGCGCCTCCATTCTGATATGTGCTGCACCTATCCTGCGCCCCCATCCTGTCATGTGCTGCTTCCATCCTGCACCCCCGTTTTGTCATGTGTTGCTGCCATCCTGCACCCCCATTCTGTCATGTGATGCCCTATTCTGCCATGTGCTGCTCCCATTCTGCGCCCCTGTTCTGTCATGTGCTGCTCCCATCCTGTGCCACCGTTCTGTAATTTGCTGCTCCCATCCATATGCCCCGTACATTGCTCCATAAAAGTTTATGGCCCCCATAAAATGCTCCATAGTATATGCCCCGTACACTGCTCCATAAAGATTGATGGCCCCCATAAGATGCTCCATAGTATATTCCCCGTACACTGCTCCATAAAGGTTTATGGCCCCCATAAGATGCTCCATAGTAGTAAATGCCCCGTACACTGCTCAATAAAGGTTGATGGCCCCCATAAGATGCTCCATAGTATATGCCCCGTACACTGCTCCATAAAGGTTGATGGCCCCCATAAGATGCTCCATAGTATATGCCCCGTACACTGCTCCATAAAGGTTGATGGCCCCCATAAGAAGCTCCATAGTAGTAAATGCCCCGTACACTGCTCCATAAAGGTTTATGGCCCCCATAAGATGCTCCATTGTATTATATGCCCCGTATGCTGCTGCGATATATATAAAAAAAAATAACATACTCACCTATCGTCACTGGGCGCCGAGTGCTGGGGGGCCTGAGCAGGTGGGGACATCGGCGCGCTGTGGGGGTCAGGTGCTGGTGTATGAGGTGTATGAAGGGATATAGGGTAATATCAGTGTATGAGGAGATATAGGGTAATATCAGTGTATGAGGGGATATAGGGTAATATCAGTGTATGGGGGGATATAGGGTAATATCGGTGTATGAGGGGGATATAGGGTAATGTCGGGATCTTTGTTACATTAGCTGCTCTCTGTATCCAGCATTGCCTCCGGGCTCAGTAATGTCTGCAGTGATCTATGGGGGGAGGAGGACATTCAGCCGCCGTCTCTGCTCTGACTAATGGCGGCTGTTGGGCAGATACTTTCCAGCTGTGACCGGGGACCTCCCACCACCAAGCTCCTGGAGCTGTGGACGGTCTCCGTGTATTAATAACGCTGCACTCACCCACAGCGGAGGGTCAGGCTCAGGGCTGCTGTCAGCTGTTTCCAGGAGCTGCTGCTTCCTTCCGCCCGGTGCTGCTCTGTGCTGAGTGTGGGCCACGGTGGCTGCTCCTGATCTAGCGCTGCGTGCCCCTTCTTCTGGGTCCTCTGGCTGTGACTGTTCAGTCAGAGGGCGGCGCACATTAAGCGCGTCATCGTGCCCTCTGAACTGTGAACGTCACAGGCAGAGGACCCGGAACACGCAGCCGCACGCAGCGCTGGAACGGGACAGGTGAATATAATACTTACCCTCCTGGTGCGTCCCTGCCTCTCCATTGGAGATCGCGGTGTGCGTTCAGTGCTTACGCATACCGCGATCTCCTGGGAGCATCACTCTGTGGGGTCCAGACTGCGCCGGCGCTTGCGCTTGGGCAGTCTATAAAGGCTTCGGACAGAGTGACGCTCCCAGCGTTATATTATATATATATATATGTATATATATATATATATATACTAGATGGTGGCCCAATTCTAATGCATCAGGTATTCTAGAATATGTATTTATGTATGTATATAGCAGCTACATAGTATATAGCACAGGCCACGTAGTATATAGGAGCCATGTAGTATATAGCAGACAAAAACTATGTGGCCTGTGCTATATACTATGTGGCTGCTATATACATACATATTCTAGAATACCCGATGCGCTAATACAGGCCACGCAATATATAACAGTGGCCATGCAGTATATAACACAGGCCACACAGTATATAACACTGGCCACATAATATATAGCACAGCCCACACAGTATATAGCAGCCACATAGTATATAACACTGCCCACGCAGTATATAGCAGCCACATAGTATATAACACTGCCCACGCAGTACATAACACAGCCCACATAGTATATAACACTGACTATGTAGTATATAGCAGCCACGCGGTATCTAACACAGCCCACGTAGTATACAGCAGTGTGGGCACCATATCCCTGTTAAAGAAATAATTAAAATAAAAAATAGTTATATGCTCACCCCTGGGATCCAGCGAAGCTCCGGCGATATGCACGTGGCTGCCGCCATCTTCCGTTCCCAGGACGCTTTGCGGAATTACCCAAATGACTTAGCGGTCTCGCGAGACCGCTAAGTCTTCTGGGTAATTTTGCAATGCATCGCCAGGAACGGAAGACGGCGGCAGGCGCGAGCGCATCGTCGGACAATGGAGGGTGAGAATAGCAGGTTTTTTGTTTGTTTTTATTATTTTTAACATTAGATCTTTTTACTATTGATGCCGCATAGGCAGCATCAATAGTAAAAAGTTGGGGACACACAGGGTTAATAGCAGCGGTTACGGAGTGCGTTACCTGCAGCATAACGCGGTCCGTTACCGCCGCCATTAACCCTGTGTGAGCGGTGACAGGAGGGGAGTATGTGGGCGCCGGGCACTGACTGCGAGGAGTAAGGAGCGGCCATTTTCTTCCGGACTGTGCCCGTCACGGATTGGTCGTGGCTGTTTGCCGCGACCAATCAGCGACTTGGATTTCCATGACAGACAGAGGCCGCGACCAATGAATATCCGTGACAGACAGACAGAAGGACAGAAAGACGGAAGTGACCCTTAGACAATTATATAGTAGATATACAGTATATATACTGTATATATGTACAGGTCCTTCTCAAAAAATTAGCATATAGTGTTAAATTTCATTATTTACCATAATGTAATGATTACAATTAAACTTTCATATATTATAGATTCATTATCCACCAACTGAAATTTGTCAGGCCTTTTATTGTTTTAATACTGATGATTTTGGCATACAACTCCTGATAACCCAAAAAACCTGTCTCAATAAATTAGCATATTTCACCCATCCAATCAAATAAAAGTGTTTTTTAATAACAAACAAAAAAACCAACAAATAATAATGTTCAGTTATGCACTCAATACTTGGTCGGGAATCCTTTGGCAGAAATGACTGCTTCAATGCGGCGTGGCATGGAGGCAATCAGCCTGTGACACTGCTGAGATGTTATGGAGGCCCAGGATGCTTCAATAGCGGCCTTAAGCTCATCCAAAGTGTTGGGTCTTGCGTCTCTCAACTTTCTCTTCACAATATCCCACAGATTCTCTATGGGGTTCAGGTCAGGAGAGTTGGCAGGCCAATTGAGCACAGTAATACCATGGTCAGTAAACCATTTACCAGTGGTTTTGGCACTGTGAGCAGGTGCCAGGTCGTGCTGAAAAATGAAATCTTCATCTCCATAAAGCATTTCAGCCGATGGAAGCATGAAGTGCTCCAAAATCTCCTGATAGCTAGCTGCATTGACCCTGCCCTTGATGAAACACAGTGGACCAACACCAGCAGCTGACATGGCACCCCACACCATCACTGACTGTGGGTACTTGACACTGGACTTCAGGCATTTTGGCATTTCCTTCTCCCCAGTCTTCCTCCAGACTCTGGCACCTTGATTTCCGAATGACATGCAAAATTTGCTTTCATCAGAAAAAAGTACTTGGGACCACTTAGCAACAGTCCAGTGCTGCTTCTCTGTAGCCCAGGTCAGGCGCCTCTGCCGCTGTTTTTGGTTCAAAAGTGGCTTTACCTGGGGAATGCGGCACCTGTAGCCCATTTCCTGCACACGCCTGTGCACGGTGGCTCTGGATGTTTCCACACCAGACTCAGTCCACTGCTTCCTCAGGTTCCCCAAGGTCTGGAATCGGTCCTTCTCCACAATCTTCCTCAGGGTCCGGTCTCCTCTTCTCGTTGTACAGCGTTTTGTGCCACATTGTTTCCTTCCAACAGACTTACCATTGAGGTGCCTTGATACAGCACTCTGGGAACAGCCTATTTGTTGAGAAATTTCTTTCTGGGTCTTACCCTCTTGCTTGAGGGTGTCAATGATGGCCTTCTTGACATCTGTCAGGTCGCTAGTCTTACCCATGATGGGGGTTTTGAGTAATGAACCAGGCAGGGAGTTTATAAAAGCCTCAGGTATCTTTTGCATGTGTTTAGAGTTAATTAGTTGATTCAGAAGATTAGGGTAATAGGTCGTTTAGAGAACCTTTTCTTGATATGCTAATTTATTGAGACAGGTTTTTTGGGTTATCAGGAGTTGTATGCCAAAATCATCAGTATTAAAACAATAAAAGACCTGACAAATTTCAGTTGGTGGATAATGAATCTATAATATATGAAAGTTTAATTGTAATCATTACATTATGGTAAATAATGAAATTTAACACTATATGCTAATTTTTTGAGAAGGACCTGTATATACCCTGCTTAAAAAAATATAAGGAACACTAAAATCCCCCATCCTAGATATCACTGAATTAAATATTCCAGTTGCAAATCTTTATTCATTACATAGTGGAATGCGTTGAGAAGAATTAAACTTAAAAATGATCAAAGTAAATCAAAATTAATGTCCCATGGAGGTCTGAATTTAGAATGATACTCAAAATCAAAGTGGAAAAGCAAACTGCAGGCTGATCCAAATTCAGTGGAAATGCCTCAAGACAAGGAAATGATGCTCAGTAGTGTGTGCGGACACCAAGTGCCTGTATGACCTCCCTACAATGCCTGGGTATGCTCTTGATGAGGCGACGGATGGTCTCCTGAGGGATCTCCTCCCAGACCTGGACTAAAGCATCCACCAACTCCTGGACAGTCTGTAGTACAACGTGACATTGGTGGGTGGTGCGAGACATGATGTCCCAGATGTGTTCAATTGGATTCAGACCTGGGGAACGGACAGGCCAATCCATAGCTTCAATGCCTTCATCTTGCAGGAACTGCTGACACACTCCAGCCACATGAGGTCTGGCATTGTCCTTCATTATGAGGAACCCAGGGCCAACTGCACCAGCATATGGTCTCACAAGGGGTCTGCGGATCTCATCTCGGTACCTACTGACAGTCAGGCTACCTCTGGCGAGCACATGGAGGGCTGTGTGGCCACCTCACACCATTACTGACCCACTGCCAAACAGGTCTTGCTGAAGGATGTTGCAGGCAGCAGATCGCTCTCCACAGCGTCTCCAGACTCTGTCACATCTGTCACATGTGCTCAGTGTGAACCTGCTTTCATTTGTGAAGAGCACAGGGCACCAGTGGTGAAGTTGACAATCTTGGTGTTCTGCGGCAAATGCCAAGCATCCTGCAAGGTGTTGGGCTGTGAGCACAACCCCCATCTGTGGACATCAGGCACTCAGACCATCCTCATGGAGACGGTTTATAACCATTTGTACAGACATAAGCACATTTGGGGCCTGCTGGAGGTCATTTTGCAGGGCTCTGGCAGTGCTCCTCCTGTTCCTCCTTGCACAAAGGCTGAAGTAGCGGTCCTGCTGCTGGGTTGTTGCCCTCCTACGGCACCCTCCACATCTCTTGGTGTACTGGCCTGTCTCCTGGTAGCGCCTCCAGCCTCTCGACACTATGTTGACAGACACAGCAAACCTTTTTGCCACAGCTTGCATTGATGTGCCATCCTGGATGAGCTGCACTACCTGAGCCACTTGTGTGGGTTGTAGAGTCCATTTCATGCTACCGCGAGTGTGAATGCACAACCAACATTCATAAATGACCAAAACATCAGCCAGAAAGCATTGGTACTGAGATGTGGTGTGTTCCCTACCTGCAGAACCACTCCTTTATTGAGTGTGTCTTGATAATTGCCAATAATTTCCATCTGTTGTCTATTCCATTTGCACAACAGCATGTGAAATTGATTGTCAAACAGTGTTGCATCCTAAGTGGACAGTTTGATTTCACAGAAGTTTGATTTACTTGGAGTTATAGTCTGTTATTTAAGTGTTCCCTTTATTTTTTTTGAGCAGTGTATAAACATATTTTTTATATAAAACTCCAAAATCCCTTCAAGTGTAAATGAGGGAATAATTCACCTACTATACTTCTTATTCCAGTACGGTGAAGGACGTCAGAAAATGTTTTTCTAATATCTTTGTTTTTCAGGTGTGTATGACGATAAATCCCGATAATGGTTTTTAAAGCAATGATGTTAATAGTGCTTTGATTTTTGAGGTAAGGTATGATGAGATTGAGGTGTCATCCCTCACCTACTGTGTCCTATCTTGTAGATTGTTAGCCATTGCAGTTAAGGTCTTTCCTTCTGAATTAGGGCTCCTTCTCACTTGCGAGCAACTCTGATGAGTCTCAAATGGTTAAAACCTGCCTCTGCACAATGCAGTCAGAACGGAGCGTGCGGCCGCATAGGAATACATGCAGCAGCACACTGTGCTCCTCTGTGCCGGCCGCAGCGTCGGGGTATTGCAGTGCGAGACTCATCCAAGTCTCGCATAAGTGAGAAGGAGCCTTAGTCTGTCACTGATTTAGTCTGTTTATTTTACAATGTACTTGTTCTCTATTTTATATTAGATAGTATACATATATTGTGCTGTAAATCTGTTTGCATAATTTGCATAATCAAATTTAAAATGTGTCTTTTTATGTGATAAAAATTCTGGAAAAATTTCCAATGATCCCAAGATTGTAATTTTGTAACACATCGCAGTATATGTCAATACAATGTTCATTTATTTATAAAATATCTACATTTTGATGGCAATATGCTTTTTGCATGGCATTATTGGCAGGCAGGTGGGCTTGGCAGGTGGGCACGGCTGGCACTATTGGCAGGCAGGCACGGAACACACTGAAGGAATCGGGATGATAACGGGTAGTGCAGGAACACAGGTAGGTACGAGTAGGGAACAGATAAGAACCAGTTCAGACTGGAGGAACAGGAACTGTTAGGAACCAGTTCAGACTGGAGGGGCAGGAACTGCTTCAGGAGACATGGGAACTGAGGTGGGTAAGAGTGGGGTAATGGAGCAGGTAGGAACCAGTACAGACTAAAGAAGCAGAACCGCGGGATGCAGAGCAGAACCACAGGAAGCAGGGCAGAGTAGGACCACAGGAGGTGGAGCAGAGCAGAACCGCAGGAGATGGAGGAAAACAGAACCGCAGGAGGTGGAGCAGAGTTGAACCACGGGAGGCGAAGCAAAGCAGAGCCACAAGGTGCGCAACAAAGCAGAGCCGCAAGGTTCGCAGCAAAGCAGAGCCGCATGGTGCGCAGCAGAGCAGAGCCGCAAGGTGCGCAGCAGAGCAGAACGCAAGGTGCAGAGCAAAGAACAGAGCCGCAAAGTGCAGAGCAAAGAGCAGAAGGAGTGAACACAAGGAAACACACAGCGGGATAGGAAAGGCTAAAGACAGGGATACAAACGGACGCAGGTATGGGACTTAGTTCAGACAGGGTCAGGTGCGGGATAAGGTACAGGAACAAGGATTCAGACAGGGTATGCAGCCCCCTGAGAAGGCAGCAATGAGAGACACAGGACACAGGTACAGGCCAGGGTAAAAAGACTGTTATGATCTGGTGGTTTAGGAGCAACATGGGATGAGCTCTGAAGGAGGTGGTACCTGTACTGACCACAGTCCCTAAGCTCAACACAACACTAGAAGTAGCCGTGGGATGCTCCTGTCACTCCCTAGGCACCTCGTCACAGCCTAAGAACTAGCTACCCCTAAAGATAGAAACAGGAAAACTATCTTGCCTCAGAGAAAATCCCCAAAGGATAGATAGCCCCCCACAAGTAATGACTGTGAGTGGAGAGGGAAAAGACATACACAGAATGAAACCAGGATGAAGCACAGGAGGCCAGTCTAGCTAGATAGATTGGACAGGATAGAATACTGTGCAGTCAGTATTAAAAACTACAAAAATCCACACAGAGTTTACAAAAATCTCCACACCTGACTAAAGGTGTGGAGGGTAAATCTGCTTCCCAGAGCTTCCAGCTTAACTGAATTAATCCATACTTACAAGCTGGACAAAACATAGAATACACAGAACGAATAAGTCCACAACATGTGGACAGAAAAGAGCAAAGCAAGGACTTATCTTTGCTGAACTGGACAGGATATCAGGGAAATCCAAGAGAGATGTGAATCCAACCAGGAACCATTGACAAGTGGCACTGGCTGAAGGAAGAGCCAGGCATAAATAGCCGAGCAGAAAGACAATCAGTGGAAGCAGCTGCAGACTGCTAAATCCAAGGAGCAGCCATACCACTTAAAACCACCGGAGGGAGCCCAAGAGCAGAACTCACAAAAGTGCCACTTACAACCACCGGAGGGAGCCCAAGAGCGGAATTCACAACAAAAGACCCCCTGGGTGGCTGAAAAAAGAGACACAGGACACAGGTACAGGTACAGGCCAGGTTACAAAGCCCCCCTGGGTGGCTGAAATGAGAGACACAGCAAGATAGGACCTGGCAACTCAGCAGCAAGACTCTAGCTAAGTAAGTAAATTGCTCAGGCATCCCCCTAGGGGTGGGGACGCCTTAACTACCTGAGGCCTCTTGGCAATTGGTTGGGGACACCTTAGAAAAGTGCACACAGTCACTATAAGAAACAGGAAGTGCCGGGGCCACCGCCCTAAGCATACAGCCAGGAAGTATGCAACAAGCAAGGACATGAGGCTCAGAGCATGGAGCCGGCAGAAGACCGAACTGACAGCATGGCTTGGAGTGGTGAGTAAGAGGGGAGATGGAAAGCCATGCTGAGATACTGGCAGGGATGTTACAGTGCTCCTCCTTTACACCCCCTCCTGCTCAAGCCCGCCAGGATGATCTGCAGAAGGAGTTTAGGACCACACACAGTCCAGCACATCCCAATATCCTTAGGGTAGAATGAGGCAGGCGTGATATCAGGAGTCCCGAAGTGCCAAGTCTCTCTCTGCCCGATTAAGTCAGCTTCCACCATGGAAGATGCAACAATCAGATCCTCTTTTTTCTGGTTGGAAGAAAGACATGAGAGCTTCCATTTTGGTATCTTCACCAAGTGGCCACATGGAAGCTGAAGGTACTCTCACAGGATCCATTTTCCTGTGATCCAGAGAAAAGTTTCCTAGTGGCAGAGATGTTCCTGGGTACTGGTTACTGGTAAAGTCATTGGAGATGAGTGGAGAGAATGCCAACTCCTCCTGGTTGGTGGAAAGCAGGGACATGAAAGCCTCCGTTTTGTCAACTTTAACAGACGGCAACATAGAAATAGGAGGCACCTTCACATGATCCATTTTCTGCCCGTTGTCCAAAGGAAAAAGTTCTAGAGACATGGATGTTCCTGGGAACAGGTATAGCTGTTGGAGATGTGTGGAGAGAACATCACCACTTCTCCATCTTTGGAGACGTCAACACACCTTGACTCGACGACTAGCAGATCAGAAGAAGAAGACGACACTGATGACTGACTTTGATGTATGGGAACTAGAGACCTCTTGCAACTTGGTTGTTTCAAACAAAGCACCTAGCTGGGCCTCCAGACCAGGACAAGTGGTAGAGTCTTTGGCTCTGAATGGCCCATGGGCATACCACACAGCATGTGAATGACAAACTTTTTGGGTATAATGCTCCAACTTGGAGCTGTAGTTGTCCATGCAGGACTAGACTGCTCTTAGGTAGGGCTCTGCCATCATCAGACGACACCCCCACCAGACTCTGGAGCTGTAGAACAGAGATCACACACCGACTCCATATGGCTGGTGGCTTTAACACACCAAAGCTCCCAGAAGGCAAAGAGACATTCATTGACTTTAGTAAAGAGGAAGTACTCTTGCCAAGGGCAGCCTCTCCTACTGGCTCAAGGTTCTGGAGTATAGGCTTCTCAGGGCAAAGACCGTCAGGATGTTCCACACAACGGCAGCGATATTGCATTCCCTCCTCAAGACTGGATTCAGTCTGCTACTCTGCCAGCCCACTTTTATCAGTCTTCTTGGGGTTTGCTTGAGTAGCTGCTTTTGCAAGTTGCAGAACAGGTGGGTTTTGGACTGTCGTGGATGGACGTGACGGTTTACCCACAGGTTTCTTACGTCTGGTCTGTCTCTGGAAGCTCGGGGGAGAAGAGTTTGCAGAAGACACTGAACTAGGCACATCGAAGACCTTACAGAAGGCCACCAGGAAGGCCGGAAGGTTCGTGGTGATGGGATCCCCTGCTTTCCAAAGGGGGTTGAGCCATTCCAAGGCATCTCCTGTTAAGTAGGACATTACAAATCCTACCTTAACCTGATCAGAGAAAAATTAGGGAGCATGCCATTTGAAGTATTCTCCAAGAACTTACAGCACTGCTTTGGATCCCCATCGTAACTAGGTGGATCCACTGGGATCTCCTCAACTCTTGGAGCACAAATCAGATGTGCTGGGACTATGATTGTTGGTGGTGCAGTGAAGGTCTGTATTTCAGATCAACAAGCAAGGACATGAGGCCCAGAGCATGGATCCGGCAGAGGACAGAACTCACAGCATGGCTTGGAGTGGTGAGTAAGAGGGGAGATGGGAAGCCATGCAGAGATGCCGGCAGGGATGTTACACCCATTTTGAAAACTACACCCCTCATGGAATTCATCTAGGTGTGTGATTAGCATTTTAAACCCACATTTGCTGTGGAAAACTGTATAATATTGTGCTTTGGAAATGAAATATTAAATTTTTTTTGCAAAAAAGTAGCTTTAGCCCCATCTTTCTCAGTTTCACAACTGTAACAGGCAAAACTGGACAACTAAGTTTGTTGTGCCATTTCTGGGTATGCTGATGCTCACCGTGTGGTCAGAAATTGCTGTTCGGGGACACCGCAGAGCACAGAATGACAGGAGCGCCATTTGATCTTTGGAGTGCAATTTTTGCTAAAACAGTGGAATCACCTAATCAGCTCCCATGTGACTCCATTTTGGAAACTACACTGTTCAAAGTGTATCAATGCATCAGATAAGCATCTTGAATTCATAGGGCTTCATAGAATTTTATAATATTGGTCAATGAAAATAAAATTTACTTTTTTCTTCATGAAAACGTTGCTTATTCAAATTTCTCATTTTCATGAAGGAGAAAATAACAGGAGAAACTAAACCCCACAAGAAACAGGAGAAAATAAACTCCACAATTTTGTGGGCAATATCTTTTCATTATGCCAATGCCATGTGAACAGAAACTAATGTTTGGGAACATTGCAAGTCTTGAAAGTGAAGGAGCACTATTTGACTTTTGGAACGTAATGTCTGCAGATCCTATTTTGCATTTAGAGAGTCCTTGATGTGCCAAAACAACAAACCCGCCTCCACACAGCTTATCTAACTTTGGAAACTACATACATCAAGGAATTCATCAAAGGGTGTGAGGAACCCACACCTCGCCTGATGTCACTATTACATCAGATAGATCACGTAATGCAGTATCCAAACTTTCACCAATGTGGCCTTCCGCTCATCCTGAGCATACGTGCCTAATGGATATTAGGAGAAAATGGACCACATAATTTGTTATGCAATTACTCCTGAATATGGCAATAGCCCATAAGTGGTTGCAAACAACAAATGTATATACTGTATACAGTATGCATTAGCACGCTGCTATTAATGAACACATGAACTTCACTATTATTGTAGACGTTCAATCACATCAAGGTGTACCTAAATATGGATGGTCCCTATCACTAGTGTAACACTCACTTGGCTCACTATGTGCCAAGCCAAACCTCATCTTAACTGGGGAATTGAAAGAAAACTCACAATTAAAAACTCGTCTGGGAAAGATGGATATATATTAGTGCTGAGCCCACCCACCCAATATGTACTGCAAAAAATAAGGCTTGCACACCTTTATTAACCCCTTTACCCCCAAGGGCGGTTTGCATGTTAATGACCGGGCCAATTTTTACAATTCTGACCACTGTCCCTTTATGAGGTTATAACTCTGGAACGCTTAAACAGATCCCGGTATTCTGACAATGTTTTCTCGTGACATATTGTACATCATGTTAGTGGTAAAAATTTCTTTGACATTACTTGAGTTTATTTGTGAAAAAAACAAAAATGGAGATTTGGCGAAAATTTCGCAATTTTCCAACTTTAAATTTTCAGGCCCTTAAATCACAGAGATATGTCACACAAAATACTTAATAAGTAACATTTCCCACATGTCTACTTTACATCAGCACAATTTTGGAACCAACATTTTTTTGTTAGAAAGTTATAAGGGTTAAAATTTGACCAGCAATTTCTCATTTTTACAACACCATTTTTTTTCCAAAAATTCCTGTGAAACACCTGAATGGATAATAAACTTCTTGAATGAGTTTTTTTAGGGACCACATCACATTTGAAGTCACTTTGAGGGGTCTATATGATAGAAAATACCCAAGTATGACACCATTCTAAAAACAGCACCCCTCAAGGTGCTCAAAACCACATTCAAGATGTTTTTGTGAAATTTGTCCTGAGTATGCTGATACCCCATATGTGAGAGAAAACTACTGTTTGGGTGCATGGCAGAGCTCGTAAAGGAAGAAGTGGCGTTTTGGAATCAGACTTTGATTGGATGGTCTGCGGGCATCACGTTGCGTTTGCAGAGCCCCTGATGTACCTAAACAGTAGAAACCCCCCCACAAGTGATCCCATTTTGGAAACGAGACCCCCCAAGGAACTTATCTAGATGTGTGGTGAGCACTTTGTACCTCCAAGTGTTTCACTAAAGTTTATAACGCAGAGCCGTGAAAATAAAAAATATTTTTTTTTCCACAAAAATGATTTTTTAGCCCCAGTTTTGTATTTTCCCAAGGGTAAAAGGAGAAATTGGACCCCAAAAGTTGTTGTCCAATTTGTCCTGAGTATGCTGATACCCCATATGTGGGAGAAAACTACTGTTTGGGCGCACAGTAGAGCTCAGAAAGGAAGGAGCACCGTTTTACTTTATCAATGTAGAATTGTATGGATTGAGATCAGACATCAAGTTGTGTTTGCAGAGCCCCTGGTGTCCCTAAACAGTGATTACAAGCAGAAATCATTTCAGTGGGCTTAGACATAAAAGAAGAATAATTTTAAAAGTCTTATTTACTTACGAGTAGCGTGCAACTCTGGATGGTCCAGATGGATAGAGTAGTGGATAGTTGGTGGATGGCCCACATGTCCCAACAAGGCTGTGATGTCAGCAAAGATGTGGCAGAGTCATGTTTTGGGCCAGAATCATTAGGAGAGAGCTGGTAGGGTCCCTAAAGGTATGAAAATAACCATAACAAAGAATATATCATTTCTGACTGATAACTTTCTTCCATTATACAAAAAGAAGAACTATGCGATCCATAAAAAAACTTCATGAATGACAATGCACCATCTCATTATGCAAGAATACCTTCTGAGGACAGAAATTCTTGGTTTGGCCACCATCCTACCTTGACCTTAACCATATTGAGAAACTTTGGAGCACCATCAAGCAAAAGATCTATGAGGGTGTCCCATAAAGTTTGATTTCTACTCTAATGGTTAATGATTTGAGCATTATACTGACTCTGTTGCATCAACCATTTAGGAAAATAAAAAAAGTAGCATTTGTATAATAACATGGAACACGGTAAACATATGTCTGGTGGATGAAATAAGTATTGTAAATATATTCCTAATGGTGCTATTAACATGAAATTTGCATCAGATGTGGGAAACAATCCATCTAATCCACCAGCTGACACCTATCAGTAATTATGAAATAATCCTGCAACTTGAAAAAGAATATTAGCTAGTTCAACTGATTGCCTATAAAAAGGTATCTCTTTATCAAGGTGCCATACAAGAAACATCTCATGATGGGTAAAACCATTGAGCTATCTGATGGCCTTTGCAACCTTATTGTTGCAAAACATACTGATGGCATTGGTTACATAGGAATTTATAAACTACTGATGGTTACAGTGAGCATTGTTGGGTCCATAATACGTAAGTGAAAAGAACATAATTGCGCCATAAAACCACAACCAGGTGCTAACCTCAATATTTCAGACAGAGGTGTTAAAAGACCTATCATAAGAGTTGTCCAAGGTCTAAGGACTACCTGTGGAGAGCTACAGAAATCATCGTACAATTGTTTCAAAGAATGGCCTGTACACACGCTTACCATACAAGACTTCATTGCTGAGCAAGAAACATGTTCAAGCGTGTTTAAAGTTTGCTCAACAACATTTAGACAAGCCTGGAAATACTGGAAGAATAGTCAGATTATATAAGACCAAAATTGAACTCTATATATATCATAATACACACCATGTTTGAAGGTCAAGAGGCACTGCATATCATTCCAAAAACACCATATCAACAGTGAAGTTTGGAGGTGGGAACATCATTGTGTGGGGCTGTTTTTCAGCATACGGCATAGGCAAATTTCATTTAATTGAAGGAAGGATGAATGGACAAATGTATTGAGACATTCTTCAAAAAAAATTGCTGCTATCTGCCAGGATAATGAAGGTGAAACAAGTGTGGACTTTTCAGCAAGACAGTGATCCAAGCACACAACTAAGAAAACTCTCAATCAGATTTAGAGCAAGAAAATAAAGCTGCTAGAATGGCCCATTGGTGCACATATCATTTGTCCAACCTGGGCAGCTGCACAGGAGCCCAAGAGGTAAGGAGGCCCACTTCTATCGCTAAAACAGGCGGAACTGTTTATTATGATGACCTATTAGACTGCAAAGGGCTGACATATTGTACAGGTGGCCTTTTCTGTCTGTGTACGCTAGTGGGCCCAACCAATTGCTTGACCTGAATCCAATACAAAATTTATGGAAGGAACTAAATCTCAGAGTTCATAGAAGGAGCCCACAAAATCTTAAGGATTTGAAAAGTCTTTGTGTGGAAGAATGGGCCAAAATCACACCTGAGCATTGCATGTGACTAGTTTCTCCATACAGGTGGCATCTTGAAGCTGTCATCACCAGCAAGAATGTTGTGCAAAGTATTAATTAAATTTCAGTAAGCATGTTCAATAATTTTTCCCTGTGTCATTTGTCATTATTACACATAATTTATGGACATCTATGGTTTGATTTATTTGTCTGCGTGGATTGGATTGGTTGGTGTTTTGAATGTCATGGCAATAGCACCTTCAAATAGAGCTTTGAAGTCATTAAGATTTGCTTGTCTAGTAGTGGACAACCCCTTTAACAACCATATTACTTTCTATGTTATCAGAAAGTTGTAAACACTATATTTTACATATTAAATGGAATCTGTCAGCATGTTTTTCCTACCTCATCTGAAAGTAACTTAATGTAGGCAAAAAGACCCTGCATCAAACAATGTATCACCACAGAAAACTGGGTGCAGCCATTGTCACACAATCAGAGTTTTGAGATTTAGCAATGAAGCATATCTGAGAAAGCTAACTCCACTCACTCCAGGCCCTCAGTGTGCATAGCTTTAGACCTTGAGCTACTTATCACAGGGAGAAGAGTTGGACTTGCAAGCACAAGGCCGGCTAGTCATAGCAATGTTAATCACATGGTGATTAGTGTTGAGCGATACCTTCCGATATCGGAAAGTATCGGTATCGGTTGGGATCGGCCGATATTCAAAAAATATCGGATATCGCCGATACCGATACCCGATTCCAATGCAAGTCAATGGGACCAAAATATCGGAATTAAAATAAACCCTTTCTTTCCTTGTAGGTTCATTCTACATCAAGGAAAACAACTAAGAATAATGTAGGATGTATTGTGGGAGGTGGCGGAGACATTAAAGGCAATGAGGTTTAGCCCAATCAAATAGAATAGCATGTTTTTTTTTTTTTTTAAGACATTCGGAGTGAAAAAGATATTGAGTATGTAAATTTTTTTTTATTTTGTCAGATATTGATGTTTCACTATTCCACGCCCTTCCCCTTCTTTTTTTTCTTTTTTTTTTTTTACTTTTCCCACACTTTCATCTTCATCATCATCAGCATCTTTGACATCAACTTCTTCACCTTATTCATCTTCTTCTTCATCTTCTACCTATTTTTTTTTTTTATTACATTCTTCATATTCATTTTATTCAACTATTATTATTCTTCCTATTCTACATATTCTTTTTATTCCACTGTTATTATTCTTCCTATTCTACTTCTTCATCATATTCTCATTTGTGACAGGCATTCCCGTAGTTGTTATCTATAAAAGTTGGAAGATTACACCTTCCGTTCTGCCAGTCACAAAAGTTACATTTGTCCGCGTTCAGTTTGGCCTGCAGCATCAGGCTTTATCCAGGGGCACCACGAGGAGGAACGGACTCACCCCCATACACTGCTTAGTCTTCTTCTGCATATAATTTAGATAATATCTTTTGCTCTGATATTAAGTCTTATGCTTAATGTTCTTCTGCTCTTTGTTCTGCAGCCTCTTGTTCTTCTGCTTCTCGGTCTTCCATGTCGTCGTCTCCAGGGTCGTCGTCTCCAGTGTCGTCATCTCCGCCGTCGTCGTCTCAGCCGTCGTCGTCTCCGCCGTCGTTGTCTCCGCCGTCGTCATCGGGGTGGTCTTCCGGGTCGTCGTCGTCATCATCGGGGTGGTCTTCCGGGTCGTCGTCATCGGGGTGGTCTTCCGGGTCGTCGACTTTAGGGTCTTAAACTTGGAAATGTAGCAGAAGGTAAAAGAAGGCTGAGAAAATGCCAAGAACCAGCTGATGGAACTGGAACTCGGATGGCTACCCGAAGGTTCAAGAGCCTATGGAACTACCGAGGACCAGCTGACGTTACTGGAACCCGGTTACTAAGCAGGAGGTACCCGTGCTAAAAAGCACTACCAAGGACCGCCTGGCTTTGGCGGAACTCGGATACCCAGAAGGAGGCACCTAAGCCAAAGGCTCTGCCCGGAACCAGCTGACGTTACTGGAACCAGGATGGGGAGCAGAAGGTACAAGAGCAAAAGACACTGCCGAGAACCAGCTGACGGTGCTGGAACCAGGTGGTGGACCCGAAGGCCCACAGGAGAGGAGAGAACAGCTAGGCCGCGAGGCAGCCGCAGTTACCGAACCCCAACAGTCCTACAGGGGGAGCTGGGCCTACTGGCACTACAGAACCAGCCTTGACTACCAGTTCACGCAGCCCACTTAGGAAGCTCCTAAACTGGAGGCACCCTGGAGTTGGCTAACCCGACTGCAACACGACAGGGCAAACATAGGCGTCTCAGCGAGTTTGACACAACCCGGAAACAGCTGACGGTGCTGAAACCAGGTTTGGCACGAGGGAGTACCTATGACAAAAACACTGCCGAGAACCAGCTGGCGGTGCTGGAACCCAGATGCGTTGCCCCAGTGTGCAAGAGCCAATGGCACGACCGAGGACCAGCTGACGGTGCTGGAACACGGTTACTAAGCTGTAGGTGCCCGAGCTTAAAAGCACTACCAAGGACCGCCTGACGTTGGCGGAACTCGGATACCCAGGAGGAGGCACCTAAGCCAAAGGCTCGGCCCGGAACCAGCTGACGGTGCTGGAACCAGGTGGTGGACCCCAAGGCCCACAGGAGAGGAGAGAACAGCTAGGCCGCGAGGCAGCCGCAGTTACCGAACCCCAACAGTCCTACAGGGGGAGCTGGGCCTACTGGCACTACAGAACCAGCCTTGACTACCAGTTCACGCAGCCCACATAGGAAGCTCCTAAACTGGAGGCACCCTGGAGTTGGCTAACCCGACTGCAACACGACGGGGCAAACATAGGCGTCTCAGCGAGTTTGACACTCCCCGGAAACAGCTGACGGTGCTGAAACCAGGTTTGGCACGAGGGAGTACCTGTGACAAAAACACTGCCGAGAACCAGCTGGCGGTGCTGGAACCCAGATGCGTTGCCCCAGTGTGCAAGAGCCAATGGCACGACCGAGGACCAATTGACGGTGCTGGAACACGGTTACTAAGCTGTAGGTGCCCGCGCTTAAAAGCACTACCAAGGACCGCCTGACGTTGGCGGAACTCGGATACCCAGGAGGAGGCACCTAAGCCAAAGGCTCGGCCTGGAACCAGCTGACGGTGCTGGAACCAGGTGGTGGACCCCAAGGCCCACAGGAGAGGAGAGAACAGCTAGGCCGCGAGGCAGCCGCAGTTACCGAACCCCAACAGTCCTACAGGGGGAGCTGGGCCTACTGGCACTACAGAACCAGCCTTGACTACCAGTTCACGCAGCCCACATAGGAAGCTCCTAAACTGGAGGCACCCTGGAGTTGGCTAACCCGACCGCACCACGACGGGGCAAGCATAGGCGTCTCAGTGAGCTTGACACAACCCGGAAACAGCTGACGGTGCTGAAACCAGGCTTGGCACGAGGGAGTACCTGTGACAAGAACACTGCCGAGAACCAGCTGGCGGAGCTGGAACCCAGATGCGTTGCCCCAGTGTGCAAGAGCCAATGGCACGACCGAGGACCAGCTGGCGGTGCTGGAACCCGGTTACTAAGCTGTAGGTGCCCGCGCTTAAAAGCACTACCAAGGACCGCCTGACGTTGGCGGAACTCGGATACCCAGGAGGAGGCACCTAAGCCAAAGGCTCGGCCTGGAACCAGCTGACGGTGCTGGAACCAGGTGGTGGACCCCAAGGCCCACAGGAGAGGAGAGAACAGCTAGGCCGCGAGGCAGCCGCAGTTACCGAACCCCAACAGTCCTACAGGGGGAGCTGGGCCTACTGGCACTACAGAACCAGCCTTGACTACCAGTTCACGCAGCCCACATAGGAAGCTCCTAAACTGGAGGCACCCTGGAGTTGGCTAACCCGACCGCACCACGACGGGGCAAGCATAGGCGTCTCAGTGAGCTTGACACAACCCGGAAACAGCTGACGGTGCTGAAACCAGGCTTGGCACGAGGGAGTACCTGTGACAAGAACACTGCCGAGAACCAGCTGGCGGTGCTGGAACCCAGATGCGTTGCCTATTAAAGATTGTCTTCCTAGAGCCCCAACTAGCGGTGTTGGAGCTAAGGGTAAGCAGGGGGAGCAGAGTGTAGGCCGAAGCCTGCACTGGAGGCAGCTTTGTGTCTGCGTTGCGTTTGCAGGACACTTTGCCGGCTACACAGTGGGGGAACAGCTGGCGTTGCTGAACCCCACTAACACAATGGCGTGTGTTTTTCTCTGTGCAGCTAGCACTTGCGGTCAAAAACTAGCGATGTTAGAGCCCGTGTTGAAGCAGGAGGAGGAGGAGAGGAGCAGAGTGTAGGCCGAAGCCTATTTGAACCAATTTCAAAGGAAACCTTTAACCCCCCCTCAGGTGTTACAAAGTACAAGAGACACACCTTGTGCAGTATTAATGCTGCACAAGTGAAAGGTTGCTCTATTAATTTGTCTACTTGCACACGCTGAATGAAAGACGTACACAATTTAGCCCATTCTACAGTCAAACTGTAGTGGATGCGTGACTTGGCTTTTTAAGGAGACGCAGCACAGGTGTCCCAAATAACGCCTTGGTGCTTGGCGCAGCTTCCTGAGCGTTGTTATTTGCTGTACAGGAGTCTGCGCTCTTGTGTTATCCCTTGGCAATGCCCTGTTAGAGCTGCCCGTCTTATGACCTCATTTCATGTTGGCCGGTGCGGTTAACGATGGCCATAAATCCCAGACCCACAGTGCCTTTTCATAAAGTCACACTGCGGTGCTGTGATTCGTGGCCTTGAGCAGTAAATATTTTGGCCGCTCACACACGTCCTTACACCTGCTTCAGACTGGGCGGCCTCTGCTGATCCCTTCTCGCATGCCGCGGCCATGAGGCTGCACAGGTGAAGATATGCACTGCTCGTGCCCATCAATCACACCCTCGCAGTCAAAATAAGACAACGAGGAGAATTGTTTCAGGCAGGGCGGACGCACAGGCGCAACAAGCCAACCAATGATGTCAGAAGACGGGAAGCGCTACCAAGGGGGGTGCTGCGTATCATTAGAAAGGAAAGTCACACCTCAGGGACAGTGGAATGGTCTCAATGAGACACATTTTGTACGTTTTGAGTTCCACGTGGGCAAGGACAAAAAGTCAGCCACCTTGTACAAATGCAGCAGTACTGCTGTACAAGGTGGCTGTTATACATAGAAACACCTGGGAGTGGGGGGCAGGCTCCCTTCAATTTCAGTTCATGTGCCTGTGTGGCGTTTGCAGGACATGTTGCCAGCTACACAGCAGGGGAACAGCTGGCAGTGCTGAACCCCACTAACACATTGGCTGGTGTTTTTCTCTGTGCAGCTAGCATGTCCGGGCAGAAACTGGCGGTGTTTGAGCCCAGGGTCAGCAGGAGGAGGAGAGGAGCAAAGTGTAGGCCGAAGCCTGCACTGGTGGCAGCTTTTGGTCAGTTGTGCCAGCGTGGCTTGTGCTGGACACGATGCCGACTACACAGCAGGGGAACAGCTGGCGGTGCTGAACCCCACTAACACATTGGCTGGTGTTTTTCTCTGGGCAGCTAGCATGTCCGGGCAGAAACTGGCGTTGTTTGAGCCCAGGGTCAGCAGGAGGAGGAGAGGAGCAAAGTGTAGGCCGAAGCCTGCACTGGTGGCAGCTTTTGTTCTGCTGTGCCAGCGTGGCTTGTGCTGGACACGTTGCCGACTACACAGCAGGGGAACAGCTGGCGTTGCTGAACCCCACTAACACATTGACTGGTGTTTTTCTCTGTGCAGCTAGCAGTTCCGGGCAAAAACTAGCGGTGTTTGAGCCCAGGGTCAGCAGGAGGAGTAGAGGAGCAGAGTGTAGGCCGAAGCCTAGTTGAACCAATTTCAAAGGTTACCTTTAACCCCCCCCCTCAGGTGTTGCAAGGTACAAGAGCCACACCTTGAACAGCATTAATGATGCACAAGTCAAAGGTTGCTCTATTTAATTTTGCTCCTTGCACACGCTGAATTAAACACGTACACTATTTAGCCCATTATACTGTAAAACAGTAGTGGAGGCGTGACTACTAGTCTTTTTAAGGAGACGCAGCACAGGTGTACAAATTTACACCTAGGTGCTGTGCGCAGATTCCTTACCGTTGTTATTTGCAGTACAGGAAACTGCGCTCTTGTGTTATCCCTTGGCAATACCCTGTTAGTGCAGGCCGTCTCATGACCTCATTTCATGTTGGCCGGTGCGGTTAACGATGGCCATAAATCCCAGACCCACAGTGGCTTTTCCTAAAGTCACACTGCGGTGCTGGGATTCGTGGCCTTGTGCAGTAAATATGTTCGCCGCTCACACATGTCCTTACACCTGCTTCAGACTGGGCGGCCTCAGCTGATCCCTTATCGCATGCCGCGGCCATGAGGCCGCACAGTCAGAAGAAGGCGGAAGGAGGGGAGTGAAGACAGGGGAACATATTCACTGCTCGTGCCCATCAATCACACCCTCGCAGTCAAAATATATGAGACAACGGGGGGCGTTGTGTCGGGCAGGGGGGACGCACAGGCACAGCCAGCCAACCAATGATGTCAGGAGACGGGCAGCGCTAACAATGGGGGTGCTGCGTGTCATTAAAAAGGAAAGTCACACCTCAGGGACATTGTAATGGTCTGTAATGAGACACATTTTGTACTTGTTGAGTTCCACGTGTGCAAGGAGAAAAAGTCAGCCACCTTGTACAAATGCAGCAGTACTGCTGTACAAGGTGGCTGTTATACATAGAAACACCTGGGGGGGTGGGGGCAGGCTCCCTTCAATTTCAGTTCATGTGCCTTCGTGGCGTTTGCAGGACACGTTGCCAGCTACACAGCAGGGGAACAGCTGGCGGTGCTGAACCCCACTAACACATTGGCTGGTGTTTTTCTCTGTGCAGCTAGCATGTCCGGGCAGAAACTGGCGTTGTTTGAGCCCAGGGTCAGCAGGAGGAGGAGAGGAGCAAAGTGTAGGCCGAAGCCTGCACTGGTGGCAGCTTTTGGTCAGTTGTGCCAGCGTGGCTTGTGCTGGACACGATGCCAACTACACAGCAGGGGAACAGCTGGCGGTGCTGAACCCCACGAACACATTGACTGGTGTTTTTCTCTGTGCAGCTAGCAGTTCCGGGCAGAAACTAGCGGTGTTTGAGCCCAGGGTCAGCAGGAGGAGTAGAGGAGCAGAGTGTAGGCCGAAGCCTAGTTGAACCAATTTCAAAGGTTACCTTTAACCCCCCCCTCAGGTGTTGCAAGGTACAAGAGCCACACCTTGAACAGCATTAATGATGCACAAGTCAAAGGTTGCTCTATTTAATTTTGCTCCTTGCACACGCTGAATAAAACACGTACACTGTTTAGCCCATTATACTGTCAAACAGTAGTGGAGGCGTGACTACTAGTCTTTTTAAGGAGATGCAGCACAGGTGTCAAAATTTACACCTAGCTGCTGTGCGCAGATTCCTGAGCGTTGTTATTTGCTGTACAGGAGTCTGCGCTATTGGGATCCCTTGGCCATGCGCTGTGAGCGCTTCCTGTCTTCTGACCTCATTTAATGTCGGCCGTTACGGTTAGCGATGGACATGAATCCCAGACCCACAGTGTGTTTTCAAAAAATCACACTGCGTGGCTGGGATTCGTGGCCTTGTTCAGTAAATATGTTTGACGCTCACACATGTCCTTACACCTGCTTCAGACTGGGCGGCCTCATCTGATCCCTTATCGCCTGCCGCGGCCATGAGGACACCCAGTCTGAAGAAGGCGGAAGGAGATGAGTGAACACAGGCAAACATATGCACTGCACATGCCCATCAATCACACCCTTGCTGTCCAAAAAAATAAGACACCGAGGGGCGTTGTTTCGAGCAGGGCAGACGCACAGGCGCAGCCAGCTAACCAATGATGTCAAAAGACGGGCAGCGCTAACAAGGGTGGTGCTGCGTATCATTAGAAAGGAAAGTCACACCTCAGGGACAGTGGAATGGTCTCAATGAGACACATTTTGTACGTGTTGAGTTCCACGTGGGCAAGGAGAAAAAGTCAGCCACCTTGTACAAATGCAGCAGTAATGCTGTACAAGGTGGCTGTTTTACATAGAAACACCTGGGGGTGGGGGGCAGGCTCCCTTCAATTTCAGTTCATGTGCCTGCGTGGCGTTTGCAGGTCACGTTGCAAGCTACACAGCAGGGGAACAGCTGGCGGTGCTGAACCCCACTGACACATTGACTGGTGTTTTTCTCTGTGCAGCTCGAATGTCCGGGCAAAAACTGGCGGTGTTAGAGCCCAGGGTCAGCAGGAGGAGGAGAGGAGCAATGTGTAGGCCGAAGCCTGCACTGGTGGCAGCTTTTGGTCAGTTGTGCCAGCGTGGCTTGTGCTGGACACGATGCCGGCTACACAGCGGGGGAACAGCTGGCGGTGCTGAACCCCACTAACACATTGGCTGGTGTTTTTCTCTGTGCAGCTAGCACTTCCGGGCAGAAACTGGCGGTGTTTGAGCCCAGGGTCAGCAGGAGGAGGAGAGGAGCAGAGTGTAGGCCGAAGCCTGCACTGGTGGCAGCTTTTGGTCAGTTGTGCCAGCGTGGCTTGTGCTGGACACGATGCCGACTACACAGCAGGGGAACAGCTGGCGGTGCTGAACCTCACTAACACATTGACTGGTGTTTTTCTCTGTGCAGCTAGCAGTTCCGGGCAAAAACTAGCGGTGTTTGAAACCAGGGTCAGCAGGAGAGGAGCAGAGTGTAGGCCGAAGCCTAGTTGAACCAATTTCAAAGGTTACCTTTAACCCCCCTCAGGTGTTGCAAGGTACAAGAGCCACACCTGGTGCAGCATTAATGCTGCACAAGTAAAAGGTTGCTCTATTTGTTTTGCTCCTTGCACACGCTGACTAAAATACGTACACTATTTAGCCCATTATACTGTCAAACAGTTGTGGAGGCGTGACTTGTCTTTTTAAGGAGACGCAGCACAGGTGTCAAAATTTGCACCTAGGTACTGGGCGCAGATTCCTGAGCGTTGTTATTTGCTGTACAGGAGTCTGCGCTATTGTGATCCCTTGGCCATGCGCTGTGAGCGCTTCCTGTCTTCTGACCTCATTTCATGTCGGCCGTTGCGGTTAGCGATGGACATGAATCCCAGACCCACAGTGTGTTTTCAAAAAATCACACTGTGTGGCTGGGATTCGTGGCCTTGTGCAGTAAATAGGTTTGCCGCTTACACATGTCCTTACACCTGCTCCAGACTGGGCGGCCTCAGCTGATCCCTTATCGCCTACCACGGCCAGGAGGCCGCACAGTCTGAAGAAGGCGGAAGGAGATGAGTTAAGACAGGCGAACATATGCACTGCTCGTGCCCATAAACCACACCCTCGCTGACAAAATAAATATGACAACGAGGGGCGTTGTTTCTAGCAGGGCGGATGCACAGGCGCAGCCAGCTAACCATGATGACAAAAGATGGGAAACGCTACCAAGGGGGGTGCTGCGTATCATTCGAAAGGAAAGTCACACCTCAGGGACAGTGGAATGGTCTCAATGAGACACATTTTGTACGTGTTGAGTTCCACGTGGGCAAGGAGAAAAAGTCAGCCACCTTGTACAAATGCAGCAGTACTGCTGTACTAGGTGGCTGTTATACATAGAAACACCTGGGGGGGTGGGGCCAGGTTCCCTTTAATTTCAGTTCATGTGCCTGCGTGGCGTTTGCAGGTCACGTTGCCGGCTACACAGCAGGGGAACAGCTGGCGTTGCTGAACCCCACTAACACATTGGCTGGTGTTTTTCTCTGTGCAGCTAGCACTTCCGGGCAAAAACTAGCGATGTTTGAGCCCAGGGTCAGCAGGAGGAGGAGAGGAGCAGAGTGTAGGCCGAAGCCTGCACTGGTGGCAGCTTTTGTTCTGTTGTGCCAGCGTGGCTTGTGCTGGACACGTTGCCGACTACACAGCAGGGGAACAGCTGGCGGTGCTGAACCCCACTGACACATCACCTAGTGTTTTTTCTGTGTAGACAACACTTCCAGGTGGCAACTGACAGTGTTGAAACCCAGGGAATCAAAGAGGAGCAGAGTGTAGGCCGAAGCCTGCAGTGGAGCAAGTTGAAAGGGAACCTTTAACCCCCCCCCCCCAGGCATTTGTTGCTGAAAGAGCCATCTTGTACAGCAGTAATACTGCACATGGAAAATGGTGGCTCCGAAAATTATTCTCCTTGCAAACGCTGAAGTACACACTCATATAATGTGTCCCCTCACACCGTCAAACCATCCCGGAAGTGGGACTTTCCTTTGTAATGTGACACAGCACAGCCGTCATTCCAACCCCCTTGGTGCCGGGCGCCACCTCCTCAACGTTGTTTGGTTCTGTCACGGAGCCCGCGCTGTAATGTTATCCCTTGGCCATGCACAGTTAGCGGTGCCCGTCTTCTGACATCATGTAGGTGTCAGGCTGGCAGTGCCTGTGCGTCCAAGCTGCCCGAGATCCAACCTTGCAGTGTCATCTAATGTAGTCCCACTGCGGGCCAGGGATCCATGGGCATGCGCAGTGCATATCATCGCCTCTCACTCACCTCCTTCCTGCTTCTTCAGACTGTGCGGCGTCACGGCCGTGGCATGCTATTAGGGATCAGCTGACGCCGCCTAGTCTGAAGAAGCGTGAAGAAGGGGAGTGAGAGGCTAGTATATGCACTGCGCATGGCCATGGATACCAGGCCCACTGTGGGATCACATTAGACGACACTGCGAGGTGTGATTTCGGGCAGCGTGGACGCACAGGCGCAGCCAGGACGACAACAAATGATGTCAGAGGACGGGCAGCGCAAACTGTGCATGGCCAAGGGATAACATAACAGCGGAGGGTCCATGACGGAATCAAACAACGCTAAGGAGGCAGCGCACGGTGCCAAGGGGGTAGCAATGACGGCTGTGCTGCGTCACATTACAAAGGAAAGTCCCACCTCCGGGACGGTTGGACGGTGTGAGGGGACACATTACATGAGTGTGTAGTTCAGCGTTTGCAAGGAGCATAATTTCAAGAGCGACCTTTCCCTTGTGCAGTATTTGTGCTGCACATGGTGGCTCTTTCAGTAACAAACGCCTAGGGGGGGGGGACAGGTCCCCTTACATTTTAGTTGTGCCAGCGTGGCGGTCGCATGACACGTTGCCGGATACACAGCTGGGGATCAGCTGACGTTACTGAACCCCAATAACAGAGGAGCGACTGTTGACTGTGCACACAGCACTTCCAGGCACCAACTGGCGGTGTTAGAGCCCAGGGACAGCAGGAGGAGCAGATTGGAGGTATTGCCGCACACACAGCTGGGGATCAGCTGACGTTACTGAACCCCAATAACAGAGGAGCGACTGTTGACTGTGCACACAGCACTTCCAGGCACCAACTGGCGGTGTTAGAGCCCAGGGACAGCAGGAGGAGCAGATTGGAGGTATTGCCGCACACACAGCTGGGGATCAGCTGACGTTACTGAACCCCAATAACAGAGGAGCGACTGTTGACTGTGCACACAGCACTTCCAGGCACCAACTGGCGGTGTTAGAGCCCAGGGACAGCAGGAGGAGCAGAGGAACAGAGTGTAGGCCGAAGCCTGATTGGAGCAAGTTGAAAGGAAACCTTTAACCCCCCCCCCAAGACGTTTGTAGCTGAAAGAGCCATCTTGTGCAGCACTAAGGATGCAAAAGGAAAAGGTTGCTCTTTTAATTATGCTCCTTGCAAACACCGAAGTAAACACTAAAAATGTGTCCCTTTATACCGTTAAACCGTTCCGGAGGTGCGAATTTCCTTCGTAATGGGACACAGCACAGCTGTCATTCCTATCCCCTTGATGCCGTGCGCTGCCTCCTCAGCGTTGTTTTAAGCTGTCACGGAGCCTGCGCTGTTCTGTTAGCCCTTGGCCGTGCCCAATTAGCGCTGCCTGTCTTCTGACATAATTTGGTGTCAGGCTGTCAGTGCCTGTGCGTCCACGCTGCTCCA
The DNA here is from genome assembly GCF_032444005.1 of Ranitomeya imitator. Taxonomy (NCBI): domain Eukaryota; kingdom Metazoa; phylum Chordata; class Amphibia; order Anura; family Dendrobatidae; genus Ranitomeya; species Ranitomeya imitator. The sequence continues at coordinate 260,128,630 of NC_091284.1, read as the reverse complement.
GATCCCACCTCGCAGTCTCGTCTAACGTAATCCCACTGCGGGCCTTGGAACCATGGGCATGCACAGTGCATAACCTCGACTCTCACTCCCCTCCTTCCCTCTTCTTCAGACTGTGCGGTGTCACGGCCATGGCATGCTAGGGATCAGCTGACGGCGCACAGTCTAAAGAAGGCGGAGGGAAATGAGCGAGAGCCCGAGGGGAAGATATGCACTGCGCATGCCCATGGATCCCAGGCCCGCAGTGTGACTCAATCAGAAGACACTGCGAGGCGGGATCTCGGGCAGCGCGGCCGCACAGGCGCAGCCAGCCTGACACCAAATTATGTCAGAAGACAGGCAGCGCAAATAGGGCATGCCCAAGGGATAACAGAACAGCGCAGGCTCCGTGACAGCTTAAAACAACGCTGAGGAGGCAGCGCATGGCACCAAGGGGGTAGGAATGACGGCTGTGCTGCGTCACATTATGAAGGAAAGTCCCAGCTCCGGGACGGTATAACGGTATCAGTGAACACATTTTATAAGTGTTGAGTTCTGCGTGTGCAAAGAGCTAAAAAAAAAAGAGCTACCTTTTCCTTGTGCAGCATTACTGCTGCACAAGATGGCTCTTTCAGTAACAAACGACGGGGGCGCGGGGGGGGGGACAGGTTCCCTTACATTTAGGTTGTTGTGCCAGCGTGGCGGTCGCAGGACACATTGCCGGCTACACAGCTGGGGATCAGCTGACGTTACTGAAACCCAATAACACTGGGTCGTATGTTTTTACTGTGCAGCCTGCACTTCTGAGCCGCAACTGGCGGTGTTGGAGCCCAGGAATAGCAGTTCAGGTGGTAGAAAGATGAACACAGCAGGAGACCTGGATGACACCCAATTACTTAATCAGGCAGAGGAGTGGCAAATTCCTGCGAGATCCAGGCCTGGTTCATTTTCAGGAAAGTAAGCCGGTCAACGTTATCGGAGGATAGTCGCATGCGACGGTCTGTTAGTACACCACCTGCGGCACTAAAGACACGTTCCGATAAGACACTAGCCGCAGGGCAAGCCAGCACCTCCAATGCATACTGGCTTAGCTCTGGCCATGTATCCAGCTTAGAGACCCAAAACTTGAACGGGGAAGAGCCGTCTGGGAGTACAGTAAGAGGGCAAGCCATGTAGTCTGTCACCATCTGACGGAACCGTTGCCTCCTGCTGACTGGAGCCGCCGGTGATGGTGTAGACATTTGGGGCGGGCACACAAAAGTGTGCCAGAGTTGTGCCATACTGGGCTTGCCTTGGGCAGAGGCACTGCTTCTGCTCCCTCTTTGGGCAGAGCCTCCCCCACTGCCTCGACGCACTGAGCTGCTTTGTAAAGCACTAGCAGCACTCCTCTCAGTTGGACAGGAGAAGATGATGGAATTCACCAGTGTGTCGTGGTACTCCCGCAATTTACGCTCCCGGGTCAACGCAGGGATGAGGTTTTGGACGTTGTCCCGGTAGCGAGGATCGAGGAGGGTGAACACCCAATAATCAGGCATGTTGAGAATGTGGTCGATGCGGCGGTCGTTTCTCAGGCACTGCAGCATGAAATCCACCATGTGCTGCAGAGTGCCAACTGGCCCAGAAACGCTGTCCCCTGCTTGAGACATGATCTCTGCCCGCTCGTCATCACCCCACCCTCGCTGTACACACTGACCACTGGACAATTGTGTCGCTCCCTCCTCTGGACGGAGCTCTTCCTCCTCCATTGACTCCTCCTCATCCTCCTCACAAATTGGCCCCTGCGTACCCCTTTGTGAGGAACCACGTGGCGCTGACTCTCCAGAAGCTGATGGAAAAGGTGACTCCTCATCCTCCACCTCTTCCACCACATCATCCCTTAACCCTTGCAAAGTTTGCTGAAGCAGGCAGATAAGGGGGACAGTCATGCTGACTAGTGCATCATCTGCACTTGCCATCCGCGTGGAATAATCAAAAGGACGCAAAACCTGGCAGACGTCCTTCATAGTGGCCCACTCTGTGGTTGTGAATTCTGATCGGCGCTGACTGCGACTTCTTTGCGCCTGATGCAGCTGGTACTCCATAACTGCTTGCTGCTGCTCACACAACCGCTCCAACATATGTAACGTGGAATTCCACCGGGTAGGTAGGTCACATATGATGCGGTGTTCCGGAAGGCGGAATCGGCGCTGCAGAGCAGCAATGCGGGATCTGGCCAAGCTGGAACGCCGCAAGTGAGCACACTCTAGGCGGACCTTGTGCAGCAGGGCATCAAGATCCGGATAGTCCCTCAGAAAACTCTGCACAACCAAATTGAGCACATGTGCCAGACATGGGATGTGAGTGAGGTTGCCAAGGGCCAAAGCTGCCACCAGATTTCGGCCATTGTCACACACTACCATGCCTGGCTGGAGATTCGCTGGCAGTAACCACACATCGCTCTCCAGCTTGATGGCATTCCAGAGCTCCTGCGCTGTGTGGCTTCGATGCCCCAATGAAACTAGTTTCAAGACGGCCTGCTGACGTTTGGCCACGGCTGTGCTCATGTCGGTCATAGGTAAACGTTCACGGGTCCATGTGGAGGTGGACTGTGACGGATCCTGCAGAGAGGAATCAGAGGAACTGGTGTAAGAGGAGGAGTCGATGCGTACAGACTGGATTCCTGCAATCCTTGGAGTGGGCAGGACACGTCCTGCGCCACTCGCACGATCTGTACCTGGCTCAACAACATTAACCCAATGGGCAGTGAGGGAAACATATCGCCCCTGTCCATGCTGACTGGTCCACGCATCGGTGGTGAGGTGGACCTTGCTACTGACGGCGTTCAGTAGCGCATGTTTTATGTTTGCCTCAACATGCCTGTGCAGGGCAGGGACAGCCTGCCTGCTGAAGTAAAAGCGGCTGGGCACCTTGTACTGTGGGACTGCCAATGCCATCAAGTCACGGAAGCTGTCAGTCTCCACCAGCCTGAACGAGAGCATTTCCAGGGACAACAGTTTGGCAATGCCTGCATTCAGAGCCTGTGCTCGGGGGTGGTTGGCCGAGAATGCCCGCCTTTTCTCCCATGCCTGTACTACCGATGGCTGTAGAGTAGACTGGGAGTGTGAGGATGACTGGGAAGGTGGTGCTGTGGGTGGAATTACACTAGGTCTCTGGACAACAGTGGAGGAAGAGGCAACACGAGATGAAGAGGTGGTAGCTGCCGCTGTTGGTTGGCCTACGTCTTCACTGTGTTTCTGTAACTCCACCGCGTGCCTGTTCCGCACATGTTTCCACATATTTGTGGTAATGAGGTTGCTGACACTTTTACCTCTTTTTACTTTCTGATGACACAGCTTGCATTTGACAAAACAAATGTCATCTGCAACTGTGTCAAAAAAGGACCAGGCACTGCAAGTCTTGGGAGCGCCCTTTTTGGCTTTGGAAAGAGACAGGCTCCTAACGGGTGCCAAAGTGGAGGCTACAGGCTCCGCAGTCTTCCCCCTCCCTCTCCCTCTTTGGCCCGTAAGGGGAAGCTCTTCCTCAGAGCTGCTCCCACCACCTTCCTGTTCCTCACGCCACGATGGGTCAAGGACCTCATCATCTCCACTACCCTCTGCCACCAACTGCTCCTCCTGGGTAGTCTCGGCAGCAGAGTACGCATCAGAAAGCGGCACCTGAGTTTCATCATCAGATGCGTACTGCGCTGTGGTCAACGGAGGCACTGGCCCACCTGCCTCTTCAGAGTCAGAGAGATAAAGCTTTTGGGCATCACTGCACACTGCCTCTTCTTCCATTTCTCCAATGCTGCTTGGCTGGCCCCCTGTTTCCAAGCCAAGAGATTCAGAGAACAGAAGTAGAGACGGCTCCTGTCCTGGGCTCTCTGACTGCCTGGCCAATTTGGCAGGTGGTGAAGAGACAGATGGCTGCTCTCCAGTGCTCTGTGCCTGAGAGGATGTGGCACTAACTGAAGTCGATGCCGAGGCGTTAGCTGCCATCCACCCGACAACGGCTTCAATTTGGTCTTCACGTAGCAGCGGTGCACGGCGCTCTCCGACAAAGCTGCGCATGAAGGACTGTTCCCTGCTGAAACTGAGTGACGACGAGTCACCGGCGCCCGCAGCAGGCACAGAATCACCACGTCCTCTCCCTGCTCCTCTCCCTGCTCCGCGCCCACGCCCACGTGCCTTACTCCCTGCCCTCTTCATCTTGGTTGACAGATAAAGATAAGCAGAAAAGTACTAAGGCCTTAGTGTGCTTATTCCTGAAATGCTCCTCCTAACAGGTGTAAGAAACACTAATGTTGTAAATTGTGGACTAAACTTTATTATTTTTCAAATGTGGCCTACACAAGTGTTAAGTTGTGTTTGGTGAACTTAACTTTTTTTTGGTGCAGATCGGGCTACAGAGCTAGTTTAAATCACACGGAGACCGTGTAGACAGCCGTAAACGGCGCTGCAAGGCCAAAAAACCCTCCTCTCGGTTATCCTATATAGTGTTTTTCCACTATTTAGCTGGATACGAGTGGAAAGACACTAATAGGAATTTTTTTTTTCAAATTTTAAACTGGCTGCACTATTTGAAAAAAAGGAAATTGTTTTTCAAGGTATGAGGCAGTAACGCACCCTGAGCTGAATCCAACCGGCTATGGCTGCACACAGACTACAGGGCGAGCTGCGCTCACACAGAGACCGTGCAGACAGCCGTAAACGGCGCTGCAAGGCCAACAAACCCTCCTCTAGGTTATCCTATATAGTGTTTTTCCACTATTTAGCTGGATACGAGTGGAAAGACACTAATAGGAATTTTTTTTTCAAATTTTAAACAGGCTGCACTATTTGAAAAAAAGTAAAATTTTTCTCAAGGTATGAGGCAGTAACGAACCCTGAGCTGAATCCAACCGGCTATGGCTGCACACAGACTACAGGGCGAGCTGGGCTCACACGGAGACCGTGCAGACAGCCGTAAACGGCGCTGCAAGGCCAAAAAAACCTCCTCTAGGTTATCCTATATAGTGTTTTTCCACTATTTAGCTGGATACGAGTGGAAAGACACTAATAGGAATTTTTTTTTTCAAATTTTAAACTGGCTGCACTATTTGAAAAAAAGGAAATTGTTTTTCAAGGTATGAGGCAGTAACGCACCCTGAGCTGAATCCAACCGGCTATGGCTGCACACAGACTACAGGGCGAGCTGCGCTCACACAGAGACCGTGCAGACAGCCGTAAACGGCGCTGCAAGGCCAAAAAACCCTCCTCTAGGTTATCCTATATAGTGTTTTTCCACTATTTAGCTGGATATGAGTGGAAAGACACTAATAGGAATTTTTGTTTTTCAAATTTTAAACAGGCTGCACTATTTGAAAAAAAGTAAAATTTTTCTCTAGGTATGAGCCAGTAACGAACCCTGAGCTGAATCCAACCGGCTATGGCTGCACACAGACTACAGGGCGAGCTGGGCTCACACGGAGACCGTGCAGACAGCCGTAAACGGCGCTGCAAGGCCAAAAAACCCTCCTCTAGGTTATCCTATATAGTGTTTTTCCACTATTTAGCTGGATACGAGTGGAAAGACACTAATAGGAATTTTTTTTTTTCAAATTTTAAACAGGCTGCACTATTTGAAAAAAAGTAAAATTTTTCTCAAGGTATGAGCCAGTAACGAACCCTGAGCTGAATCCAACCGGCTATGGCTGCACACAGACTACAGGGCGAGCTGGGCTCACACGGAGACCGTGCAGACAGCCGTAAACGGCGCTGCAAGGCCCAAAAAAACCCCTCTAGGTTATCCTATGTAGTGTTTTTCCACAATAGAGCTGGAGACTGGTGGAAAAACACTAATAGGAAATTTGAGAAAAAATGTGCAGCAGGCTGCACTAAGAGCAAAAAAGGACAACTGTGTGAGGCAGTGTGAACCCCCCCTGAGCTGAATACAACCGGGTATATGGCTGCACACGGACTACAGAGTGAGCTGCACACACACACACAGAGACCTTGCAGAACGCTGTTAAAACAGCGCTGCAAGGCAAGAGCAAGGTGAACAGTGAAGAACACACAGCGTTTTGCTAAATTAGCCTTTGGAAAGGAAAATAAAGCAATTAGCTAGCTCGACTGGCCCTCAGTTAGAACACAGCATCCTGTCCCTAACTGAAATCACAGCAGAGTGAGCGCAAAATGGCGGCAGCGTTTTTTATAGTGCAGAGTGACATCATTTCAGCAGCCAATCCAAGCCTTGCCAGTACTTACATGCCCACCATGCTAAACAGGATGTGCCCACACTTCCAATCATTCCTCATTGGCTGCTGCGTTCAGTTTGAATTCTGGGAACTTCCGATTCCGGTATCCGGGAAGTATCGGAATTCGGTATCGGAATTCCGATACCGCAAATATCGGCCGATACCCGATACTTGCGGTATCGGAATGCTCAACACTAATCCTTCAGTTTAAGAAAACAATACACTTGAGGTCATGTGACACATCATTGAGCTCAGTGTTTTAACCCCTACCTCATGCTGTCCTCAGATTACTTGGCAAAAACCTGCTGACATTTTCCTTTTAAGGCCAGGGTCACACTTGCGATTGCAATGCAAGAGTCTCGCATGAGTCTCTTGCATCAATACCTGGCACTGCCGCTGGCTTCTGGGACTGGAGCATTCAGCTGCATAGAAATACATGCAGCCGCACACTCCGTTTCTGAGTGTCGAGGGCTATGCCGGGTATTGATGCGAGAGACTCGTGCGAGTTTCTCGCATTGTACTCGCAAGTGTGACCCTGGCCTAAAGGAGAAACTTGAGAAAGATAGAAAGTCTTTATCAGGAGCCACAAGGAGGAATACCGATAGTGAGTAAGATATTTTATAGAGTAATGACTACTTAGCCACAATTCACACAAACATTTGTTCCTGTATAACATATCTGTGTTCTCATGAAAATGTAAAATGGGAATGTGAGATTGTGTAACATGACATGCATTATATACCGTACTGGAGACAGTTCTGTCAAATGTCCACCCTGAGGTATAAAGACAAACTTAAAGGGAATCTGTCAGCAGGTTTTTGCTATGTCATCTGAAGACAGCAGGAGATAGCAGCTGAAACACAGAATCCACTTGTCAAAGTTTGTGCTGCTGTTTACTAACTGTGAAGGATTTATCTTTCACTAAGAGATTAACCCCTTCATGACTCAGCCTATTTTGACCTTAATGACCGGGCCATTATTTGCAATTCTGACCAGAGTCCCTTTATGAGGTAATAACTCAGGAACGCGTCAACGGATCCTAACGATTCTGAGAATGTTTTTTCGTGATATATTGGGCTTCATGTTAGTGGTAAATTTAGGTTGATAATTTTTGCGTTTATTTGTAAAAAAAATCTGAAATTTGGGAAAAATTTTGAAAATTTCACATGGACGCTAGCTCCATTCAGATCTGGGGGGGGGGGTGACAAATAGGTCACCAGGAGGGATCATAGCCATGGGAGCAAAGCCACCCCCCGGGCTCAAGTACAAGTCCCCCTGTACCTGCAGGTCAGGTGACATTTCAGTTAACCCGTTCACCCGACCTGCAGGAACGCAATCCCGCCATGATGCCACATAGGCGTCATAGGTCGGATTGGCACCGACTTTCATGATGCCGACGTGGCATCACAGGTCAGGAAGGGGTTAACATTGCCGGACTTGTCTGGCACCCCCTTCCTGTGATAGGCAGCTCATTATCTATGGACTTTGTACATAGAGAACCTGGTGTGGATGGGGTTAGCCTTCTCAGCTCTGCTTCATTCTAAATCTAAAAGCTCTGATTGTATTAGAACTGCTGCACCCAGAAATCAAAGTGAGACATGGTTAGATTCAACTATTTTTTGGGGCCTACATAATACTGCTCTCAGATGAGGTAGCAAAAACCTACTGACAGATTTCTTTTAATAAGCATGATATTATATTTTCTTGCTACTTATTGGATGCAGTTTTATTAGAGTTTATTTATTTACTTTGTAGATCAATCCCGAAATACAAAATGGGGATCTTACCCTTCATGAAGTATATGATGTTTCTCTTCAATGTACTGATATTTGTAAGTATTCACTTTCTGAGTAATGTGAATAGTATAATAATAAAATGTGCAAATCACAGTTTTGCAAATAAAAATGCATGATTGCATACAGAATAGTTACAGTATTTTAACCTGTTCTAGACCCCTTTCCATGGAAAGGTGATATGAGGATAATTTTTCATTGTTTATATACAGTGGAGGAAATAAGTATTTGATCCCTTGCTTATTTTGTAAGTTTTCCAACTGACAAAGACATGAACAGTCTATAATTTTAAGGGTAGGTTAATTTTAACATTGAGAGATAGAATATCAAAAATAAAATCCAGAAAATCACGTTCTATAAACTATTTAAATTTATTTGCATTTTGTAGTGAGAAATAAGTATTTGATCCCCTACCAACCATTAAGAGTTCTGGTTCTTACAGATGACTTAGACACTCCTCATCATCTCCTTACCTGCATTAAAGACAGATGTCTTACATAATCACCTTTATAAATGACTCCTGTCCACAGACTCAATTAATCAGTCAGACTCTAACCTCTACAACATGGGCAAGACCAAAGATCTTTCTAAGGATGTCAGGGACAAGATCATAGACCCATTACAGTGATCAAAATAAAAAGAATAGTAAATTAACCCCCCTTTGTCATCCCCTTAGTTAGGTAAAAATAATAAAATAAAATATATATATTTTTTCCATTCTTTGCAGTTAGGGTTAGGGTTGGGGCTAGGATTGTGTTGGAGTTAGGGTTGTGTTGTGGCTAGGGTTTGTGTTGGGGTTAGGGTTGTGTTGTGGTGTTGGGGTTAGGTTGGTGGTTAGGTTTATGGTTGTAGTTAGGATTGGGATTATGGTTAGGGTTGGGATTAGGGTTAGGGGTGTGTGGGGTTAGGGTTAGGGCTGTGTTGGTGTTTGAGTTAGAACTGAGGGGTTTCTACTGTTTAGGCACATTAGGGGTCTCCAAACATGAAATGGAACCTACCGTTGATTCCAGTCAATTCAAAAAATCAAACGGTGCACCCTCCCTTCTGAGCACAGCCATGTGCCCAAACAGTGGCTTTCCCCTACATGTTGGCGTACTCAGGAGAAATTGCACAATAAATGTTATGGTCCATTTTCTCCTGATACCTTTGTGAAAATAAAAAAGTTTGGGTCTAAAGCACATTTTTTGTGAAGAAAGTAAAATGTTCATTTTTTGCTTCCACATTGCTTTAGTTCTTGTGAAGCACCTGAAGGGTTAATAAACTTCGTTAATGTGGTTTTGAGCACCTTGAGGGGTGCAGTTTTTAGAATGGTGTCACTTTTGGGTATTTTCTGTCATATTGACCCCCAAAACTCACTTCAAATGTGAGGTGGTCCCTAGGGTTGAGCGAAACGGGTCGTTCATTTTCAAAAGTCGCCGACTTTTGGCAAAGTCGGGTTTCATGAAACCCGATCCGACCCCTGTGCGGGGTCGGCCATGCGGTACGCGACTTTCGCGCCAAAGTCGCGTTTCAATGATGCGAAAAGCGCCATTTCTCAGCCAATGAAGGTAAACGCAGAGTGTGGGCAGCGTGATGACATAGGTCCTGGTCCCCACCATCTTAGAGAAGGGCATTGCAGTGATTGGCTTGCTGTCCGCGGCGTCACAGGGGCTATAAAGGGGCGTTCCCGCCGACCGCCATGTTACTGCTGCTGATCTGAGCTTAGGGAGAGGTTGCTGCCGCTTCGTCAGAAGCAGGGATAGCGTTAGGCAGGGTCCATTAACCACCAAACCGCTTGTGCTGTAGCGATTTCCACTGCCCAACACCACCTTCGATGTGCAGGGATAGTGGAAGCTACATTTTTTTTTTTTTTCCCCTTCAGCGCTGTAGCTCATTGGGCTGCCCTAGAAGGCTCCCTGATAGCTGCATTGCTGTGTGTACGCCGCTGTGCAAATCAACTGCTTTTTTCAAAGCACAAATCCTCTTGTTCCTTCCTTTCTGCACAGCTATCTTGTTTGTTTGTCCACACTTTTTATTTAATTTGTGCATCAGTCCACTCCTTATTGCTGCCTGCCATACCTGGCTGAGATTACTGCAGGGAGATAGTAATTGAAGGACAGTTCCTTTTTTTTTTTTTTTTGTGGGAGATTAAGATTGGCATTTCTGCTAGAGTGCCATCCCTGTCTGTGTCATCTCTCACTCAGTGGGCCATAGAAAGCCTATTTATTTTTTTGCTTGATTTGGGTTCTAAAATCTACCTGAAAAAATCACTACATCAATCAGTGGGAGAAAAATATTGGCCTCATGGCTTGTGTGCCACTCCTTACTCCTGTGTGTGCCATCTCTCACTCAGTGGGCCATAGAAAGCCTATTAATTTTTTTGCTTGATTTGGGTTCTAAATTCTACCTGAAAAAATCAATAAATCAATCAGTGGGAGATTAATATTGGCCTTTGGGCTTGTGTGCCAGTCCTAAGCGTGCCATCTCTCTCTCTCAGATAGTGGGCCATAGAAAGCCTATTTATTATTTTTTTTATTGGGTTTATAAATTTTCCATGGAAAAAAAAAAAAAAAGTGGGAGATTAATATTGGCCTCTGGGCTTGTGTGCCAGTCCTGAGCGTGCCATCTCTCTCACAAATAGTGGGCCATAGAAAGCCTATTTATTTTTTTGGTTGATTTGGGTTCTAAATTCTACCTGAAAAAATCAATAAATCAATCAGTGGGAGATAAATATTGGCCTCTGGGCTTGTGTGCCACTCCTGACTCCTGTGTGCGTCATCTCTCACTCAGTGGGCCCTAGAAAGCCTATTTTTTGTTTTATTTGTTTTCTAAATTCTCCCTGAAAAAATCATTTTATTTTATTTGGTTTCTAAATTATTCCTGAAAAAATCATTTTTTTTGTATTTTTTTTTCTAAAGTCTCCCTGAAAAAAAAAAAAAAACTTCAAATCAGTGGGAGATTAATATTGCCCTTTCTGCTTGTGTGCCAGCCTTGACTCCTGGGTGTGCCATCTCTCTCTCTCCAATTGTGGGCCATAGAAAGCCTATTAATTTTTTTGCTTGATTTGGGTTCCAAAATCTACCTGAAAAAATCACTAAATCAATCAGTGGGAGATAAATATTGGCCTCTGGGCTTGTGTGCCACTCCTGACTCCTGTGTGCGTCCTCTCTCACTCAGTGGGCCCTACAAAGCCTAATATTTTTTTTATTTGTTTTCTAAATTCTCCCTGAAACAATCATTTTATTTTATTTTGTTTCTAAATTCTTCCTGAAAAATTCATTTTTTGGTATTTTTTTTTTCTAAAGTCTCCCTGAAAAAAAAAAAAAAAATCAAATCAGTGGGAGATTAATATTGGCCTCTGGGCTTGTGTGCCAGTCCTGAGCATGCCATCTCTCTCACAAATAGTGGGCCATAGAAAGCCTATTTATTTTTTGGGTTGATTTGGGTTCTAAATTCTACCTGAAAAAATCAATAAATCAATCAGTGGGAGATAAATATTGGCCTCTGGGCTTGTGTGCCACTCCTGACTCCTGTGTGCGTCATCTCTCACTCAGTGGGCCCTAGAAAGCCTATTTTTTGTTTTATTTGTTTTCTAAATTCTCCCTGAAAAAATCATTTTATTTTATTTGGTTTCTAAATTATTCCTGAAAAAATCATTTTTTTTGTATTTTTTTTCTCTAAAGTCTCCCTGAAAAAAAAAATCAAATCAGTGGGAGATTAATATTGCCCTTTCTGCTTGTGTGCCAGTCTTGACTCCTGGGTGTGCCATCTCTCTCTCTCTCTCTCCAATTGTGGGCCATAGAAAGCCTATTTATTTTTTTGCTTGATTTGGGTTCCAAAATCTACCTGAAAAAATCACTAAATCAATCAGTGGGAGATAAATATTGGCCTCTGGGCTTGTGTGCCACTCCTGACTCCTGTGTGCGTCATCTCTCACTCAGTGGGCCCTAGAAAGCCTATTTTTTGTTTTATTTGTTTTCTAAATTCTCCCTGAAAAAATCATTTTATTTTATTTGGTTTCTAAATTATTCCTGAAAAAATCATTTTTTTTGTATTTTTTTTTTCTAAAGTCTCCCTGAAAAAAAAAAAAAAATCAAATCAGTGGGAGATTAATATTGCCCTTTCTGCTTGTGTGCCAGTCTTGACTCCTGGGTGTGCCATCTCTCTCTCTCCAATTGTGGGCCATAGAAAGCCTATTAATTTTTTTGCTTGATTTGGGTTCCAAAATCTACCTGAAAAAATCACTAAATCAATCAGTGAGAGATAAATATTGGCCTCTGGGCTTGTGTGCCACTCCTGACTCCTGTGTGCGTCCTCTCTCACTCAGTGGGCCCTACAAAGCCTAATTTTTTTTTATTTGTTTTCTAAATTCTCCCTGAAACAATCATTTTATTTTATTTTGTTTCTAAATTCTTCCTGAAAAATTCATTTTTTTGTATTTTTTTTTTTTAAAGTCTCCCTGAAAAAAAAAAAAAAAATCAAATCAGTGGGAGATTAATATTGGCCTCTGGGCTTGTGTGCCAGTCCTGAGCGTGCCATCTCTCACAAATAGTGGGCCATAGAAAGCCTATTTATTTTTTGGGTTGATTTGGGTTCTAAATTCTACCTGAAAAAATCAATAAATCAATCAGTGGGAGATAAATATTGGCCTCTGGGCTTGTGTGCCACTCCTGACTCCTGTGTGCGTCATCTCTCACTCAGTGGGCCCTAGAAAGCCTATTTTTTGTTTTATTTGTTTTCTAAATTCTCCCTGAAAAAATCATTTTATTTTATTTGGTTTCTAAATTATTCCTGAAAAAATCATTTTTTTTGTATTTTTTTTTTCTAAAGTCTCCCTGAAAAAAAAATCAAATCAGTGGGAGATTAATATTGCCCTTTCTGCTTGTGTGCCAGTCTTGACTCCTGGGTGTGCCATCTCTCTCTCTCTCTCTCCAATTGTGGGCCATAGAAACCCTATTTATTTTTTTGCTTGATTTGGGTTCCAAAATCTACCTGAAAAAATCACTAAATCAATCAGTGGGAGATAAATATTGGCCTCTGGGCTTGTGTGCCACTCCTGACTCCTGTGTGCGTCATCTCTCACTCAGTGGGCCCTAGAAAGCCTATTTTTTGTTTTATTTGTTTTCTAAATTCTCCCTGAAAAAATCATTTTATTTTATTTGGTTTCTAAATTATTCCTGAAAAAATCATTTTTTTTTGTATTTTTTTTTTCTAAAGTCTCACTGAAAAAAAAAAAAAAATCAAATCAGTGAGAGATTAATATTGCCCTTTCTGCTTGTGTGCCAGTCTTGACTCCTGGGTGTGCCATCTCTCTCTCTCTCTCTCTCTCTCCAATTGTGGGCCATAGAAACCCTATTTTTTTTTTGCTTGATTTGGGTTCCAAAATCTACCTGAAAAAATCACTAAATCAATCAGTGGGAGATAAATATTGGCCTCTGGGCTTGTGTGCCACTCCTGACTCCTGTGTGCGTCCTCTCTCACTCAGTGGGCCATAGAAAGCCTATTTTTTTTTTATTTGTTTTCTAAATTCTCCCTGAAACAATCATTTCATTTTATTTGGTTTATAAATTCTTCCTTAAAAAATCATTTTTTTTTCTATTTTTTTTTTCTAAAGTCTCCCTGTTAAAAAAACAAAAACAAATCAGTGGGAGATTAATATTTACATTTGCGCTTCAGTGACAGTCCTGCGTGTGTGGCATCTTTCTCATTTGTTGCCACCAACAACAGAGTGTGTAACATTGTGCCTGATTTTCGTTGTGGTCTCACCCACCTGTAAAGGGGTATCTAAATCATACTGAAGTTATAGCTCACCGTGTAAGTTGTGTGACAGCAACAAATACCGTTAGTTTGGTAACGTTTTTAAAAAAATGAGGAAGTCTGGTGGAAGAGGTCGTGGCCGGGGGCGTTCATTGTCAGCTGGTAATGAGGGTAGTGGTAGTGGTGGAGCATCAGGTGGTCGTGGGAAAAAAAATATTGCACCTAAGTCTGGAGCTGTGGAGCCAGGTTCGTCGTCTGGCTACACAAGGCCTCGAACGCTCCCTTTTCTGGGAGTAGGAAAACCGCTTTTAAAGCCGGAGCAGCAAGAGCAAGTTTTGGCTTATCTTGCTGACTCAGCCTCTAGCTCTTTTGCCTCCTCTCGTGAAACTGGTAAAAGTAAAAGCAGCGCGTCGTTAGTGGATGTTCACGGTCAGGGACAAGTCGCTTCCTTGTCCTCTTCAGCAAAAACAACAACAGAGAAGAATGCAGCAGGCGACACAACGGGTTACTCCATGGAGCTCTTTACACATACCGTCCCTGGCTTAGAAAGTGAAGCAGTTAACAGTCCATGCCCATTACAAGTTGAATCTGACATGGAGTGCACTGATGCACAGCCACAGCCAGACTACTATGCTGGTCCTTTGACTCAGACCACAACATTGCCCTCGCAGGGTGCTGATCAAGAATCAGACCCTGATGAGACTATGTTGCCCCATCACGAACGCTATACCACCGACCGACACGGTGACACAGACGAAGTTGCACACGATCTACAAGAAGAGGTAATAGATGACCCAGTTCTTGACCCCGATTGGCAGCCATTGGGGGAACAGGGTGCAGGCGGCAGCAGTTCTGAAGCGGAGGAGGAGGGGCCGCAGCAGGCATCAACATCGCAACAGGTTCCATCTGCCGGGCCCGTATCTTGCCCAAAACGCGTGGCAAAGTCAAAACCTGTTGGAGGACAGCGTGGCCATCCGGTTAAAGCTCAGTCTGCAATGCCTGAAAAGGTATCCGATGCTAGAAAGAGTGCAGTCTGGCATTTTTTTAAACAACATCCAATTGATCAGCGCAAAGTCATCTGTCAAAAATGTTCAACTACCTTAAGCAGAGGGCAGAATCTGAAAAGTCTCAATACAAGTTGCATGCATAGACATTTAACCACCATGCATTTGCAAGCTTGGACTAGCTACCAAACGTCCCTTAAGGTTGTAGCACCCTCGGCCAATGAAGCTAGTCATCAACGCAACATCCCTTCCGGCAGTGTAGGGCCACCATTTTCTGCTCCACCTGCAGTATCTGTGCAGGTTTCTTTGCCAGGCCAAAGCAGTCAGGGTCAGGGAATCACCAGTTTCGTAGTAGGAAACACTGCATCTAGGGCACCGGCGGCAACAATACCATCTCCCACCGTCTCTCAGTCTGCCATGTCCACCGACACCCCCGCTAGTTCCACGATCCCCAGCTCTCCAGTCCAGCTCACCCTACATGAGACTATGGTTAGAAAAAGGAAGTACTTAGCTTCGCATCCGCGTACACAGGGTTTGAACGCCCACATAGCTAGACTAATCTCGTTAGAGATGATGCCCTACCGGTTAGTTGAAAGCGAAGCTTTCAAAGCCCTGATGGACTACGCTGTACCACGCTACGAGCTACCCAGTCGACACTTTTTTTCCAGAAAAGCCATCCCAGCCCTCCACCAGCATGTTAAAGAGCGCATCGTCCATGCACTCAGGCAATCTGTGAGCACAAAGGTGCACCTGACAACAGATGCATGGACCAGTAGGCATGGCCAGGGACGTTACGTGTCCATCACGGCACACTGGGTAAATGTGGTGGATGCAGGGTCCACAGGGGACAGCAAGTTTGGGACAGTTCTGCCTAGCCCACGGTCTAGGAAACAGTTGGCTATAGCCGTTCGCACCCCCTCCTCCTCCTCCTCGTCCTCCTGCAGAAGCGAGACCTCGTCCACAGACCGCAGTCGCACAACCACTCCATCCGCAGCTGCCACTGTTGCACACCAGGTCTCCCATTATGGGGCAGCTACTGGCAAACGTCAGCAGGCTGTATTGGCTATGAAGTGTTTGGGCGACAACAGACACACCGCTGAAGTTCTGTCCGAGTTCTTGCAGAAAGAAACGCAGTCGTGGCTGGGCACTGTAGATCTTGAGGCAGGCAAGGTAGTGAGTGATAACGGAAGGAATTTCATGGCTGCCATCTCCCTTTCCCAACTGAAACACATTCCTTGCCTGGCTCACACCTTAAACCTGGTGGTGCAGTGCTTCCTGAAAAGTTATCCGGGGTTATCCGACCTGCTCCTCAAAGTGCGTGGACTTTGCTCACATATCCTCCGTTCGCCCGTACACTCCAGCCGTATGCAGACCTATCAGCGTTCTTTGAACCTTCCCCAGCATCGCCTAATCATAGACGTTGCAACAAGGTGGAACTCAACACTGCACATGCTTCAGAGACTGTGTGAACAGAGGCGGGCTGTTATGTTTTTGTGGGAGGATACACATACACGGGCAGGCAGTAGGATGGCAGACATGGAGTTGTCAGGTGTGCAGTGGTCGAAGATTCAAGACATGTGTCAAGTCCTTCAGTGTTTTGAGGAATGCACACGGCTGGTTAGTGCAGACAACGCCATAATAAGCATGAGCATCCCCCTAATGCGTCTGCTGATGCAAAGTTTGACGCACATAAAGGATCAGGCGTCTGCAGCTGAGGAAGAGGAAAGCCTTGATGACAGTCAGCCATTGTCTGGCCAGGGCAGTGTACAGGACGAGGTAGCGGGCGAACAGGAGGAGGAGGACGAGGAGGATGATGGGGATGATTATATTTTTAATGAGGAAGCTTTTCCGGGGCCAGTGGAAATTGTTGGCGCGGCAAGGCCGGGTTCTGGTTTTTGGAGGGACACAAGTGACGTGGATTTGCCTGAAACTGCCCCTCAACCAAGCACAACCACAGATTTGAGAACTGGAACTTTGGGCCACATGGCGGATTATGCCTTACGTATCCTCAAAAGGGACACACGCATAACAAAAATGATGAACGATGACGATTACTGGTTGGCCTGCCTCCTTGATCCTCGCTATAAAGGCAAATTGCAAAATATAATGCCACATGAGAACTTGGAACTAATATTAGCAACCAAACAATCAACTCTTGTTGACCGTTTGCTTCTGGCATTTCCTGCACACAGCGCCCGTGATCGTTCTAACACGAGCTGCAGGGGCCAGCAGACCAGAGGTGTTAGAGGGGCAGAAATCAGAAGTGGCGTTGGCCAGAGGGGTTTTCTGACCAGGTTGTGGAGTGATTTTGCTATGACCGCAGACAGGACAGGTACTGCAGCATCAATTCAAAGTGACAGGAGACAACATTTGTCCAGTATGGTTACTAACTATTTTTCATCCCTTATCGACGTTCTCCCTCAACCGTCATTCCCATTTGATTACTGGGCATCAAAATTAGACACCTGGCCAGAATTGGCAGAATATGCATTGCAGGAGCTTGCTTGCCCGGCAGCTAGTGTCCTATCAGAAAGAGTATTCAGTGCTGCAGGTTCAATACTAACAGAAAAAAGGACTCGTCTGGCTACCCAAAATGTAGATGATATAACCTTCATTAAAATGAACCACAACTGGATTTCGAAATCTTTTGCCCACCTTGCCCGGCTGACACCTAGCTTTCCTATGTAAAGGTCTTGCCTGTGGACTATTCTGAACGACTTTTCCAATCTCGTAATTTGCAGCACCTGATTGTCCAGCATCCGACATGTTAACACCTCCCTAAATGGCCAAAGTCCCCACACGGGGCCGTGGTATCGCCACTTGGCGCCAGCACCCGTGAGAGTACTGTTTGTCTGAAGAGGTGGGTGTGCCCGCTTTTGGTCGACGGCACTGCCACTAGGTCCCTCATAGTACAATAAAGTGTCTGGCGGTGGTGGTGCGCACCCAACGTCAGACACACCGTTGTAATATGAGGGGCCCTGGGCCTGTACCGCCGGCCACAAGACAGTCCCCCCCCAGGTCAAACAGTGCTCTACCACTTGCAAAATTTTCTCTCACAGCTCCACCAATGTTTAGTCTATGCGCTGACATCCTTCAATGCCTGGCACTGTCAATACCATTGTATTGACATTTTTCTTATGTTAGGCCTTCGAAGCCTGTCTGCGGTCACTCCTTCCACTAGGCCTCCACTGACCTGTCTACTGCTGCCTGTGTTCCCCTGGAACCAATTTTAAATTGCCTACAGCCAGCCCAATTTATTATGTTAGGGCTTCGAAGCCTGTCTGCGGTCCCTCCTTCCACTAGGCCTCCACTGACCTGTCTACTGCCGCCAGTTTTCCCCTGGAACCAATTTTAAATTGCCTACAGCCCAATTTTTGTTATGTTAGGCCTTCGAAGCCTGTCTGCGGCTCGTTCTTTCCACTACTACTACACTGACCTGGCTACTGCCGCCCGTGTTCCCCTGGAACCAATTTTAAATTGCCTACAGCCAGCCCAATTTATTATGTTAGGGCTTCGAAGCCTGTCTGCGGTCCCTCCTTCCACTAGGCCTCCACTGACCTGTCTACTGCTGCCCGTGTTCCCCTGGAACCAATTTTAAATTGCCTACAGCCAGCCCAATTTATTATGTTAGGGCTTCGAAGCCTGTCTGCGGTCCCTCCTTCCACTAGGCCTCCACTGACCTGTCTACTGCCGCCCGTGTTCCCCTGGAACCAATTTTAAATTGCCTACAGCCCAATTTTTGTTATGTTAGGCCTTCGAAGCCTGTCTGCGGCCCGTTCTTTCCACTACTACTACACTGACCTGGCTACTGCCGCCCGTGTTCCCCTGGAACCAATTTTAAATTGCCTACAGCCAGCCCAATTTATTATGTTAGGCCTTCGAAGCCTGTCTGCGGTCCCTCCTTCCACTAGGCCTCCACTGACCTGTCTACTGCTGCCCGTGTTCCCCTGGAACCAATTTTAAATTGCCTACAGCCAGCCCAATTTATTATGTTAGGGCTTCGAAGCCTGTCTGCGGTCCCTCCTTCCACTAGGCCTCCACTGACCTGTCTACTGCCGCCCGTGTTCCCCTGGAACCAATTTTAAATTGCCTACAGCCAGCCCAATTTATTATGTTAGGGCTTCGAAGCCTGTCTGCGGTCCCTCCTTCCACTAGGCCTCCACTGACCTGTCTACTGCCGCCCGTGTTCCCCTGGAACCAATTTTAAATTGCCTACAGCCAGCCCAATTTATTATGTTAGGGCTTCGAAGCCTGTCTGCTGTCCGTCCTTCCACTAGGCCTCCACTGACCTGTCTACTGCTGCCCGTGTTCCCCTGGAACCAATTTTAAATTGCCTACAGCCAGCCCAATTTATTATGTTAGGGCTTCGAAGCCTGTCTGCGGTCCCTCCTTCCACTAGGCCTCCACTGACCTGTCTACTGCCGCCCGTGTTCCCCTGGAACCAATTTTAAATTGCCTACAGCCCAATTTTTGTTATGTTAGGCCTTCGAAGCCTGTCTGCGGCCCGTTCTTTCCACTACTACTACACTGACCTGGCTACTGCCGCCCGTGTTCCCCTGGAACCAATTTTAAATTGCCTACAGCCAGCCCAATTTATTATGTTAGGGCTTCGAAGCCTGTCTGCGGTCCCTCCTTCCACTAGGCCTCCACTGACCTGTCTACTGCTGCCCGTGTTCCCCTGGAACCAATTTTAAATTTCCTACAGCCAGCCCAATTTATTATGTTAGGGCTTCGAAGCCTGTCTGCGGTCCCTCCTTCCACTAGGCCTCCACTGACCTGTCTACTGCCGCCCGTGTTCCCCTGGAACCAATTTTAAATTGCCTACAGCCCAATTTTTGTTATGTTAGGCCTTCGAAGCCTGTCTGCGGCCCGTTCTTTCCACTACTACTACACTGACCTGGCTACTGCCGCCCGTGTTCCCCTGGAACCAATTTTAAATTGCCTACAGCCAGCCCAATTTATTATGTTAGGGCTTCGAAGCCTGTCTGCGGTCCCTCCTTCCACTAGGCCTCCACTGACCTGTCTACTGCTGCCCGTGTTCCCCTGGAACCAATTTTAAACTGCCTACAGCCAGCCCAATTTATTATGTTAGGGCTTCGAAGCCTGTCTGCGGTCCCTCCTTCCACTAGGCCTCCACTGACCTGTCTACTGCCGCCCGTGTTCCCCTGGAACCAATTTTAAATTGCCTACAGCCAGCCCAATTTATTATGTTAGGCCTTCGAAGCCTGTCTGCGGTCCCTCCTTCCACTAGGCCTCCACTGACCTGTCTACTGCCGCCCGTGTTCCCCTGGAACCAATTTTAAATTGCCTACAGCCAGCCCAATTTATTATGTTAGGCCTTCAAAGCCTGTCTGCGGTCCCTCCTTCCACTAGGCCTCCACTGACCTGTCTACTGCTGCCCGTGTACCCCTTGAACCAACATCAGAAAATATAAAAA
This sequence comes from Ranitomeya imitator, assembly GCF_032444005.1. Classification (NCBI taxonomy): domain Eukaryota; kingdom Metazoa; phylum Chordata; class Amphibia; order Anura; family Dendrobatidae; genus Ranitomeya; species Ranitomeya imitator. Next base: position 260,108,473 of record NC_091284.1, on the reverse strand, counting down.
TAAGTATTTTGCTTATAAAAAAGAAAATACTGGAGAGATATCAAATGCAGACATTTTAACATTAAAAACAAACACATACAACAAAAATCTGGTACAGTACTAAAAATGGCCACCAGCTACAATAACTTTCTCCTGCAAGTAGTTAACAAAGTTTTTTTCAATTTAAAACACAGATATGGCATCCACCGAGTGTTGTCCTGTCGCGTCTTCTTTATATTATTGCCAAGAAGATGCAAAACAATGAAAATAATAAAATCATTATTTACCAAAAAAATAGAGTAAGTCAAAACCACATTGCAAATAAACATTCATTACAAATAAAGAAGCAGGGCGCGTCCGAGGGTGAGTATATACCTAATAAGAATATAATCACCCTCGGACACGCCCTGCTTCTTTCCGACAGCTTACCTTCCTAAGAATCAGCCCTTCCGTGGTGTAGAGAGAGGGTGTGTTACACTCCAAGGTGTTCCCCAGGTTGCCTTTCCTGAGCTTCGATCTTCATGCTCTCGTTTAGTAGTTGTCGGAAAGTTGGCTGCATTAGGCCTACAAATTGGGTATGGGGTGGAGAGAGATGGTGTGTTACACTCCAAGGTGTTCCCCAGGTTTCCTTGCCATTGCTTCGGTCTTCCGACTCTCGTTTAGTAGTTGTAGAAAACTACACTGCATTAGGCCTACAAAATGGGTATCGGGTGGAGAGAGATGGTGTGTTACACTCCAAGGTGTTCCCCAGGTTTCCTTGCCATTGCTTCGGTCTTCCGACTCTCGTTTAGTAGTTGTAAAAAACTACACTGCATTAGGCCTACAAATTGGGTATCGGGTGGAGAGAGATGGTGTGTTACACTCCAAGGTGTTCCCCAGGTTTCCTTGCCATTGCTTCGGTCTTCCGACTCTCGTTTAGTAGTTGTAGAAAACTACACTGCATTAGGCCTACAAAATGGGTATCGGGTGGAGAGAGATGGTGTGTTACACTCCAAGGTGTTCCCCAGGTTTCCTTGCCATTGCTTCGGTCTTCCGACTCTCGTTTAGTAGTTGTAGAAAGCTACACTGCATTAGGCCTACAAAATGGGTATCGGGTGGAGAGAGATGGTGTGTTACACTCCAAGGTGTTCCCCAGGTTTCCTTGCCATTGCTTCGGTCTTCCGACTCTCGTTTAGTAGTTGTAGAAAACTACACTGCATTAGGCCTACAAATTGGGTATCGGGTGGAGAGAGATGGTGTGTTACACTCCAAGGTGTTCCCCAGGTTTCCTTGCCATTGCTTCGGTCTTCCGACTCTCGTTTAGTAGTTGTAGAAAACTACACTGCATTAGGCCTACAAAATGGGTATCGGGTGGAGAGAGATGGTGTGTTACACTCCAAGGTGTTCCCCAGGTTTCCTTGCCATTGCTTCAGTCTTCCGACTCTCGTTTAGTAGTTGTAGAAAACTACACTGCATTAGGCCTACAAATTGGGTATCGGGTGGAGAGAGATGGTGTGTTACACTCCAAGGTGTTCCCCAGGTTTCCTTGCCATTGCTTCGGTCTTCCGACTCTCGTTTAGTAGTTGTAGAAAACTACACTGCATTAGGCCTACAAAATGGGTATCGAGTGGAGAGAGATGGTGTGTTACACTCCAAGGTGTTCCCCAGGTTTCCTTGCCATTGCTTCGGTCTTCCGACTCTCGTTTAGTAGTTGTAGAAAACTACACTGCATTAGGCCTACAAATTGGGTATCGGGTGGAGAGAGATGGTGTGTTACACTCCAAGGTGTTCCCCAGGTTTCCTTGCCATTGCTTCGGTCTTCCGACTCTCGTTTAGTAGTTGTAGAAAACTACACTGCATTAGGCCTACAAAATGGGTATCGGGTGGAGAGAGATGGTGTGTTACACTCCAAGGTGTTCCCCAGGTTTCCTTGCCATTGCTTCGGTCTTCCGACTCTCGTTCAGTAGTTGTAGAAAACTACACTGCATTAGGCCTACAAAATGGGTATCGGGTGGAGAGAGATGGTGTGTTACACTCCAAGGTGTTCTCCAGGTTGCCTTTCCAGAGCTTCGATCTTAATGCTCTCGTTTAGTAGTTGTTGGAAACTACGCTGCATTAGGCCTCCAAATTGGCTATGGGGTGGAGAGAGATGGTGTGTTACACTCCAAGGTGTTCTCCAGGTTTCCTCGCCATTGCTTCGATCTTCCGACTCTCGCTTAGTAGTTGTAGAAAACTACACTGCATTAGGCCTACAAAATGGGTATGGGGTGGAGAGAGATGGTGTGTTCCACTCCAAGGTGTTCTCCAGGTTGCCTTTCCTGAGCTTCTATCTTCAGGCTCTCATTAAATTGTGGTTAAATGGAACAACTGCATTTGGCGTACTAGTTGGTTTGGGGCCTACTAACAGTGTCTGCTGCTCCTTGCTGTTCTCCTGGTTTCCTGTCCTGAAATTCCGTTTTCAGGCGCTCGTTAAGTAGTTGTTAATGTTAGACTGCATTTGGCCTACTAGTTGGGTTGGGGCCTACTATCGGTGTCTGCCACTCCTTGCTGTTCTCCTCCACTGAACAAAGCTGTGCCGCCTGTTTACTACGGTTGCCAATTTTGAACTGCATTTCGACTACTTACTGATTTGGGCCTACTCTCTGTGTCAGCCTCTCATTCCAGTTGTCCTCCACTGCAATGCCCCCTGGTTATTCCTGTGTTACCAATTTTGAACTGCATTTAGCCAACTTTATTCTTTGGGCCTATATCTGTGTTTCCTCCTCATCCTGCCCATTGCCCAGCCAGTGATAGATGAGTCTGCTGGTACATTGACCCATAACGCAACATTCCCCGTGCACGCTACACAACAACATTGTGACCCTGCTGAAAGTCAGGTTGCTCTTCCCGCATACCATACCACCTTACACGGGGACAAAGAGGAAGGTGCAGATGAAAGTGCAGGTTCCTTCATCAGGTGGGGGGAGGAATACTAGTTGGCGACGTCACTGGCACAGGGCCTCTCATAGTACGCAAAAGTGTTGCTGCCGGTGGGAGGTGCCCCCGCCGTGCAAACACACCGCTGTACTTTGAGGGGCCCTGTGCCAGTGCCAATGCCAACGAGTGGGCCCCCCCTGCTTGCTCAGGTTCACAGCACTTGCAAAGTTGAAATACTTACCTCTCCCTGCTCCACTGCCATGACGTGGTCCAGATTTCCTGGGCCCACTAATTACTTGAACCAGCCCTACCCACCACAACTTTAGCCAAATGACCCCCAATTTCAAATGCCTTCCAATTATTATAAGGTAAATTACGCTTGACAAGCTTCATTAAGAAGAATGGATGGTTTTGACATTAAAATGGGCACTCTAGGTGTTTTCCTGGCCCCCACTCACTGCCGACTATGCTGCCCCATTGACTTGCATTGGGTTTCGTGTTTCGGTCGATCCCGACTTTACGTCACAATCGGCCGATTTCACTCGACCCGACTTTTGAGATAGTCGGGTTTCGCGAAACCCGGCTCGACTCTAAAAAGGTCAAGGTCGCTCAACTCTAGTGGTCCCTAAAAAAATGGTTTTGCTATTTTTGTTGGAAAAATGAAAAATCGCTGGTCAACTTTTAACACTTATAAATTCCGAAAAAAAGAATTATGTTTCCAAAATTATGGTGATGTAAGGTTGACATGTGGGAAATGTTATTTATTAACTATTTTGTGTGACATGACTCTCTGATATAAAAGCACAAAAATTAAAAGTTTGAAAATTGCAAAATGTTCTAAATTTTTGCCAAATTTCCGTTTTTTCACAAATAAATGCAAGTCATATTGAAGAAATTTTATCATTAACATGAAGTACAAATTGTCGCGGAAAAACAATCTCAGAATCAGTGGAATCCAATGAAGCGTTCCAAATCTATAATCTCATAAATTGACAGTGTTCAGAATTGTAAAAACTGGCTTGGTCATTAAGGTCAAAATTGGCTTGATCACTAAGGGATTAAAGGGAACCTGTCACCCCGTTTTTTCAAGAAGAGCTAAAAATACTGTTAAATAGGGGCAGAGCTGGGCTTTACATTAGTGCATTTTGGAGCCTTTATTCCCCACCTATGCTGCCGAAATACCTTTGTAAAGTCGCCTTTTTGGGCTGTCACTCACGCTGGTCAGGTCATATGGGCGTGGTGACAGCGCTGTTTCACCCCCAGATCTCCGTTGGTGGCGTAGTGGTGTGCGCATGTCCAAGTGGCGAATCCACTGCGCAGCTTCAAGGAAAATAGCGCGATCTGCGCTATTCAGCTGTTTATCGGTGGGCGCGGCCATCTTTGTGAGGCCGCGCGTGCGCAGATGGTTCTTCTTGGCTTCCCGGGGCTTCAGGAAAATGCCCCGGGAACGCCACTACTATGCTTTTCCCCTTGAAGTGTAGAATTATTTAAATCATTTGGGCAGAGGACATCTTTAGTATTTATTTAACTTTATGATTTAAGCATTCCCTATTATAAATAATTTAAGTATATTTCATCAAGGTGGCCATACAGTTTTAGCTGCATTGCCTGAACCCATCATTCAGTTGACCAGCTGACTTTGTGATTAGCATATATTTGATGTTCAGCCATATTGGGGAAAAAAGATTGACAATGTTGGATTTCAGCATGCCTGACAGCCTACTTAGAAGGCAATTTGAGATATATTTAAGTACTTGGGGCTCGTTAAATACCATTGATGGTGCCCAGTTCAGGAGACGTTTGGGAGGAATTAGCCGGCGCCAGAGATCCCTGGCATTGGCTTATCTTTGTTTTCCTTTTAAAGGGAACATGTAATGTGAAAGAGCACTATTAACCTTCAGATATTGTGTTAAATTGAAAGCCAAGGAAAAGAACTTTATTCCTCATTGTATCCTCTGGCTTTCAGTCATAGAGGTGTGGTCAGTTTACAGCTGTCTCTATACTGATGCACTGATGAGCTTGCTGTCAGTCAGGGCTGGTGCATGGTTACAGCTGACGTTCACTATGTTTTGAGCAATGACTGAAGCCTCGCCAGCCATGTCTCTGGGACTGAAAGCTTGAGGCAGCTGAGATGAGTAAAGTTTATATCCTCCTGTCAGACAGGCTTTCAGTGCAGCAGATGCATGGCTAATAAATAATAACTAAAAAGTGAATGGCTCGCTTTAGTAAAAACAATTTCACTATCTTATCTAATTTTGGAATCTTTCATCATTCACTCTGATAATATATTCCATTTTTTTTTTGCAGTTGGGAGGCATTTGTCTTTTAGGAATAGGTATTTGGATTGTTGCTGATCCTGATGGATTTCAGATTGTTTTCTCTTCTAACCCTTTATTAAGCGCTGGTGGCTACATCTTACTTATTGTTGGGTTGGCGCTTTCATTACTTGGATTCCTGGGATGTTTCGGAGCAATTCGGGAAAACAGACCGCTACTCTTGATTGTAAGTTTTTAGAAGCAGAGGTTTGGTGACTTTGTTTTTGCCATTCTTTAGAGATAAAAGAAAAATATATTAGCTTAGATTTCTCTTGTATGCATTCACTTTGCATTTTGATCATTGATAAAAATAAACTATTGAAGAGCTATTCCCATCTCCAAGATCCTGTAGTGCTTGTAGTGTAGTTTTTGCCATGTCTCTTTCCTCATGTGCAGGAATTGCAGCACCTTAGTTAACCATGGTTATGACCACTTATATAGTGACATCTACTTGCTAGTGGTCGTACCATGGATAACATAGCGAATTAGATAAACTATACTATATTTCTAATTGTTGCTAATATTATTATTATTACATCTACTACATATTGGGATAGAATCTTGGAGATGGGAATACCCCTTTAACACTTCTATTTTTTAAAGCAATCTCACTTTGAAGCATATTTTGCTAATTTTTTCATAGTACTGTAAATGTGATATAGTAAAACATAGTGATATAATCATATATCTGCACCATGAGCTTGTATATGTGTTATAGTTACACATCCGCGCCATATACAAGTAGTACTTTAAATACGCTAAATGCACTAGTAATAGTGGTAGAAAGGTATATCTAGCACAAATATGCATACAAAACCCTATACTGTAAGCAAAACTTGTAATATGACATTCTGATACTCTAGGACATGCCAATCCATTTACTGAAATATTTATACAATACAATCAGTTTAAGGATTAAAGTAAAGGAAATTCTAGAATAAGCTGAATACTAATATGACCATTTATTATGCATTCAGCAATGCTTGTGTGTGGATTTGATACATTTAATTACATTTGTAGCATCAGATTTATATAAATATTTGCTCTATTTCTGCGCCAATATGTTAATTGCAGATTTTTATTTATTTATTTTACTCACTTATACAGCGCCATTAATTCCACATTATCATCACTGTCCCCATTGGGACTCACAATCTAAATTTCCTATCAGTATGTCTTTGGAGTGTTGGAGGAAACCGGAGTACCCGGAGGAAACCCACACAAACATGGGGAGGACATACAATCTCCTTGCAGATGTTGTCCTTGGTGGGAAGGGAAACTATTTCCATTTGGGTCATTAAAGAGGACATTCCACAAGTTTAAAGCATAACCGTCATTATATTTTTCATTTAAAATTATCAATAATATGCATGAAAATATGCAACTTTGTGATACAGTATATCATATCAAAGATATCTGCTTCTTTCTCCTCCAGAACTGATTTTTTATTTTCAAAATTCTCAATTCCTGGATAAAAGCTGTATTCAATAAAGACAGATTTTTACATAACTGAGATAGGAGATGACAAGCTGCCACTGAGAAAATTCTATCTAGCTCCTCCCTTTTCTTTGTCCCCCCCCCCCCCTTTTACATAGAATCTCATCATTAGAAATTGTCATCTCAAATCTCAGTATTGTAAAACTCTGTCTTCACTGAACACAGATTTGTTCTGGAAATTGAAAATTTTTAAAATGAAAAAAAAATAAATAAATAAAAATCAGTCCTGTTGGAGAAAGAAGCATATTTCTGTGGTATAATATATTACAAAGATATTTATTTTCACATGAATTGCAGATTTATGAAATAAACATTAAAATAACAGTTCTGCTCTATTTAAACTTGCCACATCATGGATTACAGGCTGTAGAGCTGAATTACATTATGTATATTAATTTTTAATTTCCTTTCTTTTGTTGTGGAGATATGAAAGATTAGGTTTTCATTTATGATAAGACCAAGGGAGTGTTACCTGAGATTCTATTGTGGGGTCACATATGTTTTCCCCTACATGATGGAATAAAATTAATATGTCACTAGAAGGTCAGAAAAGCATGCTTTCTCCTGTAAGATGTAATGAGTAGTGTTGAGCATTCCGATATTGCAAGTATCGGGTATCGGCCGATACTTGCTGTATCGGAATTCCGATACCGAGTTCCGATATTTTGTGATATCGGAAATCGGTATCGGAGTGTACGGTGCGTATGGTTCCCAGGGTCTGGAGGAGAGGAAACTCTCCTTCAGGCCCTGGGATCCATATTAATGTAAAAAATAAAGAATAAAAATAAAAAATATGGCTATACTCACCCCTCCAAAGAACCCTGGCTGTCACAGCTGCGAGCGTCCGCCTCCGTTCCTGAGAATGTAGTGAGTGAAGGACCTTCGATGACATCGCGGTCAGGTGAGCGGTCACGTGAGCGGTCAGGTGACCGGTCACCTGATCGCGACGTCATCGAAGGTCCTTCACTCACAGCATTCTTAAGGGTGGAGGCACCCGCTGCTATTAACCTGTTAAATGCCACTGTCAAACACAGACAGCGGCATTTAACTACCGCATCCGGCCGGGCGCCCGGAAATGACATCATCGCCGACCCCTGTCACATGATCGGGGATCGGCGATGCATCAGGAAGGTAACTATAGAGGTCCTTGAGACCTCTATGGTTACTGATGCAGGCCTGCTGTGAGCGCCCCCTGTGGTCAGCGCTCACAGCACACCTGCATTTCAACTACATAGCAGATGATCGCTGCTATGTAGCAGAGCCGATCAGGCTATGCCAGCTTCTAGCCTCCCATGGAGGCTATTGAAGCATGGCACAAGTAAAAAAAAATGTTTTTAAAAATCTGAAAAAAATATAAAAAATATAAAAGTTTAAATCACCCCCCTTTCGCCCCATCCTAAATAAAACAATAAAAAAAAATCAAACATACACATATTTGGTATCGCCGCGCTCAGAATCGCCCGATCTATCAATTAAAAAAAAGCATTAACCTGATCGCTAAACGGCGTAGCGAGAAAAAAATCTGAAACACCAGAATTACGTTTTTTTGGTCACCGTGACATTGCATTAAAATGCAATAACGGGCGATCAAAAGAACGTATATGCGCAAAAATGGTATCATTAAAAACATCAGCTCGGCACACAAAAAATAAGCCTTCATCTGACCCCAGATCATGAAAAATGGAGACGCTACGGGTATCGGAATATGGCACTTTTTTTTTTTTTTTTTAAGCAAAGTTTGGAATTTTTTTTCACCACTTGGATAAAAAATAAACTAGACATGTTAGGTGTCTATGAACTCGTAATGACCTAGAGAATCATAATGGCAGGTTAGTTTTAGCATTTAGTGAACCTAGCAAAAAAGCCAAACAAAAAACAAGTGTGGGATTGCACTTTTTTTGCAATTTCACCGCACTTGGAATTTTTTTCCCGTTTTCTAGTAAAAGACATGGTAAAATGAATGGTGTTGTTCAAAAGAACAATTAGTCCCGCAAAAATTAAGCCCTCACATGGCCATATTGACGGAAAAATAAAAAAGTTATGGCTCAGGGAAGGAGGGAAGTGAAAAACGAAAACGCAAAAATGAAAAAGGGCCGCGACTTGAAGGGGTTAATAAATATGTTAAAAAGAAGAGGGCCCAATACTGACCTCTGTGGTACCCCACTGCTAACTGCGACCCAGTCCAAGTGTGCTCCATTAATAACCACCCTTTGTTTCCTATCCCTGAGCCAGCTCTCAACCCACTTGCACATATTTTCCCCTATCCCCATTATTCTCATTTTATGTATCAACCTTTTGTGTGGCACCGTATCGAAAGCTTTTGAAAAGTTCATATACACTACGTCCACTGGTTTCCCTTGGTCAAGTCCGGAACTTACCTCTTCATAGAAATTGATCAGATTAGTCTGACAGGAACGGTCCCTAGTAAACCCGTGCTGATACTGGGTCATGGGGTTATTCCTCTTCAGATACTCTAGCATAGCATCCCTTAGAATTCCCTCCAGGATTTTACCCACAGTTTTATAAAGTGTATGCAAGTTGCAGCAGTTGGCGGAATAGCGAGGTGGGTTACATGTGCCGGGAGTCCGGTGGAATATCCCCACAAATTCCGGTGGTTTAATGTGATGAGCTGCGACTTTACCCCTCCAACAGAAAACAGGGTTATCTAATATATAATTGCCTAGAATACTACTTCCTGCAATTTGTGCCAACTTCCGTGGCTTTGTCCGGAGCTAATGTCCGGAGCTAATGTCCGGAGCTAATGTCCGGAGCTAATGTCCGGAGATTAATTGCCTAGAATACTACTTCCTGCAATTTGTGCCAACTTCCGTGGCTTTGTCCGGAGCTAATGTCCGGAGCTAATGTCCAGAGCTAATGTGCGGAGATAATGTCCGGAGCTAATGTCCGGAGCTAATGTTCGGAGCCAATGTCCGGAGATAAGTGACGTCAACAGTGTCCAGTGTCTGATTGGTTGCTGCCTGCTGCGAGCGACCAATCAGAAATGTGCCGTACTGTGACACACTCCGCCCGCCATTTTGGTGTGATTTTTGAATTTTTACCTCACAGCAAGTTTCTACTGCGTGGAGGCGGGCCCAGTGACGTTGCTCTTCAAGCTCCTGCCGAATTTCGTAAAAAAAATGATAATACCATTTACCAAAACTATATATATTTAGTTGTGAAGTGGTTCAGTGACATTTTCACACCAATTTTGAACTTTTGTTTGGTGTTTTCTCCATATACTGCCTATTATTCACTGACTGTTATACTGAGAGACTGCCGTTTATTAACCTCTTCTTTGCCACATTGGGTATATTGTTCTATTATTTGCCACATAAGGACATTGTCCATTATTGCCCAGCAATTTCTCTGCAATATAAACTGCCTATTTATTAATATCTGCATTCCTGCAAAGAACTATTGCCTATTATTAACTGGCTATTTTCCTACTACCTGACACTGCCTCTTATTAACCTGTTGTTTGCCACCACCACGCTTAAAGCTGTTTAGCTTAGTCAACATGAGCTCTAATAGTAAGGATACTAATGACACAGAGCCCAAAGCTGCTGATGGCGCACGTAAGATTAGGTCTGATAGAAAGTATACTAATAATGCAGAGCAAAAAGACGCCGATGCCGCACGTAAGCGCAAACAGCGTGCTAACAAGAGTACAGAGGATAGATGCAAGCGCATGGACACTGTTAAGTATACTAATGACACAGAGTCCAAAGCTTATGATGGCGCACGTAAGATCAGGTCTGATATAAAGTATGGTAATGATGCAGAGCGAAAAGCCGCCGATGCCGGACGTAAGCGCCAACAGCGTGTTAACAAGAGTACAGAGGATAGATGCAAGTGCCTGGATACTGTTAAGTATACTAATGACACAGAGCCCAAAGCTGCTGATGGCGCACGTAAGATCAGGTCTGATATAAAGTATGGTAATGATGCAGAGCGAAAAGCCGTCGATGCCGCACGTAAGCGCAAACAGCATGTTAACAAGAGTACAGAGGATAGATGCAAGCGCCTGGATACTGTTAAGTATACTAATGACACAGAGTCCAAGGCTGCTGATGGCGCACGTAAGATCAGGTCTGATATAAAGTATGGTAATGATGCAGAGCGAAAAGCCGCCGATGCCGCACGTAAGCGCAAACAGCATGCTAACAAGAGTACAGAGGAGAGATGCAAGCGCCTGGACACTGTTAAGTATACTAATGACACAGAGCCCAAAGCTGCTGATGGCGCACGTAACATCAGGTCTGATAATAAGTATACCAATGACGCTGAGCGAAAAGCCGCCGATGCCGCACGTAAGCACAAACAGCGTGCTAACGAGACTACAGAGGACAGACATAAGCGCCTGGACACTGTTAATGCTGCTTGCAATAAACGCATTACTAATGAGTCTTTTGAGGACAAAACTAATCAATTAAGTAATAAAGCTGCTGCTGCACGCTCTCAACGTTGCAAACATAATATTTCCACGTCCTCAGTCATAGATTCTGCCCACAATACAGCTTCTTTGTCTCCATTCATAGAATGTGTGCAGCTTGAAGCTCCTTTAACCGTTGGTAAATCTGCACGTAAGCGCAAACACTGTCCTACTTACACTCCAAATGATAAACGCCGTCACCTGCACACTGTTAAGTCTGCTTATAAGACATGCTTCACACCTGACTCTTCTAAGGCAACAAACAAACCATTACCAAATGCAGCTGGTGCACGCCGTGAATGGTGCAAAAAAACCGCTTGCACCTCCATATTAATAAACTCTGACCACGATACACCTTCCAACTCCTCAGTGATTGAATCTGTGGACAGTGAAGATCCTCTACCAGGTCCACGCTTTATATATGTTGGCTTACAGAAACATTCCAATGCTCCGTTATCACAACCTGTACCTCAACATCCTACAGGTTTTACTAATGATGACAGTACCATAGTAGAACACTCCTGTGGTCCTATGAACTATTTATGTGAACATTGTCAAGCATTACATTTTAATGCTGAGATACCAGCAGATAAAAATTTTACTGTGTTGTCACAAGAGTAAAGTGCATATACCTATACCCCAATATCCCGAGGTCTTTAAACGATTGCTGACAGGGGAGAGTGAGTTCAGTAAGAATCTCATGGAAAATATTCGTAGTATTAACAGCTCATTTGCTTTCGCCTCCATGGGTGCCAATATATCCCCTCCACCTGGACATGGCCCTTACTGTTTCCGTATACATGGACAAATATATCATCGTACTGGAACTCTACATCCCAGTGATGATCAAGTTCCAGCTTATGCCCAACTGTATATTTTGGATACCGCTACCGCGAATGAACAACGTTTAAACTGTGAACAAAATCAAAAATGTCATCCCACTTTGATGAGTATAATTGCTCTTCAGTTAGACAATGTGAATCCCTTTGTTGCTGCCTACAAAATGTTACGAGATGTGGAACATGAAGAACATCTTAAAGCTGAAGCTAATGGCACTCTCATGCCAAATATCATCATGGCCCTTAAACAAGATCGGAATCAAGACCCTCGCCGATATAATAATCCAACTGTCAATGAAGTTGCTGTCGTATTTGAAAATGACAATGGAAAGCCACCATTTAATCGTGATATTTTAATACATTTACAACCGGACCCCAAAAATCCTTTGGCGCCAAGAACACAACAGGTCAGCATTCTACACAGTAATTTAGATGCTTTACTCTATCCTTTATTTTTCCCTTACGGAGACCAGGGCTGGCATGATGGCCTCAAGCAACAAGGGCAAAGTCCACGCAGAGTTACACAACTGCAATATTACTGCTATGTGCTGTCTGTCCGTAATCAGTTTAATCCACTCCTGAATGGTGGCAAACTCACTCAGCAGTACTTAGTGGATGCTTATGTGAAAATCGAGGCAAATCGCCTAAATTATATCCGTCAACACCAAAAGGATTTGAAAGTAGAGGATTATTGTGTACTCCAGGAACATCTCCAGAAAAAATCCATTGAGAAGGACATCCCCATTGGAAAAACGGTCATTTTACCATCTTCGTTTGAAGGCAGTCCCAGGAATATGCAGCAGCGGTACCAGGATGCCATGGCTATTGTGACTAAATATGGTCGTCCTGATCTATTCATCACCATGACCTGTAATCCGAAATGGAATGAGATTACTGAGAATTTGGAACCTTGGCAGCGTGTGGAACATAGACCTGATTTGGTGGCACGTGTTTTCAAAATAAAACTGGAAGCACTCTTAAAAGACATTAACAATGGATTATTTGGGAAAGTTTGCGCTATGGTTCATGTAATTGAATTTTAAAAACGTGGCCTTCCACACGCTCACATTTTGATTATTCTGGACAGCAACTCCAAATTAAGGACTGAGGAGGACATAGACAATACAGTGTGGGCTGAAATTCCCAATCCTACCCACTACCCTCAGCTCCATAAAATTGTTCTCCAACATATGATTCATGGTCCGTGTGGAGAACACAACCCAAATTCTCCCTGTATGGATCTGGGGAAGTGTACAAAAGGTTTCCCTAAAGATTTGCAACCAAGAACCATCATAGCTAAGGACGCCTATCCTACTTACCGCAGACACTTTGGCCCATCTTTTCAACACCATTCTAACATGATTGATAATTCGTGGGTGGTTCCATATAATCCGTTCCTGCTATTAAAATACAAGTGCCATATAAATGTCGAAGTTTGTGGTTCCATTCAGGCTGTGAAATATTTATTTAAATACGTCTACAAAGGACATGATAAAGCCAATCTTGAAATCTGCCAGACTAACATCCAACATGATGAAACACACCAATTCATGGATTCAAGATATGTCAGTGCACCAGAGGCAGCTTGGCGAATATTCTCATATCCAATGCATAAACAATCTCATAGCATCATTCGCCTTGCTGTACATCTACCGCATTCTCAGCCACTCTATTTTCATGAGGATGACTCTATTGGAAACATCAAACAAAAGCTCCATCAAAATTCTACACTTATGGCCTACTTCAAGCTTAATCAGAACGACCATCATGCTCATATTTATTTATACCGTGAAATTCCCGAAAACTATGTTTGGAAAGAAGGTTCTTGGGAAGTTAGAAAGCGAGCAGGTGGTTCTGTGATTGGACGAATGTATACTGTCAGTGTGAAAGACCAAGAACGCTACTATTTAAGATTGTTATTGTTACATGTCAAAGGTGCAACCAGTTTTGACAGCATAAAAACTGTACACGGAGTCACACATGAAACCTTCAAAGATGCGGCATTAGCTCTTGGCTTACTATTTGATGATAGTCTGTGGAGAAATACATTACTTGATGCCAGTATTCTCAACATGCCAGCAGAGCTACGTGACATGTTTGCCTACATTTGTATTTTTGGTCCTCCAGCTAAACCTCGGGACTTATGGGATGAATTTAAGGAACACTTTGTAGAAGACTACTGCCATGCATACCACTCCGACACTCTGGAGTGTGTCAATTGTGAAGGCTATGCTATGACAGATGTCCAACATGTTCTTAAAGCTCATGGCAAAACTTATATTGATTTTAATTTGCCACGTCCAGTCAAGAAACAACACCTCCTCCCACAGTATGATAAAGATTATGAGTTATCAGCAGCTGCTGAAATGAAAGCTACTCTAAATGAGGACCAACTTTTTGCTTTTGATGCTATCACTCAAGTTTTAGAAGACACTAATTCTACAGCAAAGTGTTTTTTCCTTGATGGTCCTGGTGGCAGCGGAAAAACGTACCTATATCATCTACTCCTACATCAGCTAAGAGGACAAGGAGACATTGTGTCACCTGCTGCCACTACTGGAATTGCCGCCAACTTGCTACAAGGTGGACGAACCATTCATTCTCTTTATGGGATTCCAATTCCTGTGAATGAAACATCTGTTTCCAGGATTAAGAATGATACCGATGCAGCAAAAGATTTGCACAGCACTAAACTTTTTATTATTGATGAGTGCACAATGCTATCCAAATATGCATTGCATGTCATTGATAGAGTTTTACGTGATGTCATGACAACAAATGTAGCTCACAAAGAAAAAACACCGTTTGGAGGTAAAGTGATTGTTTTTGGAGGCGACTTTAGACAATGTCTTCCTGTCATCCCTCATGTGACAAGAACTGATGTTGTAGAGAGCTGTATAAAATATTCACAACACTGGCAACATTTTACACGCCTGCCACTTATTAACAACATGCGCTCCATTGATCCTCACTAGGGTTGAGCGAAACGGGTCGTTCATTTTCAAAAGTCGCCGACTTTTGGCAAAGTCGGGTTTCATGAAACCCGATCCGACCCCTGTGCGGGGTCGGCCATGCGGTACGCGACTTTCGCGCCAAAGTCGCGTTTCAATGACGCGAAAAGCGCCTTTTCTCAGCCAATGAAGGTAAACGCAGAGTGTGGGCAGCGTGATGACATAGGTCCTGGTCCCCACCATCTTAGAGAAGGGCATTGCAGTGATTGGCTTGCTGTCTGCGGCGTCACAGGGGCTATAAAGGGGAGTTCCCGCCGACCGCCATGTTACTGCTGCTGATCTGAGCTTAGGGAGAGGTTGCTGCCGCTTCGTCAGAAGCAGGGATAGCATTAGGCAGGGTCCATTAACCACCAAACCGCTTGTGCTGTAGCGATTTCCACTGCCCAACACCACCTTCGGTGTGCAGGGACAGTGGAAGCTACATTTTTTTTTTTTTTTCCCCTCAGCGCTGTAGCTCATTGGGCTGCCCTAGAAGGCTCCCTGATAGCTGCATTGCTGTGTGTACGCCGCTGTGCAAACCAACTGCTTTTTTCAAAGCACAAATCCTCTTGTTCCTTCCTTTCTGCACAGCTATCTTTTTTGTTTGTACACACTTTTTATTTAATTTGTGCATCAGTCCACTCCTTATTGCTGCCTGCCATACCTGGCTGAGATTACTGCAGGGAGATAGAAATTGAAGGACACTCCCTGTTTTTTTTTTTTTTTTTTGTGGGATATTAAGATTGACATTTCTGCTAGAGTGCCATCCCTGTGTGTGCCATCTCTCACTCAGTGGGCCATAGAAAGCCTATTTATTTTTTTGCTTGATTTGGGTTATAAAATCTACCTGAAAAAATCACTACATCAATCAGTGGGAGAAAAATATTGGCCTCAGGGCTTGTGTGCCACTCCTGACTCCTGTGTGCATCATCACTCACTCAGTGGGCCATAGAAAGCCCATTTTTTTTTTTTTTTGCTTTATTTGGGTTCTAAATTCTACCTGAAAAAATCAATAAATCAATCAGTGGGAGATTAATATTGGCCTTTGGGCTTGTGTGCCAGTCCTAAGCGTGCCATCTCTCTCTCTCTCAGATAGTGGGCCATAGAAAGCCTATTTATTATTTTTTTTATTGGGTTTATAAATTTTCCCTGGAACCAAAAAAAAAAAAGTGGGAGATTAATATTGGCCTCTGGGCTTGTGTGCCAGTCCTGAGCGTGCGATCTCTCTCACAAATAGTGGGCCATAGAAAGCCTATTTATTTATTTTTTTTTGGTTTTATAAATTCTCCCTTAAAAAAAAAAGGGAGATTAATATTGGCCTTTGGGCTTGTGTGCCAGTCCTAAGCGTGCCATCTCTCTCTCTCTCAGATAGTGGGCCATAGAAAGCCTATTTATTATTTTTTTTATTGGGTTTATAAATTTTCCCTGGAACAAAAAAAAAAAAGTGGGAGATAAATATTGGCCTCTGGGCTTGTGTGCCACTCCTGACTCCTGTGTGCGTCATCTCTCACTCAGTGGGCCATAGAAAGCCTTTTTTTGTTTTATTTGTTTTCTAAATTCTCCCTGAAAAAATCATTTTATTTTATTTGGTTTCTAAATTCTTCCTGAAAAAATCATTTTATTCTATTATTTTTTTTTCCTAAAGTCTCCCTGAAAAAAAAAAAAAAAAACAAATCAGTGGGAGATTAATATTGCCCTTTCTGCTTGTGTGCCAGTCTTGACTCCTGGGTGTGCCATCTCTCTCTCTCTCTCCAATTGTGGGCCATAGAAAGCCTATTATTTTTTTAGCTTGATTTGGGTTCCAAAATCTACCTGAAAAAATCACTACATCAATCAGTGGGAGATAAATATTGGCCTCTGGGCTTGTGTGCCACTCCTGACTCCTGTGTGCGTCATCTCTCACTCAGTGGGCCATAGAAAGCCTTTTTTTGTTTTATTTGTTTTCTAAATTCTCCCTGAAAAAATCATTTTATTTTATTTGGTTTCTAAATTCTTCCTGAAAAAAATCATTTTATTCTATTATTTTTTTTTCCTAAAGTCTCCCTGAAAAAAAAACAAAAAATCAAATCAGTGGGAGATTAATATTGCCCTTTCTGCTTGTGTGCCAGTCTTGACTCCTGGGTGTGCCATCTCTCTCTCTCTCCAATTGTGGGCCATAGAAAGCCTATTATTTTTTTAGCTTGATTTGGGTTCCAAAATCTACCTGAAAAAATCACTACATCAATCAGTGGGAGATAAATATTGGCCTCTGGGCTTGTGTGCCACTCCTGACTCCTGTGTGCGTCATCTCTCACTCAGTGGGCCATAGAAAGCCTTTTTTTGTTTTATTTGTTTTCTAAATTCTCCCTGAAAAAATCATTTTATTTTATTTGGTTTCTAAATTCTTCCTGAAAAAATAATTTTATTCTATTATTTTTTTTCCTAAAGTCTCCCTGAAAAAACAAAAAAAAACAAATCAGTGGGAGATTAATATTGCCCTTTCTGCTTGTGTGCCAGTCTTGACTCCTGGGTGTGCCATCTCTCTCTCTCTCTCTCTCCAATTGTGGGCCATAGAAAGCCTATTATTTTTTTAGCTTGATTTGGGTTCCAAAATCTACCTGAAAAAATCACTACATCAATCAGTGGGAGATAAATATTGGCCTCTGGGCTTGTGTGCCACTCCTGACTCCTGTGTGCGTCATCTCTCACTCAGTGGGCCATAGAAAGCCTTTTTTTGTTTTATTTGTTTTCTAAATTCTCCCTGAAAAAATCATTTTATTTTATTTGGTTTCTAAATTCTTCCTGAAAAAATCATTTTATTCTATTATTTTTTTTCCTAAAGTCTCCCTGAAAAAAAAAAAAAAAAACAAATCAGTGGGAGATTAATATTGCCCTTTCTGCTTGTGTGCCAGTCTTGACTCCTGGGTGTGCCATCTCTCTCTCTCTCTCCAATTGTGGGCCATAGAAAGCCTATTATTTTTTTAGCTTGATTTGGGTTCCAAAATCTACCTGAAAAAATCACTACATCAATCAGTGGGAGATATATATTGGCCTCTGGGCTTGTGTGCCACTCCTGACTCCTGTGTGCGTCATCTCTCACTCAGTGGGCCATAGAAAGCCTTTTTTTGTTTTATTTGTTTTCTAAATTCTCCCTGAAAAAATCATTTTATTTTATTTGGTTTCTAAATTCTTCCTGAAAAAATCATTTTATTCTATTATTTTTTTTTCCTAAAGTCTCCCTGAAAAAAAAAAAAAATCAAATCAGTGGGAGATTAATATTTACATTTGTGCTTCAGTGACAGTCCTGAGTGTGTGGCATCTCTCTCATTTGTTGCCACCAACAACAGAGTGTGTAACATTGTGCCTGATTTTCGTTGTGGTCTCACTCACCTGTAAAGGGGTAGCTAAATCATACTGAAGTTATAGCTCACCGTGTAATTTGTGTGACAGCAACAAATACCGTTAGTTTGTTTATGTTTTTAAAACAATGAGGAAGTATGGTGGAAGAGGTCGTGGCCGGGGACGTTCATTGTCAGCTGGTAATGAGGGTAGTGGTAGTGGTGGAGCATCAGCTGGTCGTGGGAAAAAAAATATTGCACCTAAGTCTGGAGCTGTGGAGCCAGGTTCGTCGTCTGGCTACACAAGGCCTCGAACGCTCCCTTTTCTGGGAGTAGGAAAACCGCTTTTAAAGCCGGAGCAGCAAGAGCAAGTTTTGGCTTATCTTGCTGACTCAGCCTCTAGCTCTTTTGCCTCCTCTCGTGAAACTGGTAAATGTCAAAGCAGCGCGTCGTTAGTGGATGTTCACGGTCAGGGACAAGTCGCTTCCTTGTCCTCTTCAGCAAAAACAACAACAGAGAAGAATGCAGCAGGCGACACAACGGGTTACGCCATGGAGCTCTTTACACATACCGTCCCTGGCTTAGAAAGTGAAGCAGTTAACAGTCCATGCCCATTACAAGTTGAATCTGACATGGAGTGCACTGATGCACAGCCACAGCCAGACTACTATGCTGGACCTTTGACTCAGACCACAACATTGCCCTCGCAGGGTAATGATCAAGAATCAGACCCTGATGAGACTATGTTGCCCCATCACGAACGCTATACCACCGACCGACACGGTGACACAGACGAAGTTGCACATGAGCTACAAGAAGAGGTAATAGATGACCCAGTTCTTGACCCCGATTGGCAGCCATTGGGGGAACAGGGTGCAGGCGGCAGCAGTTCTGAAGCGGAGGAGGAGGGGCCGCAGCAGGCATCAACATCGCAACAGGTTCCATCTGCCGGGCCCGTATCTTGCCCAAAACGCGTGGCAAAGCCAAAACCTGTTGGAGGACAGCGTGGCCATCCGGTTAAAGCTCAGTCTGCAATGCCTGAAAAGGTATCCGATGCTAGAAAGAGTGCAGTCTGGCATTTTTTTAAACAACATCCAATTGATCAGCGCAAAGTCATCTGTCAAAAATGTTCAACTACCTTAAGCAGAGGACAGAATCTGAAAAGTCTCAATACAAGTTGCATGCATAGACATTTAACCACCATGCATTTGCAAGCCTGGACTAACTACCAAACGTCCCTTAAGGTTGTAGCACCCTCGGCCAATGAAGCTAGTCAGCAACGCAACATCCCTTCCGGCAGTGTAGGGCCACCATTTTCCGCAGCACCTGCAGTATCTGTGCAGGTTTCTTTGCCAGGCCAAAGCAGTCAGGGTCAGGGAATCACCAGTTTCGTAGTAGGAAACACTGCATCTAGGGCACCGGCGGCAACAATACCATCTCCCACCGTCTCTCAGTCTGCCATGTCCACCGGCACCCCCGCTAGTTCCACGATCTCCAGCTCTCCAGTCCAGCTCACCCTACATGAGACTATGGTTAGAAAAAGGAAGTACTTAGCCTCGCATCCGCGTACACAGGGTTTGAACGCACACATAGCTAGACTAATCTCGTTAGAGATGATGCCCTACCGGTTAGTTGAAAGCGAAGCTTTCAAAGCCCTGATGGACTACGCTGTACCACGCTACGAGCTACCCAGTCGACACTTTTTTTCCAGAAAAGCCATCCCAGCCCTCCACCAGCATGTTAAAGAGCGCATCGTCCATGCACTCAGGCAATCTGTGAGCACAAAGGTGCACCTGACAACAGATGCATGGACCAGTAGGCATGGCCAGGGACGTTACGTGTCCATCACGGCACACTGGGTAAATGTGGTGGATGCAGGGTCCACAGGGGACAGCAAGTTTGGGACAGTTCTGCCTAGCCCACGGTCTAGGAAACAGTTGGCTGTAGCCGTTCGCACCCCCTCCTCCTCCTCTTCGTCCTCCTGCAGAAGCGAGAGCTCGTCCACAGACCGCAGTCGCACAACCACTCCATCCGCAGCTGCCACTGTTGCACACCAGGTCTCCCATTATGGGGCAGCTACTGGCAAACGTCAGCAGGCTGTATTGGCTATGAAGTGTTTGGGAGACAACAGACACACCGCGGAAGTTCTGTCCGAGTTCTTGCAGAATGAAACGCAGTCGTGGCTGGGCACTGTAGATCTTGAGGCAGGCAAGGTAGTGAGTGATAACGGAAGGAATTTCATGGCTGCCATCTCCCTTTCCCAACTGAAACACATTCCTTGCCTGGCTCACACCTTAAACCTGGTGGTGCAGTGCTTCCTGAAAAGTTATCCGGGGTTATCCGACCTGCTCCTCAAAGTGCGTGGACTTTGCTCACATATCCGCCGTTCGCCCGTACACTCCAGCCGTATGCAGACCTATCAGCGTTCTTTGAACCTTCCCCAGCATCGCCTAATCCTAGACGTTGCAACAAGGTGGAACTCAACACTGCACATGCTTCAGAGACTGTGCGAACAGAGGCGGGCTGTTATGTTTTTGTGGGAGGATACACATACACGGGCAGGCAGTAGGATGGCAGACATGGAGTTGTCAGGTGTGCAGTGGTCGAAGATTCAAGACATGTGTCAAGTCCTTCAGTGTTTTGAGGAATGCACACGGCTGGTTAGTGCAGACAACGCCATAATAAGCATGAGCATCCCCCTAATGCGTCTGCTGATGCAAAGTTTGACACACATAAAGGATCAGGCGTCTGCAGCTGAGGAAGAGGAAAGCCTTGATGACAGTCAGCCATTGTCTGGCCAGGGCAGTGTACAGGACGAGTTAGCGGGCGAAGAGGAGGAGGAGGACGAGGAGGATGATGGGGATGATTATATTTTTAATGAGGAAGCTTTTCCGGGGCCACTGGAAATTGGTGGCGCGGCAAGGCCGGGTTCTGGTTTTTGGAGGGACACAAGTGACGTGGATTTGCCTGAAACTGCCCCTCAACCAAGCACAACCGCAGATTTGAGAACTGGAACTTTGGCCCACATGGCGGATTATGCCTTACGTATCCTCAAAAGGGACACACGCATAACTAAAATGATGAACGATGACGATTACTGGTTGGCCTGCCTCCTTGATCCTCGCTATAAAGGCAAATTGCACAATATAATGCCACATGAGAACTTGGAACTAATATTAGCAACCAAACAATCAACTCTTGTTGACCGTTTGCTTCTGGCATTCCCTGCACACAGCGCCCGTGATCGTTCTCACACGAGCTGCAGGGGCCAGCAGACCAGAGGAGTTAGAGGGGCAGAAATCAGAAGTGGCGATGGCCAGAGGGGTTTTCTGACCAGGTTGTGGAGTGATTTTGCTATGACCGCAGACAGGACAGGTACTGCAGCATCAATTCAAAGTGACAGGAGACAACATTTGTCCAGTATGGTTACAAACTATTTTTCATCCCTTATCGATGTTCTCCCTCAACCGTCATTCCCATTTGATTACTGGGCATCAAAATTAGACACCTGGCCAGAATTGGCAGAATATGCATTGCAGGAGCTTGCTTGCCCGGCAGCTAGTGTCCTATCAGAAAGAGTATTCAGTGCTGCAGGTTCAATACTAACAGAAAAAAGGACTCGTCTGGCTACCCAAAATGTAGATGATCTAACCTTCATTAAAATGAACCACAACTGGATTTCGAAATCTTTTGCCCCACCTTGCCCGGCTGACACCTAGCTTTCCTATGAAAAGGTCTTGCCTGTGGACTATTCTGAATGCCTTTTCCAATCTCGTAATTTTCTGCACCTGATTGTCCAGCATACGACATGTTTACACCTCACTAAATGGCCAAACTCCCCACACGGGGCCGTGGTATCGACACTTGGCGACAGCACCCGTGAAAGTGCTGTTTGTCTGAAGAGGTGGGTGTGCCCGCTTTTGGTCGACGGCACTGCCACTGGGTCCCTCCTAGTACAATAAAGTGTCTCTGGCGGTGGTGGTGCGCACCCAACGTCAGACACACCGTTGTAATATGAGGGGCCCTGGGCCTGTACCGCCGGCCACAAGACAGTTCCCCCCCCCAGCTCAAACAGTGCTCTACCACTTGCAAAATTATCTCACAGCTCCACCAATGTTTAGTCTATGCGCTGACATCCTTCAATGCCTGCCACTGACAATACCATTGTATTGACATTTTTGTTATGTTAGGCCTTCGAAGCCTGTCTGCGGTCACTCCTTCCACTAGGCCTCCACTGACCACACCACTGCTGCCCGTGTACCCCTGGAACCAATTTAAAATTGCCTACAGCCAGCCCAATTTTTTTTATTTTAGGCCTTCGATGCCTGTCTGCGGTCCATTCTTTCTACTACTACTACACTGACCAGGCCACTGCTGCCCGTGTACCCCTGGAACCAATTTAAAATTGCCTACAGCCATGTGTTATTATTTTAGGCCTTCGATGCCTGTCTGCGGCCACTCCTTACAATATGCCTCCACTGACCACACCACTGCTGCCCGTGTACCCCTGGAACCAATTTAAAATTGCCTACAGCCATGTGTTATTATTTTAGGCCTTCGATGCCTGTCTGTGGTCACTCCTTCCACTAGGCCTCCACTGACCACACCACTGCTGCCCGTGTACCCCTGGAACCAATTTAAAATTGCCTACAGCCATGTGTTATTATTTTAGGCCTTCGATGCCTGTCTGCGGTCACTCCTTACAATATGCCTCCACTGACCACACCACTGCTGCCCGTGTACCCCTGGAACCAATTTAAAATTGCCTACAGCCATGTGTTATTATTTTAGGCCTTCGATGCCTGTCTGCGGTCACTCCTTCCACTAGGCCTCCACTGACCACACCACTGCTGCCCGTGTACCCCTGGAACCAATTTAAAATTGCCTACAGCCAGCCCAATTTTTTTACTTTAGGCCTTCGATGCCTGTCTGCGGTCACTCCTTCCACTAGGCCTCCACTGACCACACCACTGCTGCCCGTGTACCCCTGGAACCAATTTAAAATTGCCTACAGCCATGTGTTATTATTTTAGGCCTTCGATGCCTGTCTGTGGTCACTCCTTCCACTAGGCCTCCACTGACCACACCACTGCTGCCCGTGTACCCCTGGAACCAATTTAAAATTGCCTACAGCCATGTGTTATTATTTTAGGCCTTCAATGCCTGTCTGCGGTCACTCCTTACAATATGCCTCCACTGACCACACCACTGCTGCCCGTGTACCCCTGGAACCAATTTAAAATTGCCTACAGCCAGCCCAATTTTTTTATTTTAGGCCTTCGATGCCTGTCTTCGGTCCGTTCTTTCTACTACTACTACTACACTGACCAGGCCACTGCTGCCCGTGTACCCCTGGAACCAATTTAAAATTGCCTACAGCCATGTGTTATTATTTTAGGCCTTCGATGCCTGTCTGCGGTCACTCCTTCCACTAGGCCTCCACTGACCACACCACTGCTGCCCGTGTACCCCTGGAACCAATTTAAAATTGCCTACAGCCAGCCCAATTTTTTTACTTTAGGCCTTCGATGCCTGTCTGCGGTCACTCCTTCCACTAGGCCTCCACTGACCACACCACTGCTGCCCGTGTACCCCTGGAACCAATTTAAAATTGCCTACAGCCATGTGTTATTATTTTAGGCCTTCGATGCCTGTCTGCGGTCACTCCTTCCACTAGGCCTCCACTGACCACACCACTGCTGCCCGTGTACCCCTGGAACCAACATCAGAAAATATAAAAATAAGTATTTTGCTTATAAAAAAGAAAATACTGGAGAGATATCAAATGCAGACATTTTAACATTAAAAACAAACACATACAACAAAAATCTGGTACAGTACTAAAAATGGCCACCAGCTACAATAACTTTCTCCTGCAAGTAGTTAACTGAAAGTTTTTTTCAATTTAAAACACAGATATGGCATCCACCGAGTGTTGTCCTGTCGCGTCTTCTTTATATTATTGCCAAGAAGATGCAAAACAATGAAAATAATAAAATCATTATTTACCAAAAAAATAGAGTAAGTCAAAACCACATTGCAAATAAACATTCATTAGAAATAAAGAAGCAGGGCGCGTCCGAGGGTGAGTATATACCTAATAAGAATATATTCACCCTCGGACGCGCCCTGCTTCTTTCCGACAGCCTTCCTTCCTAAGAATCAGCCCTTCCGTGGTGTAGAGAGAGGGTTTGTTACACTCCAAGGTGTTCCCCAGGTTGCCTTTCCTGAGCTTCGATCTTCATGCTCTCGTTTAGTAGTTGTCGGAAAGTAGGCTGCATTAGGCCTACAAATTGGGTATGGGGTGGAGAGAGATGCTGTGTTACACTCCAAGGTGTTCCCCAGGTTTCCTTGCCATTGCTTCGGTCTTCCGACTCTCGTTTAGTAGTTGTAGAAAACTACACTGCATTAGGCCTACAAAATGGGTATCGGGTGGAGAGAGATGGTGTGTTACACTCCAAGGTGTTCCCCAGGTTGCCTTTCCTGAGCTTCGATCTTCCGGCTCTCGTTTAGTAGTTGTTGGAAACTACACTGCATTAGGCCTACAAATTGGGTATGGGGTGTAGAGAGATGGTGTGTTCCACTCCAAGGTGTTCTCCAGGTTGCCTTTCCTGAGCTTCGATCTCCCAGCTCTCGTTTAGTAGTTGATGGAAACTACGCTGCATTAGGCCTACAAATTGGGTATGGGGTGTAGAGAGATGTTGTGTTCCACTCCAAGGTGTTCCCCAGGTTTCCTCGCCAATGCTTCGATCTTCATGCTCTCGTTTAGTAGTTGTTGGAAACTACGCTGCATTAGGCCTAAAAATTGGGTATGGGGTGTAGAGAGATGGTGTGTTCCACTCCAAGGTGTTCTCCAGGTTGCCTTTCCTGAGCTTCGATCTTCCGGCTCTCGTTTAGTAGTTGTTGGAAACTACGCTGCATTAGGCCTACAAATTGGCTATGGGGTGTAGAGAGATGGTGTGTTCCACTCCAAGGTGTTCCCCAGGTTTCCTCGCCAATGCTTCGATCATCATGCTCTCGTTTAGTAGTTGTTGGAAACTATGCTGCATTAGGCCTACAAATTGGGTATGGGGTGTAGAGAGATGGTGTGTTCCACTCCAAGGTGTTCTCCAGGTTGCCTTTCCTGAGCTTCGATCTTCCGGCTCTCGTTTAGTAGTTGTTGGAAACTACGCTGCATTAGGCCTACAAATTGGGTATGGGGTGTAGAGAGATGGTGTGTTCCACTCCAAGGTGTTCCCCAGGTTTCCTCGCCAATGCTTCGATCTTCATGCTCTCGTTTAGTAGTTGTTGGAAACTACGCTGCATTAGGCCTACAAATTGGGTATGGGGTGTAGAGAGATGGTGTGTTCCACTCCAAGGTGTTCTCCAGGTTGCCTTTCCTGGGCTTCGATCTTCCGGCTCTCGTTTAGTAGTTGTTGGAAACTACACTGCATTAGGCCTACAAATTGGGTATGGGGTGTAGAGAGATGGTGTGTTCCACTCCAAGGTGTTCTCCAGGTTGCCTTTCCTGAGCTTCGATCTTCCGGCTCTCGTTTAGTAGTTCTTGGAAACTACACTGCATTAGGCCTACAAATTGGGTATGGGGTGTAGAGAGATGGTGTGTTCCACTCCAAGGTGTTCCCCAGGTTTCCTCGCCAATGCTTCGTTCTTCATGCTCTCGTTTAGTAGTTGTTGGAAACAATGCTGCATTAGGCCTACAAATTGGGTATGGGGTGTAGAGAGATGGTGTGTTCCACTCTAAGGTGTTCCCCAGGTTTCCTCGCCAATGCTTCGATCATCATGCTCTCGTTTAGTAGTTGTTGGAAACTACGCTGCATTAGGCCTACAAATTGGGTATGGGGTGTAGAGAGATGGTGTGTTCCACTCCAAGGTGTTCTCCAGGTTGCCTTTCCTGAGCTTCGATCATCATGCTCTCGTTTAGTAGTTCTTGGAAACTACACTGCATTAGGCCTACAAATTGGGTATGGGGTGTAGAGAGATGGTGTGTTCCACTCCAAGGTGTTCCCCAGGTTGCCTTTCCTGAGCTTCGATCTTCCGGCTCTCGTTTAGTAGTTGTTGGAAACTACGCTGCATTAGGCCTACAAATTGGGTATGGGGTGTAGAGAGATGGTGTGTTCCACTCCAAAGTGTTCCCCAGGTTTCCTCACCAATGCTTCGATCATCATGCTCTCGTTTAGTAGTTGTTGGAAACTACGCTGCATTAGGCCTACAAATTGGGTATGGGATGTAGAGAGATGGTGTGTTCCACTCCAAGGTGTTCTCCAGGTTGCCTTTCCTGAGCTTCGATCTTCCGGGTCTCGTTTAGTAGTTGTTGGAAACTACGCTGCATTAGGCCTACAAATTGGGTATGGGGTGTAGAGAGATGGTGTGTTCCACTCCAAGGTGTTCCCCAGGTTTCCTCGCCAATGCTTCGATCATCATGCTCTCGTTTAGTAGTTGTTGGAAACTACGCTGCATTAGGCCTACAAATTGGGTATGGGGTGTAGAGAGATGGTGTGTTCCACTCCAAGGTGTTCTCCAGGTTGCCTTTCCTGAGCTTCGATCTTCCGGCTCTCGTTTAGTAGTTGTTGGAAACTACGCTGCATTAGGCCTACAAATTGGGTATGGGGTGTAGAGAGATGGTGTGTTCCACTCCAAGGTGTTCCACAGGTTTCCTCGCCAATGCTTCGATCATCATGCTCTTGTTTAGTAGTTGTTGGAAACTACGCTGCATTAGGCCTACAAATTGGGTATGGGGTGTAGAGAGATGGTGTGTTCCACTCCAAGGTGTTCTCCAGGTTGCCTTTCCTGAGCTTCGATCTTCCGGCTCTCGTTTAGTAGTTGTTGGAAACTACGCTGCATTAGGCCTACAAATTGGGTATGGGGTGTAGAGAGATGGTGTGTTCCACTCCAAGGTGTTCCCCAGGTTTCCTCGCCAATGCTTCGATCTTCATGCTCTCGTTTAGTAGTTGTTGGAAACTACGCTGCATTAGGCCTACAAATTGGGTATGGGGTGTAGAGAGATGGTGTGTTCCACTCCAAGGTGTTCCCCAGGTTTCCTCGCCAATGCTTCGA
This sequence comes from Ranitomeya imitator, assembly GCF_032444005.1. Taxonomy (NCBI): domain Eukaryota; kingdom Metazoa; phylum Chordata; class Amphibia; order Anura; family Dendrobatidae; genus Ranitomeya; species Ranitomeya imitator. The sequence goes on along the minus strand of NC_091284.1, from coordinate 260,081,155 downwards.
TCTTCATGCTCTCGTTTAGTAGTTGTTGGAAACTACGCTGCATTAGGCCTACAAATTGGGTATGGGGTGTAGAGAGATGGTGTGTTCCACTCCAAGGTGTTCTCCAGGTTGCCTTTCCTGAGCTTCGATCTTCCGGCTCTCGTTTAGTAGTTGTTGGAAACTACACTGCATTAGGCCTACAAATTGGGTATGGGGTGTAGAGAGATGGTGTGTTCCACTCCAAAGTGTTCTCCAGGTTCCCTTTCCTGAGCTTCGATCTTCCGGCTCTCGTTTAGTAGTTCTTGGAAACTACACTGCATTAGGCCTACAAATTGGGTATAGGGTGTAGAGAGATGGTGTGTTCCACTCCAAGGTGTTCCCCAGATTGCCTTTCCTGAGCTTCGATCTTCCGGCTCTCGTTTAGTAGTTGTTGGAAACTACGCTGCATTAGGCCTACAAATTGGGTATGGGATGTAGAGAGATGGTGTGTTCCACTCCAAGGTGTTCCCCAGGTTTCCTCGCCAATGCTTCGATCTTCATGCTCTCGTTTAGTAGTTGTTGGAAACTACGCTGCATTAGGCCTACAAATTGGGTATGGGGTGTAGAGAGATGGTGTGTTCCACTCCAAGGTGTTCCCCAGGTTTCCTCGCCAATGCTTCGATCTTCATGCTCTCGTTTAGTAGTTGTTGGAAACTACGCTGCATTAGGCCTACAAATTGGGTATGGGGTGTAGAGAGATGGTGTGTTCCACTCCAAGGTGTTCTCCAGGTTGCCTTTCCTGAGCTTCGATCTTCCGGCTCTTGTTTAGTAGTTGTTTGAAACTACACTGCATTAGGCCTACAAATTGGGTATGGGGTGTAGAGAGATGGTGTGTTCCACTCCAAGGTGTTCTCCAGGTTGCCTTTCCTGAACTTCTATCTTCAGGCTCTCATTAAATTGTGGTTAAACGGAACAACTGCATTTGGCGTACTAGTTGGTTTGGGACCTACTATCGGTGTCTGCCACTCCTTGCTGTTCTCCTGGTTTCCTGTCCTGAAATTCCGCTTTCAGGCGCTCGTTAAGTAGTTGTTAATGTTAGACTGCATTTGGCCTACTAGTTGGGTTGGGGCCTACTATCGGTGTCTGCCACTCCTTGCTGTTCTCCTCCACTGAACAAAGCTGTGCCGCCTGTTTACTACGGTTGCCAATTTTGAACTGCATTTCGACTACTTACTGATTTGGGCCTACTCTCTGTGTCAGCCTCTCATTCCAGTTGTCCTCCACTGCAATGCCCCCTGGTTATTCCTGTGTTACCAATTTTGAACTGCATTTAGCCAACTTTATTCTTTGGGCCTATATCTGTGTTTCCTCCTCATCCTGCCCATTGCCCAGCCAGTGATAGATGAGTCTGCTGGTACATTGACCCATAACGCAACATTCCCCGTGCACGCTACACAACAACATTGTGACCCTGCTGAAAGTCAGGTTGCTCTTCCCGCATACCATACCACCTTACACGGGGACAAAGAGGAAGGTGCAGATGAAAGTGCAGGTTCCTTCATCAGGTGGGGGGAGGAATACTAGTTGGCGACGTCACTGGCACAGGGCCTCTCATAGTACGCAAAAGTGTTGCTGCCGGTGGGAGGAGCCCCCGCCGTGCAAACACACCGCTGTACTTTGAGGGGCCCTGTGCCAGTGCCAATGCCAACGAGTGGGCCCCCCCTGCTTGCTCAGGTTCACAGCACTTGCAAAGTTGAAATACTTACCTCTCCCTGCTCCACTGCCGTGACGTGGTCCAGATTTCCTGGGCCCACTAATTACTTGAACCAGCCCTACCCACCACAACTTTAGCCAAATGAACCCCAATTTCAAATGCCTTCCAATTATTATAAGGTAAATTACGCTTGACAAGCTTCATTAAGAAGAATGGATGGTTTTGACATTAAAATGGGCAGTGTAGGTGTTTTCCTGGCCCCCACTCACTGCCGACTATGTTGCCCCATTGACTTGCATTGGGTTTCGTGTTTCGGTCGATCCCGACTTTACGTCATAATCGGCCGATTTCACTCGACCCGACTTTTGAGATAGTCGGGTTTCGCGAAACCCGGCTCGACTCTAAAAAGGTCAAGGTCGCTCAACTCTAATCCTCACTACAACAGTTGGTTGCTTCAACTGGGAAATGGTGAACTATCTAATGAACATAACCTTGGAGATGATGTAATTGAAATTCCTCCAGACATGGTATGTACTGGCTCTTTAATAATTGAAATTTTTGGAGATAATCTTTGTATTGATGTGAATGACACCGAAAGTATAAATGCAGCTGCATCTCATGCAATTTTTATGTCCAAAAAATGAGGACGTTGAGAAAGTCAATTCCCAAGTCATGGATTTATTGATAGGTGACTATACTGAATATATCAGTGATGATTCCATCGATCCTGATGAAGCTGATGACCTCGATCAATACCCACTTGAGTTTTTGAATTCACTAACACCAACTGGTATGCCTTCACATCGGCTGAAACTTAAAATTGGCACCATTGTCATGTTATTACGTAATGTGAACACGAACAAAGGTCTCTGCAATGGTACGCGGCTCATTGTCACTGCCTTACATGCCAATATCATACTGGCTAAAGTAATTAGTGGGTCAGCAGCAGGAAATGTGGTATTCATTCCACGAATTGATTTGTGTCCATCAGAGACTGGATTACCTTTTAAATTAACACGGAGACAATTTCCCATCAAGCCCGCATTTGCAATGACCATAAATAAATCTCAAGGCCAGACCCTCCATCGAGTTGGCATTTATCTACCAGAACCTGCTTTTGCCCATGGTCAATTGTATGTTGCTTTTTCCAGGGTGAAGCAATGTTGCAATGTGAGGGTTAAAGTGGTTAATACACCACTTCAAGGACAATTATTGGCTGATAGTACTAAAGTCTTCACACGTAATATTGTGTACAAAAATATTTTAGTTTAAACTTAATTTTCTTTTTTTTCATTATTCAGTTTTTCTAATAACATAGACAGCAATAGGCAAATTCTATGTGTAGAGATAAGGAAAAAAAAAAATAAAAAAAAATTAGTGTAGCCATAGACATATAGATTTTAAGTACTTATGTAGGAAATACGTATATAACATACGTACTCATTAGCATATAGGGTTAATAACTCTATATCATATCTACATAAATTTAGAAATAGGATATATCAATACATATTTTTATAGGTAAGTAGAACACACATTAAGTACAAGATGTAAGATGTGTATCATTCAAATGCCTGTATTTGGTGATAGGAACCTGTATTTGAAGCTCCAGCAGTATAGCTGCTGAGAGATTTCATTTTGTTTTTAAAAAGGGTGAGGTTTTTGTGAACAGGTAAGAGACGGGTGGGATGGCTGTTCACACACATCTCTGTCTTCAGGTGTGTTCTGTACATAGAAATAGATATATAGATAGGTACATTTTTAGATAGATAGGGAAAGAATAGAGATTTTGCTTTCACATCAACATTTTTCTGCTATTTGGAGAATTTATGGTGGAAAAAAGGCTATTTCTGCACTTCCTGCCTAAGGGCTGACCCACGCCACTCTTGCTGTAAGTTGCATGCAATGTATACGGAATTTGTACTTCACTTGCGGCAGGTGCGGCACATGTGGTTTCTGCTGTTTTCGCCACAAAATCTCCACTTACCAGTGTTTTTGTTGTGGCTGCATTTAATGCAATTGCCGAAGCCGCGTTTGCTGCATTTACTGCAAGTTAACTCCAAGCTTCATCTACATTGCATGGCACTTGCTGAAAGTGTGTTGTAGGTCAGTTCTTTGGTGCCAAGTGTGGAAGTTGTATTGTTTTTAACATTACTTCTGCAAATATCGGAAACATGCAGATGTGAAAGAGGTCTGAGTATTAAGAAATAGGAATCAGTTAGTTAGGACCCATCAGTTCAAAGGCTACCGTGATGTGGTTGATGGGCATGCTTATATTAGCCCATCGGTGTACTATGAACGTTGATTTCTTAAATTTTACACTTCTGTAAAAATAAACACAAAAAATTTGGGTACACAAAAAGGCTTTTATTTCTGTTGTACCTATTAGAATTATTTAAAATGAAGGCTTAGCTAAGCCCAAGAGATGATTAAAAACGTTTCATACCAACCCATCAGATGTAAAATTACTGTGAAAATACCTGATGGGCACACAAGTATGCGCCAGTATGGGTACTAAGAGCCTTTCCACATAATAATGAAATATTTTAAAATGTCATAGAACATACCAATATACATAGTTATTGATACATATTATTTATTATTTACATTATTGTTCTTAAGCAAAGAACCGTTGTTGTGGCATTTGCCACAACACGCAAAGTTGTCGTCTGATGTCTTTCATCCCTCCCCTCATAAGCATGTTCATGGATCCTGTGTAACTGTACCTTAAATAACAAGAATTGTCAAGAGCTGGTGAATGCAGCCATTTTTTGTTCTTTCTTACTATTATTTATTAATTGTATTATTCTTACATTTGAATAAATAAAGTATATATGGATTCTAGACTCCCGATTCTTTAGAATCGGGCTGCCATCTAGTAATTTATAAAAGATGAGAGATGTTTTGTTTTGTTACTCTCCAAAATAAAAATGTTTGGAATTGAAAATTGTGTGATTATTTCCTTGCGTCGGGAGAGCGGGGGGAGGTATTAAGTTACGGGCAATCACTGATAACATATAACAAAAATATGGAGAACCTCAGCACTGACACCGACAATTAAATAGATTATTCTTGCTTGCAAAAAATAGATTTATCAGATCCAGCACCAAGAATAAGGAACAGATAACATCCAAGGTTTTGACCTGCCAGAGGTCTTTGTCAATGACATTTGTTGGTGTGCTGGCTGGCTGCATGGAGGTAACTGGCATTGGTTTGCAGCCAGGTGTATACTGATGCCATTTCCCGAGCACACTATTTTTTGACAGCAAAAATATTCTATTTAATTTATGTCAGTTCTGGGATTCTCTATATTTATGCTACGGAATTCCAATCCTTTCTTCATAGCACGACCACTTTCATAGCAGCTTGCCAGCTTCCTGTTATCTATATGATAACGTATGACGTCACAAATCTTCAGTCATGCAGTTTAAGAGCGAAAGTAGTCAAGCTATTCAATTTTATATATATATATAATTTGAAAAGTTGGTCATGTTTATAAAAATATATAAAAGATTTTAGAAAGGGGACAAGAGAATACAGTGTGTACAATCACAATAAATAAAAGGGATAAACAAAAGAAAATTGGATGTCATGGAAATGGCTAAGATGTTAAGGAAATGGTTCCTACTGGAAAATGGTGCAGCCCAAACAGTGATCTGTATCTTCCAGCACTGACAATGATTGTAAGTCACATCTGGTTTTTAGCAGGTACAACCCACACCTGTAAAGAAAGAAAATATGGATCCAGCTCCAGGAATAAAATGTAAAAACTTTATTAGTTCACATTAAAATGCTGCAGAGACATGACCGGCATAGTGGGTAAAGGAGAGCAACCAGCACCCGACTGGACGCGTTTCGAGCAACAAATGTGCCCTTAGTCCTCAGTATGAACCCACACCTACCTACCTCTCCTTGGTGACAACATCACCTATAGGCAGATAAATGGGATGCGGCTCAGGTAATAAGCCGGAGGTCCCACGCGGGAGATAATAATGTCATAATTCCGATTATGATTTTAACTTTCTATAGATAGCTATAAAAAATACACTGGCCATAAAAAAGCAACATTCATAACTGCTATATGGTGACATTCCATTTGCCGGTAGTTATTTTGAAGACAAGAAGAGTATCCAAACAAGAGAAGAAAAGTCTCACTTCACTTCACTTATCCTCTTGTACAAACTTTAAGTCTGCTCTCCATCAAATAACCCACTTCAATTACCTGGTCACAGTAGGAGATCTTAAAGCAACAGGGGTTGGATATAGTGATATCTCTTTTTCCCTTTGCAAGTTATAATGAAGGCATGCTTTTGTGCTCAAAAGTAAAGTGACAGGTCCCCTCTTAGGAGCTGATTTTAAAGATTAGTCCTACTTTGCATTACTTTTACAGTATAACAGTTATACTTACCAGTCATTGTCTTCTGTTCTTCCCAGTTTCTCTCCCATACCCATCAGTCATCTTGTGACTGCAACTTCTGACTGAGTGGAAGACAGAGGTAACGGTCACAAGCTCTCAATGTAAGGCTATGGGAGCCTTGTTCTCCTTGCTCTCATAGACTTACTTGGAGTATTGACTACTGGCATTTAGCAAACACTGGAGCAAACTGGCAGGTTACAACCCACATGAGAGGACCAGACAGGCACCAATAAAAGATGAAGATGGCGGCGGATGAGTATATTACAAGGGGCAGGGAAATTACTTTAGTGACACCACTCCAGCAGTAAAATAAAAATGCTGGAGTGATGCTTTAAAGTGAACACTACTTTCTATTCCCTATATATACACTGCATACTGTGAAAAGTTTAACATGATAAAACTTGTGAAAAGTCTTCTTTAAACATTAAAGAAGTTAAAAATAGTGATGTGAGATAAGTCCTATTGTTTACAGCATTATTTTATCCTTTCTCTGGTTCTATTTTTAATTTTATTCAGCTATTCCAGCAGATTAAGTTACCTTTGGGCAAAAACATGTTATATATATTAAACATTACGACGAGTAAAAGCATTCAGTCACTATAGGATTGAAAAGTTGCGTCTAGTAATACCAGTAATGCTGAATAGAAGTATAACTAAAGTAATACTTTGCTAGCTCTGCACTAATTTAAATTGTGAAATGATTATAAGTAAATTAAACTTTTTTTTAATCAATTATATACCTAGTCCTAAATGAAAAACTATAAATAGTTCAGTAGATTTTCATTTACCTAATTTTAATTTATCTAATTTGCTTTTGTGTTAATTAATTAACTAAATCAATCTATTGGTACAAAAACAATGCAAATTGCTAGAACATTTTTGCAACAAATTATGTGTTGTTTCTAATTCTTTTGTTTGTTATCTAATTCTTATTCTAATAATTCATATACTTTCTACTTTTCATTTATTACAGTTCTTTATCCTCATTTTGCTCTTATTCACTGTGGAACTTGTTGGAATTATCCTTGCTTTTACCTATCAGAAAATGGTAAGTTAACAATTTGAGAAAGGTTGCACAATTTTGTCAACTGCTTACCTATAACTCTAGTTCCTTGCTTTTCAGATTAAGCAAGAACACTTTCTGCTTGAGTTGCAGAGGTATTACGAAGGAGACAATTCTTCACAAGTTTTTAGCCAGTCTTGGAACACCATTATGATTGCAGTAAGATTCACTAAAGGCTGTTTCTAAGAATAATAACATTAATTTTAAAATAAGGTTCAATTTAAAATTAAAGGCCACATGTCTTAAATGGGTGATCCGAAACTAACACTGATTTAATACAAATTATCTGTTTAATCTAATAATCTAATTGCTTTTGTAATATACTTTAAAATGTCCTACTGTTTCTTCTCTCTCTTGATGCCTATTCATTTGAGAATCCCGAGTGTCAAACAAAATGTCATCAGGGGGCAGAAGCCGCAGCCTCTATCTCCACCTAAAACAAAGCATCACCCGAAACAGACATCACTTTCGGGGGAGGGGCTGGACTTTGTATTTTCTCCTCTTTGGTTCCCTCTTTACGATGCACACTGCCAGTGCTCTTTTGCCAGCTTGTCACTTCTCATCAGAGCTGGCAAGGGACTAATGCTCAGTAGAGCGGGGACTAGCCCAGCCCCTGAAACAGATGTCATGTGAAGACAGAGTCTGCGGCAGATGACTCATTTGAGTATCCCTATCTATAAATATCAAAAGACTGACCGTCACTTACAAACAGAGAATGGGTGTGAACAGGTGCAAGCTAAGAGTAGCCACCTCCATATATAAATAACAAAGCTGCTCTCTAACACTATAGCATGCAAACATGAAATATCTGAAATTGGAATTGCATCACTGCTCTAGGAAGTACATTAGAATGAAAATACTTTGCACTTAAATTGGCCAACTCAGGTCTGCCCAGCAGCCAAAGACAAGGCAATTCTCTTTGCTGGGAATCTAACCTAACCTGTGTTTCCTCTCCTGGGCTGACTAACCTATAATAATATGGATAGGTAGGATCCTGCTGCGATTATAGCCACCATAAGATGATGGGTGGAATGCTCAGTCAGAAGGCCTGTGTATAAATATCAAAGACTATCACTTCCAAACAGAAAATGGGTGTTTGCAAGTTATAGCATTACAGAGTCCAGCTTTATTTGTTCCTTTGAGTATCCCATCATGCACTGGGGATGCTCAAACAAAATATCAAACAGGAAGTTGGTAAAAAAGATAAAGCAGTTGGGTGGTGACAGAGGCTGCAGAAAACTTCTCGTTTGAGTATCTCAGCATGCACTCGGGATTCTAAAACAAAATGTCATCAAACAGGAAGATTGTAAAAAAAAAAAAAATTGAGGGAATGGTAGGGAATTTTTATTTAAAGAATATTAGAAAAACAATTTGATTATTACATTAAACAAACATTTAGGATTAAATCAGAGTTAGCTTTGGACCACTCCTTTCATTTTGCACTGTTTTACTTGCATCTGGATTTCAAGATTTCTGCATGCGGACATTCATTCGATATTTTTATTATTTACTTCAATATATCATGTGTAAATGAGGCACACATGTATTCAGCTAGTGAGAGTGATAGTACTGATAAGTGATAAGAAAAGTGCCTTGTAGCAAGCCATGCACTATTGTGGTCATCAAATGCTAGCTAAAATTTACCTTCACTCAAAGTTTCCCATGGAATGAGGGCATGCAGAGACTTTGAAAATTATGAAAGTTAGGTATATAAAATATATTAAAAAAAAACAACTTACTATATCACAATAGTATACACTCAAATTCATAATATACCTTTGCATTTTCCTAAACATTTCCACTATGTCACTCAGCACTTTATACTCCCTGGAACCTTCATGCAGTTTATGATTTAACCCCAGGCCACAGTTTTCTAATCTGATGTTTCACTTTATGTGGTAATAACTCTGGAATGATTCTGCTTATCCCAATGATTCAGAGGTTGTTTTTTCAAAGCATCATTTGTTATTTTATTGGTAATATTAGGTCAATATTATTTGAGTTTTATTCATAAAAATATCAGAAATTTAACAAAAAAAATTAAATGTAGCAATTTTAAACTTAGAGTGCCCTTTAACCTCTTTACGACCAATGACGGACATAGCATGTCATGAACGGGTGTCAGTTCCCGCATTATGACGTGCCATGTCTGTCATGTTTTAAAACTCACTGCGTGTAAAACATTGACTGTTGAGTGGCACAGGAAGAGGTGTGGGGACCTATGTCAGTGGTCCTCACACTCAGGACACTGTGATGGGTCAGTCAATCTGACTGATAATCACATCATGATCACGCAGGAGGTGCTGAAATATCAGCACCTCCAGCCTGAACACCGCAAGAGCTCAACACTGTGAACAGCCGAGCTCCTGCAGTAACAGCCAGGGATGGCGCCATCACTGTCCCTGACTGCTTAACCCCCTAAATATTGCGATTGATAAAAATCACGTGACGACCCCGGATCATCAAGCTACAGAAAGATTATGAGAACATAGTCAGAGCATGGTCAAGGTGCTTGTCACGCTGTGAATGTCTTGAGTAAGGAAGGTGGGCTGCAAACTGTCCCTCGAGCTGGGACATTAATTATCCATGTCCCGGGGATACTCTTAACAGTAGGGAGACCCAAGTCTCTGACCTTACTATGCTCCTGTAAAAACTCTAATGTGTTCCCTCTCCCACCCCATGAGGCATGGAATAGAAATGAAAGGTAAACCAGACACAAAGTTAAACTAGGGATAATAGAAAACCTCTGTGGTGCCCCTGAAGGTCAAGCCGCCACAGAGGTGCTGCATCTCAACCAGAGGTGTGGTACCCCAACTTTCTGGTAAGGAGGGGACACTACAAAGAACCCTAACACTTGCACCTAACACCAGACCTCCCCAGGCCAGGGAGAGATTAGGTAGAGGGAGTGGGTGAGGAGTTGTCAGGGGAGACAGGAGGGAGGAGCAGAGGAGTCTGTGAGGAAAGACAGAGCTGAGCAGATGTGGGAGTCTGCAGCTTCTGTGAGTGGAACGAAAGAAAAGAAGCTCCCAGGAAGAAGGGGTTCCTGGGGCACGGGAAGTGCGGAAGCCACCCGTGGGACCTGTATCCAGAAGTGAAGGAACCAGGCTCCAGTAGGGGAACTGGCCCCTGAATTATTGGGAAAACTTCAGGCTCCAGCTAACAACCCGGAGGCTGCTGTGACTGTAGGTGCAGCAATCAAGCAATCACAATTGCACAGACTTGCCAAACAGGTAAACACAGAGGGTCCAGGGGACAGAGAGTACATCACCCGACAAGACCTGCGTTCACTGGCTTGGGACACTGGGTGGCAAGTGCAGGGCAGGAGAGGAGGTAGCCAGCACAGAAAGATGGCCAGAAAAGGCTTACAAAAAAGGGTTCTGGACAGGAGCCCTGAGTTGCTGGGCCACCCTCCTGAAGGACACAGCACCCCTGCAAATACCTTATCTTGCTGTGTCCTTCCAGTTATTTCTTGTGATGCCTGTCCAGCACAACCACCACCACTAACAGAACTTTACAATTCCCTTTTGGGCTGCCCTGGGGACTAAGCTCAACCTGTAGGGAGCTGTACCAACCTGCAGCAATACCATCAACCCCAGTGGTCCCCTTCAAGCAGTGTCGGCCATCCATGGCTGAGTACCACAGGTGGCGTCATGAATATTTTCCCTTTAACCCCCTTACAAACTTTATTCCCATTTCCCATCTTTTATTATTTTAATTTCACCACCCCTTTAATTGGACACCCAGGGCCACGGACTGGGTCACTGCTGCTGTGACCTTCCCCTTGAAGAACTGTGTCTGGCCCGGTACCGAGTATCCCATGGCCCAATGGGGCACTCCACCTCTATCATACAAAAGCACTTATCAACAATAAGGAGGAGGATAGAGACAGGGATGCATAAACTAAATCAGAAACGGGAATAAGAGATAAACACACATGCACAACAGCAACCTACAGAACACCAAAACTCCAACTCCAAACTTCAACTACTTAGCTTTAGTACACAGCACAGGAAGATGAATCTGGAATAGCAACAACAAACCTTGTTTCAGCACAGCGTCTCCTAAGAGTTTCTTGAGAGTCAGCAGAAGTTGCAAGGTTTATTACTGGGACCACCTTATAAGAACCAATAACCCTAGGATCTAAATTCTAAGAGGGAACCTTCAGTTTAATATTTTTGGTGGATAGCCATATTAAATCATTCACTCCTAGGTCCGAACCTGACAATAGTTTCTTCTCAGCCAAATGTTCATATTTGTCCTCCATGATCTTTAAATTATTCTGAAACCCTTCCCACACAGATGAGAGCAAAGAAGACCATTTTCCTCTCCAGGAACCCCCAAAGACTCATCTTTACTGAAGGTACAGAATTATGGATGGTAACCATATGCGCCAAAAATGTCGACTTACAAGTGGACTCACTAAAATGATTGTTTAATGCAAACTCAGCAAGTGGTAAAAAAAGACTAATCCTCCTGGTTATTTGACACAAAACATCTGAGGTTAGTTTTCAAACTTTGGTTTAGACGTTCAGTCTGGCCATTAGTTTGTGAATGGAAAGCTGAAGAAAAGGATAGATGTATGCCTAAATGAACACAAAATGCCCTCCAAATTGGGTCCCGGATTTGACAGCACACTGGAGGGAACCCAGTGAAGTTTCACGATCTCAGTGATAAACACCTGAGCCAGTGTCTTGGCATTAGGGAGAGAAGGTAACGCAATACAGTGACCCATTTTACTAAATTTATCCACCACAACTAAGATAGCAGTTTTACCAGAGGACAGAGGAAGATCAGTAATGAAATCCATGATAAATGAGTCCATGGTCGGTCAGAAATGGTAAATGGGAAAAGACACCCAAAAGGACGAGTATGCAGGGTCTTGGAACGCGCATAGACAAAAACACGAAGAAACAAAAGCCACAAAAGACAACTACATCTTTACACAACCTTGGCCACCAAAATCAATGACGAAGGAGGTCCAAAGTCACCTTATTATCTGGGTGACCAGATAGAACCGAGTCATGATTACAGATGAGCGAACTCTACAAGGTTCAGTTTGTCCCGATGTTTGAAGAATGTGTTCTCCGGACGGTTCGTCGAACGAACCCGAACCCCATTGAAATCAATGAGAGGCAACACCAAACATATAGACAACACATTGAGGGGGACGGGCAATAAAGCTTCCCAAAACAGTTCAAATTAGGGGCAGACACCAGGAAAAGTAGCATAAGTTGACCCAGAGTGCAAATAGTATAAATGTGCAGCATGGATGCATGGAACAGGGCTTAGACCAGCATTACTAACTGAAACATTGATCAGTAACAGGTGGATGAGTGACAGATGCAGGCCTCGTGCTCCAAGAGGTCTGCAAAATTCAGGCAAACCACAAAAATTTCCAAAAATTAGGGGCAGATAACAGGAAAAGTGGCATCAATTGACCCACAGTAGAAATTTGATAATAGCACAGCAGAAGTCAGGCACGGACCATGCATCATGCATATCAGGATCTGGGCCAGGATTTAGAGTTTTGAATGGATGTTTCAGTTAAGACTAGGTAGGCAAGGGACCGGTGTAAGCCTTTTTTTCATGGAGCTCTGATACCTCTTTCAACAGCTCCCTGCTGTTTTGCTCAGCCACACTCAGTTGGCCCAATTATCAGCTTGGTAGAACATTAATGTTAGAAAAATATAAGGATAGTAACACAGGTAGTTGACTGATCAATTGACCCACAGCAGAAACTTTAATAATGGTACAGAAGCAGTCAGCCATGGGCTATGCATGAGGTATCAGGGTCTGGCCAGCATTTAGAGCTTTGAATTGAAGTATCAATTAAGATGGGGTGAGTAAGGGAGCGTTGTAAGCCTTCTTTGCTGGGAGCCCCGATACCACATGTAACAGCTCAAATTGTTTTTTTTCACAACCACACTCAGGTGACACAAACATATCGTCTTGGTAGAGCACTAATGTTAGAAAAATGTAAGGATAGTAACACAGATAGTTGATGGAAAGTAAGTGCAGGCCTGACAGTCTGGAATTCCTACTGCTTCAGGCAATACACATGAAAGAGACCCAACTTGGAGTCTACACATTTCTAAAAATTATTGTTACACACCACTAAACTAGCATAAATTTTCCCACAGTAGAAGTAGTATAATGGAGCTCTGACACCCCTTCCTCTACATGCAACCCACCAGATGGAGAGCCAACGGTATGATTATTATTTATTGTTATTTTTGTTATAGCGCTATTTATTCCATGTGAAAAGGTTTATACATGATAAAAGCAAGTACAATAATCAAAAACAATGAAAGTCGCTGACTGGTACTGGAGGAGAAAGGACCCTGACTATGAGAACACACAGTCTACCATGGGTGGGTGAGGATACAATAGGTGAGGGTAGCGGTGCTTGTGCAGCGGTATGGTGGAACGATGGTTAATGTAAGTTGAAGGCTTGTTGGAAGAAGTGTTTTTCCAGGTTCATTTTGAAGGTTACCATTATAGGCGAGAGTTGGATATGTTGTAGTAGAGAGTTCCAGAATGGAAGGGATGTAAGGGATGTAAGGGAGAAATCTAGTATGCGATTTTGGGAAGAGGAGATAATAGGGTAGTAGAGAAGGAGATCTTGTGAGGATCAGAGGTTACATGCAGGTAAGTACCAGGAGACTACATCACAGATGTATGGAGGACATAGGTTGTGGATGACTTTCTATGCCATGGTTAGGGTTTTGAACTGAAGTCCCTGGGTAATGGGGAGCAAGTGAAGGGATTGACAGAGAGGAGAGGCTGGGGGATATTGGGGGGATAGGTGAATTAGCCGGGTAGCAGATTTTAGGATAGATTAGAGAGATGCGAGACTAGTAGAAGGGAGGGCACAAAGCAGGAGCTTGTTGTAGTTGAGGCAGGAGATAATGAGTGCATGGACTAGGGTTTTTGCAGAATCTCCATTAAGGAATGTACGGATCCAGGAAATATTTTTGAGTTGTAGTCGGCAGGAAGTGGAAATGTCAAGGATATGTGTTTTAAAGGAGAGATCAGAGTCCAGGGTAACCACAAGGCAGAAAGCTTATGGGATGCACTAATCTTCACCTTGTAGAGGAGGACCAGAAAGAGCATGTGCTCTAGTGGATGGCAAGCGGCCTCCCCTCCTCTTCCTCCACCTTAACATAAAACACAGTACAGTCCTCAGAGGTGGCACCACAATTACCCTTGTTTCCCCAATGTCAAAACTCTCGAACTGCCAAACTGACTGTGGGGAACCACAGATGTGCGATTCTGTAGAGTTGTTCACACATCCATGGGCATCAGAGGACTGCTTCAAAGATTGACAGACTCATGAGGAGAAAAGCTTCTGCACCGATGCACAAATTTTTTTCAGTTGGATCCAGGGCCGGATGAAGTTGGGTCCGAGCAGAATTCGAACCCTTGTCATCAGACGTTAACCCCGGTGGTGGAGGTAATCCTAATGAGAGTCAGATACCTGAAGCGCAAGCGGAGTTTACTGTGATATCAGGGCAGGAAAAGGAGGAGGCTAACTATCAGGGCGAGGAGTGGGAGAACAGAGTTGATGATGATCAGGTTGTAGATCACACTTGTTTTGAACTCAGGCATGCAGCTGAGTAGCTCAGCAGAGGAGGTGGAGGAGGAGGAAGACGAGGAAGTTACATTGCAGCAATGATGTCCTGTCTGCAGTTTTCTTGGCGGCAAGGTGTATCGGGGTCTACCAAGCTGGGGTACCTCTTTCAGTACCACCCCGCGTTTCAGGAGGTCCACTCTTCTTTGGTTGGAGTCTGAATGAAGGACGCTGGCTGGAATTGCTTGGTTACATGGGCGCATATAAAAGATCACTGCTTCTCCACGTATTTCCAGTCTGACAAAAACTTTACTCACAGGACACAGAATATATCACACAGATACAGAGGGCAGGCCAATAGAAAAGCGGCAGGCCAGACATACATTACAATAGCCGCAGGTGGCCAGAGGCTGCTAATATTTACTGTGGGAATTACAAAGGTGGGGGAGGAAAAAAGGGGAATATCGTGTCCCCTTTGCCCAGGGGCGCAGCCTGTGGGCTGATGCATTAGGGACATGCATCTCACATGGAACCTATTATACATACATATAACTGCACAACATATTCTGGGTGCTGAGTGGTTCTGTAACACGTAACACAAGGGTTGTCTAGCCTGGGTCTTTTTTGAGACCAAAAATGATGACCCAACTCACGTTATCTGCCAACTTTGTAAAAAATACTCAGTTGAGGGAAAAATTGCAATAATTTG
This sequence comes from Ranitomeya imitator, assembly GCF_032444005.1. NCBI lineage: Eukaryota > Metazoa > Chordata > Amphibia > Anura > Dendrobatidae > Ranitomeya > Ranitomeya imitator. The sequence continues at coordinate 260,065,724 of NC_091284.1, read as the reverse complement.
ACTACTACATGTAAGAACCGGTACCTTATTCACAGTCCAGCAGTTTGTTGTATTCTCCCTACTCCACCCTCTCTCAGCACAGCAGCCAGCTCTTGTTCCCATAGTTTTGGTTATGTGAAAGATTGTATTCTCTTAGGGTGGTTTCACACTTGCGTTTTTGTCTGCAGCGTTTTTTTTCCCTATCTTTAACCTTGAAAACGCATGCGTTTTTTTGTGTACGCCTTTGGTCGCGTTTTTTGACGCATGCGTTTTTTTACTGCATGCGTTCATTTTCTGAAATGCTACTTGTAGTATTTTTAGAAGCGTTTTTTGGACCAAAAAAAAACGCATGCGTTTTCATGCGTTTTTTTTTGGGTCAAAAAATACATTGGAGTCAATGGGGACGCATGCGTTTTTTGGTGCATGCGTTTTTTGCGGTAAAAAACGCATGCGTTTTTTTTATTAAATAACCAGAAAACACACTGATATGCCACCCCCCAACATAAAGGTGATAAAGGGAACCTAACCCTACCCCTAACCCTACCCCTAACCCTACCCCTAACCCTAAGGGATCCTAACCCTAACCCTACCCCTAACCCTAACCCTACCCCTAACCCTAACCCTAAGGAATCCTAACCCTAACCCTACCCCTAACCCTAACCCTACCCCTAACCCTAAGGGATCCTAACCCTAACCCTAACCCTAATCTCTTTACGGTTAGGGTTAGGGGTAGGGTTAGGGTTAGGGGTAGGGTTAGGGTTAGGATCCCTTAGGGTTAGGGTTAGGGGTAGGGTTAGGGTTAGGGGTAGGGTTAGGGTTAGGATCCCTTAGGGTTAGGGGTAGGGTTAGGGTTAGGATTAGGATCCCTTAGGGTTAGGGTTAGGGGTAGGGTTAGGGGTAGGATCCCTTTAGGGTTAGGGTTATGATCCCTACCCCTACCCCTACCCCTATCCCTAACCCTATCTGTTTCTGTTTATAGTGGGTTTTTTATTTTTTTTTGATGATTGGCAGCTGTCACACATTTCTCAGCATGTATTTAAAAAACGCAAACGCATGTAAAAACGCATGTAAACGCGTCAAAACGCCGCGTTTTTTTCACCACATGCAAAAACGCATGCGTCAAAAAAACGCAGCGTTTACACGCGTTTACATGCGTTTTTTCACCATGCTTTTTTTGCGTTTTTTACCGCAAAAACGCACCCCAAAAAACGCCAATGTGAAACCAGCCTTACACATTGCAAAGCTAATAGCTTTAACTTCACCATCTCCAATCTGTTGGCCACGGAAATTCTGCTTTTCTGCCTGGTCTATACAGACGCTTTCTGAAAGCTGATGCCCGTCGCAGTTACCCAGTTCCAGTTGTTGAGTCGCCATTACTTCTCTGAGAAAGCTGTGCCTGCCCTACACCAGAATGTTGCAAACAACATCACTTGTTCCTTGAAAAAATCAATGTCTGCCAGGCTGCATTTCACCACGGACACCTGGACGAGCAAGCATGGCCAGCAGCCTTACATCTCGTTGACTGGGCACTGGGTGACTCTGGTGGCTGTGGTGTCAGGTGGTGAAGGGGCTGCCCCACAAGTCTTAGAATCACCAAAGCTTGAAGGGCGCTGAGTAATGGAGAAGTAAACCACTGTACAGTAGATGATAGAGAACTAAACTACTATATAACAAGGGTTAGAGAACTAAACTACTAAACACCTAGTGCTGGATAACTAAACCACTACACAGAAAGAGATGGTGAACTAAACCACTAGACACCATGGTGTCAATAAACACCAAGTCTTGGAATTTCCAAGGCTTGTGGGACAAACCTCTTTATTTAATCACTTTTTCCATTGCTTCTATCTCCTCCATATAATCTAGGGCCTCCACCTGCACCATCAACCTTTCCCTTAATGAGACATTCGTTCCAACAATGCAGTGCCCAAACAGTAGTTTTTTCCACATAAGGAGTATACTCAGGAAAAATTGCACAACACATGTTGGGTTGCTTTTTCGTCTGTAACACTTGTGAAAATAAAAAATTTTGGCTAAAAGAATATTTTTATGAAAAAAGTTAAATGCTCATTTTTTCCTTCAACATTGTGGGGGTGCAGTTTTTAGAAAGGTATCACTTTTGGGTATTTTCTGTTATATAAGCCCCCCAAAGCCACTTCAAATGTGATGTGGTTAGGGATGACATGCTCAGTGACACTCAGATATGACTCAAGTATCTGGGTGCTCAGATGTGCTCGGCACTTGAAGAGCATTGTCTGATGCTCGAATGTAATGCTCGAATCCCAGCCACGCATGTTTGGCGCCTGTTACACAGCCAGTAAACATGCGGCGATTGCCTGCCAGTCACTATAATGCCAAAGCCATAACTAAACAGAGTTCTCTAGTGTTGATACTGGTGCTGATATTGAACCATTATACTAGCAGTCCTTCTAAGGGCTAATCCTGTGCATTGCTGTTTATATCAGATACATTTTGCATTTAGCCTAGGGACTGTTGAAGAAGCAGGGAGAGGGGCAGAACACTATCGCAAGGCAGGGCTTAAGGCTTTGCAGTCCAATATTAAAGATATAGCTGCTGCACATGATGCCATTCTTTTTTTAGGGGGTGAAAAAATTGACTGTATTGTCATCCGTACAGATAAACGTGCTTAGTGTTATAGGTGCTTCACACAAAATTATAAAATCATCAAAAAGTTAATTTTTTTCAGATCTTCAATACAAAAAGTGAAACTCATATATTACTATATATTACTGTATATACTCTTGTAAAAGTCGACCTGAGTATTAGCCGAGGCACCTAATTTTTCTTCGAAAAATAGGAAAACGTATCGACTCGAGTATAAGCCGGGTATGCATTGTCCCCTAATCCCTATTCTGGTATTATTATTATTATTATTATTATTATTTGTTATAGCGCCATTTATTCCATGGCGCTTTACATGTGAGGAGGGGTATACATAATAAAAACAAGTACAATAATCTTAAACAATACAAGTCATAACTGGTACAGGAGGAATAAGGACCCTGCCCGCGAAGGCTCACAATCTACAAGGGATGGGTGAGGATACAGTAGGTGAGGGTAGAGATGGTCGTGCAGCGGTTTGGTCGATTGGTGGTTACTGCAGGTTGTAGGCTTGTCGGAAGAGGTGGGTCTTCAGGCTCTTTTTGAAGGTTTCGATGGTAGGCGAGAGTCTGATATGTTGTGGTAGAGAGTTCCAGAGTAGGGGTGATACGCGAGAGAAATCTTGTATGCGATTGTGGGAAGAGGAGATAAGAGGGGAGTAGAGTAGGAGATCTTGTGAGGATCGGAGGTTGCAGGTAGGTAAGTACCGGGAGACAAGGTCACAGATGTATGGAGGAGACAGGTTGTGGATGGCTTTGTACGTCATGGTTAGTGCTTTGTAGTGGAGTCTCTGGGTAATGGGGAGCCAGTGAAGGGATTGACAGAGGGGAGAGGCCGGGGAATAGCGGGGTCACAGGTGGATTAGTCGGGCAGCAGAGTTTAGAATAGATTGGAGGGGTGCGAGAGTGTTAGAGGGGAGGCCACAGAGGAGGTGGTTGCAGTAGTCAAGGCGAGAGATGATGAGGGCATGGACTAGGGTTTTTGCAGATTCATGGTTGAGGAATGAACGGATTCGTGAAATATTTTTGAGTTGAAGTCGGCAGGAAGTGGAAAGGGCTTGGATATGTGGTTTGAAGGAGAGATCAGCGTCAAGGATTACCCCGAGGCAGCGAGCTTGTGGGACTGGGGATAGTGGGCAGCCATTTACTGTAATGGATAGGTTCGTTGGGGGGGTCGCGTGAGATGGGGGAAAGATGATGAATTCTGTTTTGTCTATGTTAAGTTTCAGAAATCTAGCGGAGAAGAAGAGTGAAATAGTGGAAAAACATTGAGGGATTCTGGTTAGAAGGGAGGTGATATCTGGTCCAGAGATGTAGATCTGTGTGTCGTCAGCATAGAGGTGATACTGAAAGCCATGAGATTCTATGAGCTGTCCCAGGCCAAAGGTGTAAATGGAGAAGAGCAAGGGCCCAAGGACTGAACCTTGTGGGACTCCGACAGATAGAGGGCGAGGTGAGGAGGTGGTGTGTGAGTGGGAGACGCTCAATGTCCGGTCTGTTAGGTATGATGAGATCCAGGATAGGGCCAAGTCTGCGATGCCAAGGGATGAGAGGGTCTGTAATAATAGGGAATGGTCCACTGTGTCAAAGGCAGTCGACAGGTCGAGGAGGAGGAGGACAGAGTAGTGTCGCTTGCTCTTGGCGGTTAAGAGGTCATTGGTGACTTTAGTTAGGGCAGTTTCGGTGGAATGGTGTGATCGGAAGCCAGATTGTAGGCGGTCAAAGAGGGAGCAAGAAGAGAGATGGGAGGACAGTTCAAGGTAAACATGTTGTTCCAGTAGTTTGGAGGCATAGGGGAGAAGTGATATAGGGCGATAGCTAGATACAGAGGATGGGTCAAGAGAGGGCTTTTTGAGGATAGGTGTGATTGAGGCATGTTTAAAGCTTGAGGGGAAAACACCAGTTGTTAGTGATAGGTTGAAGTGATGGGTTAGGGTTGGGATGAAGATTGTGGTGAGGTTTGGGATGAGGTGGGATGAGAGCGGGTCAAGTGCACAGGTGGTGAGATGTGATCTTGAGAGGAGAGTGGAGAGTTGATCTTCTGTAATGGTGGAGAAGTTGGTTTTGGAGGTGGAGGGCTGGGAAATCGGGAGGAAGGGCTCTGGGGGTTGTTGACCAAAACTGTCTCTAATGCTATCAATCTTCTGCTTGAAAAATGAGGCAAAGTCTTTAGCGGAGATAAGTGGGGAGGGAGGAGGTGCTGGGGGACGGAGGAGAGAATTGAAGGTGTTGAATAACTGTTTAGGGTTGTGACAGAGAGAGGATATGAGAGATGAGATGAGAAGTAGGTTTGTTTAGCTGTGGCAAGTGTGGTCTTGAAAGTAGTGAGGGACTGTTTGAATGCGATGAAGTGCTCGTTGGAGTGGGATCTTTTCCATCTGCGCTCTGCAGCCCTGGAAGCTCGCCTCAGTTCTTTGGTCAGGCTGGTGTGCCAGGGCTGTCTGTTGATTTTGCGAGCTTTGGTATGTGTAAGTGGGGCAGCAGATTCCAAAGCTACAGCTATTGTGGTGTTATATAGAGCGACAGCGTAATCCGCATTGTGTATGGAACTTATGTCTGTGAGAGGGAGGAGGGATTCAGAGAATGAATGTAGGTCAAGATGTTTAAGATTTCTGCGAGGGTGTGAAAGTTTGTGGGGTGGGGATTGTAGACATGGAGTGGAGAGAGATGAGAATGTGAGAAAGTTGTGGTCAGAGAGTGGAAGAGGTGAGTTAGAGAGGTTAGATAGAGAGCAGAGGCGGGTGAAGATGAGGTCCAGTGTGTGACCGTCTTTGTGAGTGGCTGCAGAGGGCCATTGAGTGAGGCCAAAGGAGGAAGTGAGAGTTAGAAGTTTAGTGGCAGCTGAGAGGGAAGTGTCAATGGGTATGTTGAAGTCGCCCATGATGATAGTGGGGATGTCCGCAGAAAGGAAATGAAGTAGCCAGGTGGTGAAGTGGTCAAAGAAGGTGGTGGCTGGCCCTGGGGGGCAGTAAATGACAGCCAGTTGGAGGTTGGTGGGGGAGTAGATGCGCACAGAGTGCACCTCAAAGGAAGGGAGGGTAACAGAGGGTGGCAGTGGGATTGGGGTGAAGGAGCAGTTATCTGACAGGAGAAAACCAACTCCTCCGCCATGGTATGCATGGTTCCTCATCCCCATCCTTGTCTGCATGGCTCCTTATTCCCATCCTTCTATGCATGGCTCTTTATTCCCATCCTTGTGTGCACGGCTCCTTTTTCCCATCCTTGTCTGCATGGTTCCTCATCCCCATCCTTATATGTAACGCTCTCATGAGAAAAGCATAAAAATATCCTATTTACCTTCCCTGCGTGCCCTCACAGCATCTCGTTCTGGTGCCAGCAGCTCCTGCGGCCAGGCGATCACGTGTCCCTGCTCATTTAGGTAATGAATATTCACCTCTCTCCATGCCTATGGGTGTGGAGAGAGGTGAATATTCATTACTAGTGATGGGTGAGCACTAAAATGCTCTGGTGCTCGTTGCTCGGGTCAAGCAAATTTGAATGCTCGGGTGCTCGACCCGAGCAACGAGCCCAATGTAAGTCTATGGGAAAACCGAGCATTTTTGCAGTGACCCATCAGGGGGTGCTATTAGGGTCTACAAAATGTCTGAACAGTGCTGAAATGACATGGAAACATCATGGGGAATACCTCTGGAAGCATTTCTGACTCCCAGGTCACAGCTGTGAACAATGTTGTCAGAGCCTTACGCCACTTTTACAGGCGCAAAATATAACATACAAAAACAAAACTAAAATGGATTTTCCTGGGAAATACATTAAGAATCATCCTCTCCAGGGTAATGATTTGTAGATAAGGCAAAATAAATAACCCAAAACAAAAAATGCTCCTCCAACACTTGGGCTGTGTTCACACGTAGCGTTTTTGATGCGTTTTTAAACTTTACCATTGCTTTCAACCAAGACAAATGCATTAACTGGGAAATGTAATTTTAACATTTTACAACCTTATTTGGCCATGTGGTGTGTGACACATCATCAGATACATCCTGTTTCATTTATGAAGGAGGGACTCTGAATGTCAAAAAGTCTATTTTTGTAGGTCCAGCAGTTGGCCCTCACTATTCTTAGAGAGCCATCAGCTGGCTATGCTTTGTTGTTCCCATTATTTAACAGTGGGTCCCTTATACTGTTATTGATCACGCAGTGAGTGGCAGGGCTGCCCAAAATCTGGACACACCCCAACAACCCATTGAACAGATATCATGGATCACCACATGCAACCAAGTTTCCCAGTATTCATTTGGTACTCCCATACTGTTTGCTTAAGCATTGAATGCAAGGCCTGTCCTGCCCCAAAGCTACACACACCCCAATAAGCCTTTGAACCGAGGTACTGGCCACATGAAAACCCATTATTAGTCATTTGGTACTCCTATAAAGTTTGCCCATGAAGTGAATGCAAGACCTGCCCCAAATTTGTATGCACCCAATCCCCCTTGGAATAAATGTGGATGATGGCCTCTAAAAAATGTTTTCCCAGTTTAAAGGAGTGGGTCTTCTTTATTTGTAATGCCCAAACACTAAGTGTATGGTCTGACACACATTTCCCCCTGGGAAGTACACTTTAACATACTGTGTAAAGATTTTTTGTACGGGCATCATAAACACCCTTGAAAAAAATAACTTGGCTGTTGCATCACGGAACATGTTCACCCTGGTGATCTAGTGGTGGTGTCGGAAGAGATTGTCCAACGAACTGTGACCTCGGCCCCCAGCGTTTTCAGATGGGAATTTTTTTAATAATTCCGCAACAATGGCCTTCTGGTACTGCACCATTTTAGTACACCTGTCTGACTGTGGAAAAAGAGATTGAAAGTTTTCCTTGTAGCATTGGTCTAGAAGTGTCACCAACCAGTAATGAATGTCACCCAAAATTTTGAGAATATGAGGGTCACGGGAAAGGCAGCGCAACATAAAGTCAGCTATGTGTGCCTGACTGCAAACAGTCTTTAGAAATACCCTGGTTTAGGGAAAGAGGAAAAAGAAACAAATGTGGCACTTCCTCTGAGCGCAATACGTTTTTACCAACAGTTAAAAAAAATTCTTTTAATTGTGGTTATGCTCACCTTTTATCGGTAAGAAATGCACGTTGAGATTCTCAAGGAATCAATTCTTTAGACAACTCTTCTCCGTATGTTGTATAATCCAATAAGGTGTGCAGCTCACTTTGGAGAACTATGTGTTGATCCTGCTTCGGATCCACATAGGTGGTGACTTCAAAGGAAAAATAAACTCCAAGCAAATGTGGCGCTAAGCACCTACGGATTTTTCGAATGCATCCACTTCCAGTGAAAAAATGTTAATAAAAATTCATTTATTTTCTCAAAATAAAAAATAAAATATATTTGTAAAATATTTTTAAAATACAGTACATCGCGTTTTGGCTGCTAATATTACAGTGCAGCCTTCATCAGGTAGCAAAAAACAAAAAAAAAACAGACATACAATAAGCACTATACCAGGGGTGTCAAACTGCATTCCTCGAGGGCTGCAAACAGGTCATGTTTTCAGGATTTCCTTGCATTGCACAGGTGATAAATTAATCACCTGCAGAGAATGATTCCAGCACCTTGTGCAATGCTAAGGAAATCTTGAAAACACGCATGGTTTGAGGCCCTCGAGGAATGCAGTTTGACACCCCTGCACTATACGATATAGTGCTTATTGTATGTCTGTTTTTTTTTTTGTTTCGGTTTTGCTACCTGATGAAGGCTGCACTGTAATATTAGCAGCCGAAATGCGTTGTACTGTATTTTAAAAATATTTTACAAATATATTTTATTTTTTATTTTGAGAAAATAAATGAATTTTTATTAACATTTTTTCACTGGAAGTGAATCTGTAGGTGCTTAGCGCCACATTTGCTTGTAGTTTATTTTTCCTTTGCAGACTGCAAACAGGCAAGACTTCCGTGTCCTCACCAAGAGGATGACTGACCATGCTCTCCTCCTCCTCCCTGTTCTCAGGCCATCCATGCTGAACAGACAGTATGACAGTTGTGCTTGTAGTACCATCTATAGTACATGAAAGTAGCTCCTGTTCTTCCTCCTGCTCATTGTCACCCAATCCATGTTGGGATGACATGGTGCTGGGTTGCATGTTATCACCCTGTATGGTTCCTTGCTGCATCTCATCTTGCTCTGCCTGCAATGCATCCTGTTTCAATGTGAGAAGAGAGCTTTTCAGAATACAAAGAAGTGGGATGGTGACGCTAATAATGGCATCATCGCCGCTTGCCATCTTGGTGCAGTCCTCAAAGTTTTGTAGGATGGTATATATGTCTGACATCCATGTCTACTGCTGAAGTCTTATGTTTCGAGTCTGAACTGAATAATGATGGTGCCATGATCAGCTGCAGCCGCAGATGCGGCAGCCCAGGGCATCAGTTACATCAGGATATGAGACACAGGGAGGACATCAGGACATCAGGGAACAGACAGGATATCAGGACATCAGGGTCCATGAGGTCATCAAGACACAGGCAGGACATCAGGGTACAGGCAGAACATCAGGACATCTGGACCCAGGGTCACCGAGAGACATCAGACAGGAGTCGTTCGGTTCCGGACATGCGACACGACCTACAGGCACCACCAGAGTCATCAGGCTCCAAGCTTCAGACAGCGGTCATCAGGTTCCAGACTGCGGTCGTCAGGCTCCGGGCATCGGACCTAGGAAGGAACTCAAGCATGATGGCGCAAAGACCACTGTACTGGACATGAGCCAGATGGGGTTAACACCGCATGACAGTCAGAGCACAGAGTAGTAAATGCTCAGCAGAAACACCAGTTTCAAGAGACTCAAAGTCACTGAGAGTGAGGCCCCAGATGCAGAGGGATTCCAAGAACATAATCACAACAAACACAGTTCAGACAGGTTCAGGTACAGAACAGGTACAGGATCAAGGATTCGGGCCTGGATATACCGCCTCCAAGACAGGCGCCAGAACAGGACAAAACAGGAATCAAGGCAAGGACTTTGGTACCAAAAAATAAACAGGAGAGGTGCAGGAATACAAACACACATAGCAAAGTTCAGGAGCTTTGTGAGTAGCTCAGGCCCCACCCATAGGGCAGGAGAACTTTATATACGAGCTGCCCCTCAACAATTGGCTGGGGACAGCATTTAAAGTACACACCCTAACCCTGATAAAAGCAGGGGAGGTGTGGCTGCGCACGCCCTAAGCACAAACAGAAACCATTACAGCACAAACAGTGCAGGATCTGAGGCTCAGTTCACCTGACTGAAACTGTATGCACTCAGCCATGTGGAAAGTCATGCACCAGCTGCAAATGACCTCACAACCCGCGGACAGCTTCACAGCAGCAACCAGGGACCGCACTTGAGGAAGGTATGAAGCAGGGCAAATACCTAAATACCCATGTACGACTGCGCAGCAGAGCAGGGAACTGAGAGGGCTCAATCCAAGTAACAGACAACAGTATCCCAGCTCAAATTAGGGGGAAAAGAGTAAAGGGTTAAAGCAATTATATGCATTGTCACGCCGAAAACCAGATACAGACAGAACGGTGTGACATTATCCCCTCTTCAAGCCCCTCTTCTGAAGTCCCCTCCCAAAAAAATAATACACAGAAACTTTTCTTGGGAAAGGCGGTAAGTGCCAGTTCACAAGCAGCAGAGTTCATTGCTCCAGAAATCCACACCGCTTACCAAGCGCAGGGTTGAGCAATCTAGTCCACTACCAGCTGGGATCCGAGCCATATCATCTGCTGGCCAAGCGGGGCATGGAAACAATCCTACCATCCATACATGCTCAGCTGAGTCTGAGGCCGGAGCTTCTGTCACGGTCAGCTGCCACAGAATCCGGGTCTCTGACCTCTCCTAGTTCGGGTAGTCCCGGGTTCCCCACTGCGGTCTAAAGGGTCCGTATTGCATCCCTGGGGGACATGCACCCCACGCCTTCCGAGGTTGGTCGGCTTGGGGGCGTCTATGGGCTGGGCCGCATCATTGGCGGCCGCAGCTGACCATGACAGATGGCCTTGTTAATGGTGGTAGTCAACAGCTGCCCTCTTCTGCTCACAAATCCTTTCCAACATATGCAGTGTAGAGTTCCAATGCGTGGGGACATTACACACCAGTTGGTGAGCCTGAAGCTTCAAGCGCTGCTGAAGCACGGCAAGGGTGGTGGGAGCTGTAGCTGACTTTCTAAAATGGGCACATAGGCAGCGTATTTTCACAAGCAGATCTGGCAGCTCCTGGTAGCTTTTGAGAAACCATTGTACAAAAAGGTTAAGCACATGGGCAAGGCATGTTAGATGTGTGAGCTCGCCTCAGAGCCGCCACCAGGTTCCGTCCTTTGTCACACACGACCATGCCTGACTGTAGGTTCAGCAGTGTCAGCCACAGAACTGCCTGCTCTTTCAGAGCTGTCCACAACTCTTCAGCATTGTGAGGTTTGTCACCTAAGAACATTAGCTTCAGCACAGCCTGTTGCCGCTTGGCTGAGGCAGTACTGCAGTGCTTCCAGCTTGTGACTGATGTGGTAATTTCGGAGATGGAGGATGAAGCGGAAGAGGAGGAGGTGCAGGAGCTGTAGACTGTGGGGGTAACCCTGATTGATGCAGAGCCCATAATCCTTGGCATCGAGAGGACGTGTTCCATCCCAAGGTCCAACTGGGTCCCGCCTTCCACTTTGCTAACTCAGTGTGCCGTCAGCGAGATGTACCATCCCTGCCAACAAGCACTTGTCCACGTGTCCGTTGTTAGGTGAACATTCCCAGTAACAGCATGCTTGAGGGCCTGGGTATTGCTGTGGGACATGTGCTTGTGTAATGCTGGGAGAAATAGTGGCAGCTGGGGACCATGTATCTTGGGACGGTCGCCGCCATCAGGTTGCAGAAAGATTTAATTTCCACAAGCCTAAAAGGCAACGTTTTGAGTGCAAGCAGATGAGAAATGTGAATTTAGTACTGTTGACTGTGGTGCGTTGGCTGCGTATTTACACTTGCGTTCCAAGGACTGGGGTATGTTCAACTGAACGCTGCGCTGGGACAAGGACGTGGACGTGCTTGATGATGGTGCTAGTTGAGTGTGTGCAATGGTAGGTGCATGGCAGGATGCATCTTCGCAGGCACCATGGACAGGGGGTTGGCTTCCACACAGAACAGCAGAGGAAGCAGTGGTATAACCCACAGACAATGTTCCTGGACCCTGGGGTTCGGCCCACAAAGTCAGATGCTTTGCTGCCATGTTCCTGATGATGCTGGTGGTGGTGGTCAGGCTGGTAGTTTTGCTACCCCTGCTGATGCAGGCATGGCAGGTGTGGCAAATGGCTTGTTTGGGGTTATTGGCAGAGTCTTTAAAAAACAACCAGACTCGGGAAAAACTAACAGTTGTACTGACAACTTCCGTCGTGTTGGTGTTACAAGGAACGGTTGCCCGCCTTCTGTCTGTGGCCACCACACTGCTTCTTCCTGCCTGTTGGGGTGCTACGTCTCCCTCCCTCTGTATGCTGCTTTCCTCGCTCTGCATGTCCTCCTGCCAGGTTTGGTCAGTTACTATATCATCCACCACCTTGTCTTCCACTTCCACACCCTGGTCCTCCTCCTGACATTCTGGCAATTGTGTCTCATCATCATCCACCTCTTGTGACTAGTGTTGAGCGATACCGTCCGATACTTGAAAGTATCGGTATCGGATAGTATCGGCCGATACCCGAAAAGTATCGGATATCGCCGATACCGATATCCGATACCAATACAAGTCAATGGGACATCAAGTATCGGAAGGTATCCTGATGGATCCCAGGGTCTGAAGGAGAGGAAACTCTCCTTCAGGCCCTGGGATCCATATTAATGTGTAAAATAAAGAATTAAAATAAAAAATATTGTTATATTCACCTCTCCGGCGGCCCCTGGAACATCACCGCGAGGAACCGGCGTCCGGCAGGCTTCTTTGTTCAAAATGAGCGCCTTTAGGACCTGCGGAATGACGTCGCGGCTTCTGATTGGTCGCGTGCCGCCCATGTGACCGCCACGCGACCAATCAGAAGCCGCGACGTCATTCCACAGGTCCTAAAGGCGCTCATTCTAGGAATTTATCTGAGGAATGATGTCGCGGCTTCTGATTGGTCGCGTGGCGGTCACATGGGCGGCACGCGACCAATCAGAAGCCGCGACGTCATTCCGCAGGTCCTAAAGGCGCTCATTTTGAACAAAGAAGCCTGCCGGACGCCGGTGACTCGCGGTGATGTTCCAGGGGCCGCCGGAGAGGTGAATATAACAATATTTTTTATTTTAATTCTTTATTTTACACCTCCGATACCCGATACCACAAAAATATCGGATCTCGGTATCGGAATTCCGATACCGCAAGTATCGGCCGATACCCGATACTTGCGGTATCGGAATGCTCAACACTACTTGTGACAGGTTCCCACCATCACCTTTGTGTGACAGTGGCTGCTCAAATATTTGGGCATCGCTACATGCGATCTCATCTTGCCACGCTTCAAGTGGACCGGACGAGAGGCCCGAATCTATAAATGGAAAAGTGAACAACTCTTCGGAGTGTCCAAGTGTGGGATCAGTAGTTTCCTGGCACTCGGCATGGTAGGGGGAAGGACAATCAGGGTGAGGAATATGCGGTCCAGACTCACGGCTACTCAGACTTGACCGTATGGACGACAGGGTGGTGGTGCTGGCAGAGTGATTGGAAGCATTAACCGCTATCCAACCAACAACCTTTTGACACTGCTCTGGGTTCAATAGTGGTGTTTTAAGGTCCCCTAATAATTCAGACAGGAAGATTGGGCGAGAAGATGTGGGTGTTTGTTGTAGCACAATTTCAGCTTGCCCACGACCTCGACCTCTGCATGCACCATCACCATCACGTCCACTTCTCCATTCCTTGCCATGCGCCTTGCCCATTATAAATGGACTACAATATTTTCCACTTTCACTACAAATGGCTGAATTTGGAGTAAACTTATATGTGATCCGTGTGCGGGAAAACCACAGTTTAAAATATCTGACCTGTAGCTAACAATTTTTTTTCAGCAAACCGGTGTCAATAACTAGGCTAAGACACCGGAAAAACAGTTGAATGGAGGCCTCAAATGCCACAATTTGTAGCCAACAGATAGAAGAGGCATGTGATGGAGATACTACACTGTAAAGTATGTGGCCTGTATTTTTATTTTTTTACAGGAAAATAATGTCAATAACTAGGGTAATCAGGGTCAGTAAAGGCGGTCATGTAGGAGCACTGAGGAGGCAGCCCAAGGATTGAGGGGGTTGTCGAGTACCACCGCAGCTCCAGCCGAACACCTCGAAAGGAGGATAGAAGCAGGATTGAATAGTGGAAATCGGTCACAGGAGCCCTGAAAGGAAACTCTGACACAGGATAAAGTTTAGCCACAACGCGTTTCGACGTTAGTACCGTCTTCATCAGGTGGGAGTTTAGTGTTGGAAATAAGGAGGCAGTATTTAAATGATAAACAGCCAATCACAGCGTTATTGACATTACAGATTGAAAATTTAAAGAAACAGTCATAAAAAAATAGGTCACATGTATTGCGGCCAAAAGCTAATAACAAACACAATAAAAACAGAATAAGAAACTTTCTAACATATTAAAATGAACAGTAAAGTTTAATAAAATAGGAAGATTAAATAAATATAAAAATAAAAAATGAAAATGGATAAAGATATTTTGGGGTTCTGCATGAAAAGCAACCGGGATTCAAGGATGTTTGATGAGATGAGGAGGGGCCTGGATTTATGGCAGTGTTTCTGGGTGCAACAAGATTCCGCAGCGTGTGATTTCTGGGAAATATCATCCTGGGATGCGAGGGAATATGCCTCGATAATATTGCGTCTCCTTTGAGGATAAACCAGTATTTGGCTGGTCAGTATTTGGCTGCATCACGGACCAATTTCTTTGGATATTCTCTGCTGAAACTTTTAATTCAAGACCTTAGCCTCATTAAGAAAGTCAGAATCCTGTTGTGCAGTTCTTTCGTATTCGCCAGTGTGGTAATGGGGAAACAACCTGATTCATCAACATGTACCATGAGATCTAAAAATTAAATGGACACAGTAGAAATATTGGCTGTAAAACATAAACCCCAAGAATTTTTATTAAGATTACAAATAAATTTGAGCGCTTCCCCCTCCGTTCCGGTCCAGATGATGAATAGATCATCTATAAAGTGTTGATAGAACGCTAATGTGCCAGATGCCAAGGCGGACTGCGCGATGAAGACGGATGAAGGTGGTGGGGTGGTCATAATGAATAGGGGATCGTACATCCAAGAAGCGCTCAGACTTCTTGGTAATTCTGATTTCTATTCCAGATTGGATCATGACAGCACTATTGATATATTCACTGGATACATTGCATTTATTAAGGTAGCCCATTCCTCGGGTATTCTGAATAAAAGGGAGTATAAATTCCTCAATATTTCATGTTTCAAAACTCCCTTTTTTTTACTTTTTACCAAAAATTCATAAAAATCCACTAAACCCCCCTGGTCGCCCCATTATTTCCGGCATCAGTTCAATCACCAGTAACCTTTCTTGTTATGTAGATCTCTTTCTCCAGACTTATGTCATGAGCTTGGACTCGTACCTTAAAGATTCATCCCACCTTATTGATTCCCTTCTTAAGTTACCGCTGGTTTCTTATCACAATGGACGTTCAAGCCCTTTACACAAATATCCCCCATGATAGGGGCATTGAGGCAGTGCACCAATTTCTTCTAGCTGACTTATCATTACCTTCTCTCCAAAGGGAATTTATAATAAATGCCATTCGGTAATGTATTTTCTTTCGAACAGCTATTTAAGCTTCAATAGCAGCCACCTGCCAAGATGGATTAAAAACGTTCCATATGGGCAGTACTGGCGATTACGAAAGAACTGCACACAGGATTCTGACTTTCTTAATGAGGCTAAGGTCTTGAATCAAGTATTTCAGCAGAGAGGATATCCAAAGAAATTGGTCCGTGATGCATTTCTGAAAGCTAAAACTCTTACTCAGATTGCATTAGTAGAATCAATAATAATGTAATTTCACCCTCTCATGATATGGCATTTGGTAGATGGAGCTTCATTACCACCTTCAACCAATCTCATGGATTGATTAAAAAGCTCCTCTCCAAATACTGGTTTATCCTCAAAGGAGACCCAATATTATCGAGGCATATTCCCTCGCATCCCAGAACGATATTTCCCAGAAATTGCATGCTGCAGAATCTTGCTGCGCCCAGTAAAACTACCAAAAATCCAGGCCCCTCCTCATCTCATCAAACATCCTTGAATCCCAGTTGCTATTCATGCAGAACCCCAAAATGTCTTTGCTGCACCTCCATTTCAAATGGGGCACTTGAATTTAAATCCAATATCACAGGTACCACCTATAAAATTAATTTTCATGTCAATTGTCAGTCCACCTATGTGGTTTATTTGATAGAATGTGGTTGCAGTCTACAATATGTAGGCCGAACCATACAACCGATGCACGCTAGGCTTAATAAGCATCATCAAAACATCCGAAACGGCTTCCTTTTACACAGCCTCTCTAAACATTTTCTAACGGTGCATCAGAAAAATTTAAAAACTCTAACATTAAAAATTTTTGACCACATACCTGATACTGTGGCAGATTGTTTTAGTAGTCTGATAAATAGAGAGTGCTTTTGAATATTTAAACTGGGCACATTGACCCCTGAGGGATTGAACCTAACAATAGAAAAAATAACCAGATAGGGGTAATAATTACTAAATGCCGTGACTTTCTCATTTTTTAGTGGTATTTTTAGTGGTATCGGTTGCATTGATTTTTTATCCATTTTCATTTTTTAATTTTTATTTTTTTAATCTTCCTATTTTATTAAACTTTACTGTTCATTTTAATATGTTATAAAGTTTTTCATTCTGTTTTTATTGTGTTTGCTATTAGCTTTTGGCCGCAATACTTGTGACCAATTTTCTATGTGACTGTTTTTTTATGTGACTGTTTCTTTAAATTTGCAATCTGTAATGGCAACAACGCTGTAATTGGCTGTTTATCATTTAAATACTGCCTCCTTATTTCCAACAATTAACTCCCACCTGATAAAGATGGTACTTCCGTCTTTACGCATTGCGGCTAAACTTTATCCTGTGTCAGAGTTTTCTTTCAGCACTCCTGTGACCAATTTCCTCTATTCAATAACTAGGGTAAAACACAGCAAAAACAGTTCAATGGAGGCCTGCAATGCCTCAATTTTTAGCCCACAGATAGATGAGGCGTGTGACGGAAATACCACACTGTAAAATATGTGGCCTGTATTTTTATTTTTTTACAGGAAAATAGTGTCAAGAACTAGGGTAACACACAGCAAAAACAGTTCAATATAGGCCTCAAATGCCACAATTTGTAACCCACAGAGGGATGACGTATTTTTATTTTTTGGAGCCATCAAAATTGTGTCAATAAGTGGGCTAAGACGCAACAAAAACAATTCTATGGAGGCCTGAAATGGCACAATTTTGACCGAAATCATATGCGATCTGTGTGGCGGACAAAATCCGGTGTAAAATATCTGCCCTGCAGCTAAAAAAATTTTTGACAGCTAAATATTTTTTGGCAGAAAAACGGTGTCAACAAATTGTATAAGACACTTCCAAATTTTTTTTACAGTAACGCAAAAATGGCAGAATTTTATGCGCACTCAGATGTGACCGCAGAGACAGGCAAACCCATTTAAAGTAGCTGTATTTTCACGCTGTACTATGAAAAGGATCTGGCTGTATTCTGCAGTCCCAACAACCAAATGAAGAAAACCAATGTTGGCTCTGGATTGCTTTGGAATTAAGTAAACAGGATTAAGATGCAAAAAAAATTATTCATGGCCAATGATACCTGGGGCTATGTATATACCCTCAATGTATGTAATAGGCAGCAGCAGACAGTAAGGAATGAACCCTCTTAATGTATGCAATGAAGTATGCCACATACAATGCCTGCCTGCTACTGATATCTAGATTCCCACATAAACTCCCTGCCTACCTAGCACTGCAATCTCTATACTCCGTAATTACTCCTTAGAAGGACTGTTGGTTTTGCTGGAGTTGTGTATTCAATTATGGTATACCGCAGTAACTGATACACCACCTATTCTGCCACTATCGCTGCTACAACTCTCCCTACACTGGTGATTCCAGAGCTGACTGTCCCGAGCAGGGTGGCATCAGGTCTGATATAGACCTGATGACGCTGTGCGGCCAGCCAAACACTGTAATGCTACAACCAACATGGCTGTGACATTATAGTGCACGGCAGACAATCCCTGCATGTTGATTGGCGCTCTAAAGAGCAACAAACATGCAGGGCGGCGACCCGAGCTCCCTCCGAATAATCCCGGAAATTCTGGGTGCTCTCCGAGCACCGCGAGTACAGCGATGCTTGGGCAAGTACCGAGCATTACCAAGTATGCTCGCTCATCACTATTCATGACCTTAATGAGTGGGCACCCATGTGATCCCGGCAGCTGCCTGAAGCTGGCGGCTGCAGCTGTAACTGTGCGCGTGCTATAAGAAAAATGAATATTGCCAGTGCAGTGAATATTCATTTATCTTTAGCAGCATGCACAGGCTTTAGCCGCAGCCGCTGGCTCCTGCCTCGTGTGACCTGCTGCTCCGCCACTCCTTCTCCCCAGCCATAAACTGGGCCAAACTGGGACAATGACTTAGAAAATACATGAAGACCATATAAGAAAATACACTGCTCAAAAAAATAAAGGGAACACTAAAATACCACATCCTAGATATCACTGAATTAAATATTTCAGTTGCAAATCTTTATTCAGTACATAGTGGAATGTGTTGAGAACAATAAAACATAAAAATGATCAATGTAGATCAAAATTAATATCCCATGGAGATCTGGATTTGGAATGATACTCAAAATCAAAGTGGAAAATCAAATTACAGGTTGGTCCAACTTCAGTGGAAATGCCTCAAGACAAGGAAATGATTCTCTGTTGTGTGTGTGTGGCCTCTATGTGCCTGTATGACCTCCCTACAATGCCTGGCATGCTCCTGATGAGGCGGCGGATGGTCTCCTGAGGGATCTCCTTCCAGACCTGGACTGAAGCATTCGCCAACTCCTGGACAGTGTGTGGTGCAACGTGACATTGGTGGATGGTGCGAGATTTGATGTCCCAGATGTGTTCAATCGGATTCAGGTCTGGGGAACGGGCGGGCCAGTCCATAGCTTAAATGCCTTCATCTTGCAGGAACTGCTGACACACTCCAGCCGCATGAAGTCTGGCATTGTCCTGCATGAGGAGGAACCCAGGGCCAACCGCACCAGCATATGGTCTCACAAGGGGTCTGAGGATCTCATCTCGGTACCTAATGGCAGTCAGGCTACCTCTGGTGAGCACATGGAGGGCTGTGCGGCCCTCCAAAGAAATGCAACCCCACACCACTACTGACCCACTGCCAAACAGGTCATGCTGAAGGATGCTGCAAGCAGCAGATCGCCCTCCACTGCGTCTCCAGACTCTGTCATGTTTGTCACATGTGCTCAGTGTGAACCTGCTTTCATCTATGTAGAGCACAGGGTGCCAGTGGTGAATTTTGCCAATCCTGGTGTTCTGTGGCAAATGCCAAGTGTCCTGCATGGTTTTGGGCTGTTAGCACAATCCCTATCTGTGGACGTTGGGCGCTCAGACCATCCTCATGGAGTCAGTTTCTTACCATTTGTGCAGACACATGCACATTTGTGGCCTACTGGAGGTCACTTTGCAGGGCTCTGGCAGTGCTCCTCCTGTTCCTCCTTGCACAAAGGCTGAGGTAGCATCCTGCTACTGGGTTGTTGCCCTCAAACGGCCCACTCCCTGTCTCCTGGTGTACTGGCCTGTCTCCTGGTAGCGCCTACAGCCTCTGGACACTACGCTGACAGACACAGCAAACCTTCTTGCCACAGCTCGCATTGATGTGCCATCAATTAGCTGCACTACTTGAGCCACTTGTGTGGTCTGTAGAGTCCGTCTCATGCTACCTTGAGTGTGAAAGCTGTTAGGGTTGGCGGAACGCACCGAGTATAAATATATGTATTAATAGGTGCGTTTGCAACCCGAGGTACACCGTGCAGGAGAGGAACCTGCTGCTGTCAAATGGCGGCGTTATATGGCGGTATAAGCGAACTCTGTTAACTCCACAGATTCGCTAGAAACAAGATGTTGTGCCCTGTTAACCTCACAGAGTCAGAGAAACAGGCAAACAACTCCTCACCGGAGGTGCCGATATTTTAGCGGCTTATTTCAGCCAAGGCCCTGAATACACACATACAAACTCCTCACCAGAGGTGCCGGTATTCTAGGGGCTTATTTCCCCCAAACCCTAACCACATCCAGACATGACCATACTGGTGCTGAGCTCATAGAATTTGGTTTGATACTAGTGCATGTCCGTGTGGCCATGCAAACCTTTTATAGCTGCAGCAACTTCCTAGAAGACCAATGGAAGTTGCTAAAGTAGCTGAGCAACTTCAGGAACTTCCTAGAGGACCAATGGTAGCTGCTGAGTACCTGAGCATGTGGCCCCTGACCTCCAATGAGAGGTCTTACCTTGGGCATGCTCAGAAGGGGAAAAGCAGGACTTAGTCCAAGAGACATCTGCTCGCCGCTGACTAGTACTGGCTACAATGGCTGAGACTGGAAAGGCAGCAGTAACCCTTTGCACAGTATCAGGCTGAGCAAGATGCTGGGACCGACGTCTCCACTGAGCAGGCTCCACTGCGGCTGGAGCAGAATGGGAGACCGCAGCAGATATCGCTCGAGATTCCCCCTGTGCAGCGGCAGGAACTCGACTCCTAACATTACCCCCCTAGGGCCCCCCTCCTTGGACCTCACTACACTCATATGCTGCAATGAGCAGCGGAGCCCAAATGTGTTCCACAGGTTCCCAGGTTCTGTCGTCTGGACCGTGACCCTTCCAGTCCACCAGATAATATTTCTTGCCACGTACCACCTTGCACCCCACGATAGAGTTCACCTCAAACTCATCCGTGGACGAAGCCAATGTCCCAGCAGATGACTCGGAAAACCGGGACAAATAGACAGGCTTTAAGAGGGAAACGTGAAAGGTGTCAGTGATACCAAGATGCGGAGGAATAGCCAAACGGTATACCACAGGGTTGACCTGTTCCAGAACCTTGAAAGCACCTATTTAGCGAGGCGCAAACTTAGTGGACTCAACTCACAGCCTGATGTAATGGGCGGAGAGCCACACTAAGTCACCAGGAGCAAAGGTCAAAGCGGGGCGGTGTACATCAGCAGAAACCCTCATTCTCTCCTTGGAGGCCCAGATGGTATCCTGTGTGCGGTCCCGAATGTCACGTGCCTCCACCGCCCAGTCTGCCACCCTAGAATCGGTGGATGACACGGGCATGGGCACAGGAACACGCAGATGCTGGCCGTAATTAAGGAGAAAAGGAGTCTGCTCGGTAGAGTCGGCTACGGCATTGTTCAAAGCAAATTCCGCCCAAGGTAGCAAAGGTGCCCAGTCATCCTGCCTGGCGGAGACAAAATGTCGTAAGTATGTGACCAGAGTATGGTTGGCCCTCTCTTCCAACCCATTTGTTTCGAGATGGTATGCAGAAGAGAGATTCAGCTCAATGCTGAGTAAATGACAGAGTTCTCTCCAGAACCGAGACACAAACTGAGGACCCCGGTCACTGACAATTTTGTCAGGCATGCCATGTAAACAGAAAACATGTTTGATGAACAACGCAGTTAAAGCCCTTGCAGAAGGTAACCGTGGAAGCGGAACCAAGTGCACCATCTTAGAAAAATGGTCGGTGACTACCCAGATAACTGTACAGCTACGAGACTTGGGTAAACCTACCACGAAGTCCATCCTGACCATCTCCCAGGGCTGTTCGAAACCGGAGCCACATTTCTCAGGCTCTCTGAAGGGACAATAAGCCGAGGCTCCTCCTCTTCGTCTGATGACACTACAGAGCGAGAGAGAGCATCGGCACAAACGTTCTTCTCCCCAGGAAGAAAATGGAGGGTGAAATGGAACCGGAAGAAGAACAGGGACTATCTAGCCTGACGAGAATTTAGCCACTGGGCTGTCTGTAAATACACCAAGTTCTTGTGGTCTGTGAACACCTGGAAGGGAAAGCGAGCTCCCTCCAGGAGATGTCTCCACTCTGAGAAAGCCAACTTCATAGCTAGCAACTCCATGTTCCTGATGGAATAATTCCTCTCCGCTGGTGAAAAGGTCTTAGAGAAGAAGAAGCAAGGATGCTTGCGACCTTGAGCATCCTTTTGGAAGAGGACTGCTCCAGCACCAACGGATGAGGCATCCACCTCCATAATAAATGGCTTATCTACATCGGGGCGATGTAGGATGGGAGCGCTAGCGAAGTTTGACTTAATCGAGAGAAAGGCCTTGGAGACCTCCTCCGACCCCACTTGGGATTTGCTCCCTTCTTAGTGAGGGCAACCAAGGGAGCTACCAAAGTTGAGAAGTGGGGAATTAACTGGTGATAGTAATTATTGAACCCCATAAAGCGCTGCACTGCTTTGGGAGAATAGGGTTCCTGCCAGTCCATCACAGCCTGTAGCTTGGCAGGATCCATAGCCAATCCCTGGGCAGAGATATATAGCCAAGGAAAGGCAAGGACTCTTGCTCAAACTCACACTTCTCCAACTTGGCATAGAGGGAGTTAGCCCCTAGAGGTCGAAGACCTTGCAAACATCTCTCCGGTGGGAGTCAATATCTGGAGAGTAGATGAGAATATCATCCAGATAAACTACGACCGAGGTGGAAGCATATCCCGGAAGATGTCACTTACAAAGTCTTGGAAAACGGCTGGGGCATTACAGAGCCCAAAGAGCATCACCAGATATTCATAGTGCCCATCCCTGGTGTTAAAAGCCGTCTTCCATTCGTCGCCATCAGGGATGCGAATCAGTGACACTGACTTCCTAATGAATCCTCTTGCCAGATTCTCTTGGTAATAGTGTGACATTGCCTCCGTCTCCGGCAGAGACAACGGATAGACTCGACCCCAGGGAGGCTCAGCACCAGGCAAGAGGTCAATAGGACAGTCATAGGGGCGGTGAGGCGGAAGGGTCTCCACAGCCCTTTTGGAGAACACGTCTGCATAGGGCCAATATTGCTTGGGGAGAGAGGATAGATCTGCGGGTACCTCAGTTGTAGCAACCTGAATGCTTTCCCTCTGACATCTACCCCCACAAGATTCACTCCATCCTAAAATTCTGCCTATGGACCACTCGATATGAGGAGAGTGATACCGTAGCTAAGGCATCCCTAAAAGGACCTCATCAATTCCCTCAGGAATGACGAGCAGAGATATAATCTCCTGATGAGATGGCAACAAGGACAGAGTGAAAGGGATGGTCTGGTGTGTTATCTGTGAGGGCAGTGTCGACCCATTCACCACTCGTACAGTTACTGGTTAAGTTAGCATTACCAGGGGTATTGCGTGACATTGGGCAAAGGCAGAAGACATAAAATTGTCCTCCGCCCCAGAATCCATGCAGAGCTCTACCGAGTGAGTGAATGAGCCTATTGTAATTGTCCCCTTAAAAGACAATCTGGAGGCAAACGTCGCCATATCTAGTGTACCTCCATCTACCACTAGATGCTTACGTTTCCTCGACCGCTGTGAACATCTGGGGGCAAGATGTCCTGACTTCTGTCAAACATGGCAGACCTTGAGTGCATGAGTGATCCGGGACTTAGATCCCGCTCGTGACACTTCCATGACCTCATGTGACCCAGGGACCAGGATCAGAGATTCCAAAGGTTTGGCGAAGGTGCGAGGCAGCCGAAACCTCTGCCTACACTGGGCCCGCTCTAACCTCCACTCATGAAAATGGAGGGCAATACGGACAGACACAGCTATTAACTCCTCCAGTGTTGCGGAAATCTCCCTTGAGGTCAGAGTGTCCTTCACGTGGTCAGCCAGCCCCTTCCAAAATATAAGGATAAGGGCTTTATCCGACCACTCCAGCTCAGATGCTAGGGTGCAGAAGTGGATGGCAAAATGTCTGACCAAAGACGAGCCCTGAGTCAATGCCAACAGTTGGAGAGCTGTATCATGGGTGACTCGAGGCCCTAAAAAGACTGTATTAGAGTGCTCAGAAACAATGGAGCACTCTGCACCACATGATCGCCACGCTCCCACAGCGGCGTAGCCCACTCCAATGCCCTGTCCGAAATACAATAAATCCCACCTTTGCCCACTTTGTGGGGAAACGTGCGGCCAGGAGCTCGAGGTGTATAGAGCACTGGCTCACCAAACACCTACAAGATTTAGTATCACCAGAAAATTTTTCTGGCATCGGGAGGCAAGATAGAGTCAGAACAGGGGTGGCCGTGGACAAGGTTGCTGCAGCCACGCTAGCAGCCTGAAGAGCAACTGCGGTAACATCCACAGCTGAGGTTGTGCGCTCGAGAGCCGCTAACCTACTCTCCAGCTGCTGGAAGTACCTCAAGGATTGCTGTTTGTTCACCATTTACTAGCCAGACCCTGGCGCTAGTATTGTTTTAGCTTTGGCGGAACGCACCGAGTATATATATATATATATATATGTATTAATAGGTGCGTTCGCAACCCAGGGTCCACCGTGCAGGAGAGGAACCTGCTGCTGGCAAATGGCAGCGCTATATAGCGGTATAAGCGAACTTTGTTAACTCCACAGATTCGCTAGAAACAAGATGCTGTGCCCTGTTAACCTCACAGAGGTACACAGCTACCAAACAGAGCAAAACTGTGGTCATGCAGTCAAAGAAACAGGCAAACAACTCTTCACCGGAGGTGCCGGTATTCTAGGGGCTTATTTCAGCCAAACCCTATCTACATCCAGACATGACCATACTGGCGCTGAGCTCACAGATTTTGGTTTGATACTAGCGCATTGCCATGCGGCCATGCAAACCTTTTATAGCTGCAGCAACTTCAGGACCTTCTTGGAGGACGAATGGAAGTTGCTACAGTACCTGAGCAACTTCAGGACCTTCCTAGAGGACCAACGGTAGCTGCTGCAGTGCCTGAGCATGTGACCCCTGACCTCCAATGAGAGGTTTTACCTTGGGCATACTCTGAAGGGGAAAAGCAGGACTTAGTCCCAAAGATGTCTGCTCGCCGCTGACCGGTACTGGCTACAATGGCTGAGCCTAGAAAGGCAGCAGTAACCCTTTGCACAGTATCAGGCTGAGCGAGATGCTGGGACTGACGTCTCCGCTGAGCAGGCTCCACTGCGGCTGAAGCACAATGGGAGACCGCAGAAGACATGGCTCGAGATTCCCCCAGTGCAGCGGCAGGAACTCGACTCCTAACAAAAGCACAACCAACATTCAAAAGTGACCAAAACATCAGCCAGAAAGCATTGGTACTGAGATGTGGTCTGTGGTCCCCACCTGCAGAACCACTCCTTTATTGAATGTGTCTTGATAATTGCAAACAATTTCCATCTGTTGTTTGTTCCATTTGCACAACAGCATGTGAAATTGATTATCAAACAGTGTTGCTTCCTAAGTGGACAGTTTGATTTACTTGGAGTTATATTCTGTTGTTTAAGTGTTCTCTTTATTTTTTTGAGCAGTGTTTAAGGGGAGACTTCCAAAATATATATAAAACCCAAAAGAAGGAAAATGCACAACCCAAGATAAAATGTGAATATTTTATTAGTACAAATCAGATAAAAACAAAGTTCCTGATTGGAGATCATAGAGCAGAAAAGGGCGAAGAACAAGGCAGAGTGACCTGCGAGCAACCATATCATAGATAATCAAGTGAAAAAGGTAAGTACATGTACTAAATCAAAGAATATCAAAACCAAACACTGAATCAGATTACAATATCAGCCCAGTAAGAATACTTTTACACAGATGTGGTATCGGAATATAAACAGTAGTATAAAAGTACACTGGCAAAACACTATGGTAGAAAACAGTGTTAAAAGGAATCAAATGCAGACCCGTGCGTAAAGCAAGATGATAAGTAGTTAAATAATATGTTGCATATACAAGATCAGAGAAAAAAGATTTCCAGTAAAATTAATACGCAATGTAGTAAAGTGCAAGTGCCTGAAGGTGCATAAAGACCATTGCAACAAGGGGGTTGAAACAAAGGAGTTGCTAAAAGTGCTGCCAGTACCTGTATGAATGAGGCTGCTCAGGAGGGAAAAACCCCGACACGCGTTTCACTATCGCTTCTTCCTGGGGGGTGCGTAGATAATTTTTGGGTCAATGACTTGTGTACAAGCCAAGGGGGGCATTTTAAGCACAAAAAAAGTGCTGAAAAACTCGGCTTATACGCGAGCATATAGAGTCATTACAAACATAGTGATCTGTTTCAAGTGTTTATTTCTATTTATGTTGATGATTAAGGCTTACAACCAATGAAAACCCAAAAGTCATTATCCCAGTAAATTAGAATAATTAACAAAAAAACACATGAAAAGGTTTCCTAAGTATTTAAAAAAGGTCTCTTAGTCTGTTTCAATAGACTCCACAATGAAAAAAATAAAAGCATTTGCCGGTTTTTCCTAGAAATCTGACTAAGTCAACTACTTGGATCCAATCCACACTTCATTTTATTTTGTCTTGTGATTCACAGGTGTTCTGCTGTAAACACAAGGTGCTCCAGAGGGTTTAATATGACTCTGTCTGCATCCAGGGGGGACACATATCAACCCTTGCATATGATCCACCTATATATAAAAACCCATAAATATTTGAATCACCCTCTTGTTTACCCAGTTTAAAAATCAAGAGATGTAAAAAATTTTAAATACCGTATATACTCGAGTATAAGCCGACCCGAGTATAAGCCGACCCCCCTAATTTTGCCACAAAAAACTGGGAAAACTTATTGACTCGAGTATAAGCCTAGGGTGGAAATGCAGCATTTACCGGTGAATTTCAAAAATAAAAATAGATAATTATTTCCCCATAGCTGTGCCATATAGTGCTCTACTCCGTTCATATTTCCCCATAGCTGTGCCCCATATAGTGCTCTGCACCGTTCACTGTGCCCCATAGCTGTGCCATATACAGTGCTCTGCACCGTTCATTGTGCCCCCTAGCTGTGCCATATACGGTGCTCTGCACCGTTCACTGTGCCCCATAGGTGTGCCATATACGATGCTCTGCACCGTTCACTGTGCCCCATAGGTGTGCCATATACGATGCTCTGCACCGTTCACTGTGCCCCATAGGTGTGCCATATACGGTGCTCTGCACCATTCACTGTGCCCCATAGGTGTGCCATATACGGTGCTCTGCACCGTTCATTGTGCCCCATAGATGTGCCATATACGGTGCTCTGCACCGTTCACTGTGCCCCATAGCTGTGCCATATACGGTGCTCTGCACCGTTCACTGTGCCCCATAGATGTGCTCCATATACGGTGCTCTGCACCGTTCACTGTGCCCCATAGATGTGCCATATACGGTGCTCTGCACCGTTCACTGTGCCCCATAGATGTGCCATATACGGTGCTCTGCACCGTTCACTGTGCCCCATAGATGTGCTCCATATACGGTGCTCTGCACCGTTCACTGTGCCCCATAGATGTGCTCCATATACGGTGCTCTGCACCGTTCACTGTGCCCCATAGATGTGCTCCATATACGGTGCTCTGCACCGTTCACTGTGCCCCATAGATGTGCTCCATATACGGTGCTCTGCACCGTTCACTGTGCCCCATAGATGTGCTCCATATACGGTGCTCTGCACCGTTCACTGTGCCCCATAGATGTGCTCCATATACGGTGCTCTGCACCGTTCACTGTGCCCCATAGATGTGCTCCATATACGGTGCTCTGCACCGTTCACTGTGCCCCATAGATGTACTCCATATACGGTGCTCTGCACCGTTCATTGTGCCCCATAGATGTGCTCCATATACGGTGCTCTGCACCGTTCATTGTGCCCCATAGATGCTCCACATTAATCTGTTCTGCCGCTGCTACTGCTGCAATAAAAAAAAAAAAACACATACTCACCTCCCTTGATTGCAGCTCCCGGCGTCTCGTTCCGGCGCCTCCATCTTCCCGGCGTCTCTGCTCTGACTGATCAGGCAGAGGGCGCCGCGCACACTGTATGCGTCATCGCGCCCTTTGACCTGAACAGTCAGAGTGCAGACGCCGGGAAGATGGAGACGTCGGGAAGATGGAGCGACGCCCGGCGGCTGGAACGTGGACAGGTGAATATAACATACTCACCTAGTCCTGGCGATCCTCGCGCTGTCCCTCTGCCTGGTCTTCGGTGCCGCAGCTTCTTTCTCTATCAGCGGTCACCGGCACCGCTGATTAGAGAAATGAATAAGCGGCTCCGCCCCTATGGGAGGTGGAGCCGCTTATTCATTTCTGTAATGAGCGGTCCCACGTGACCGCTGAAGAGAGGAAGAAGCTGCAGCGCCGAAGCCCGTGGGAAGGCAGGGACAGCGCGAGGATCGCTGGGACTAGGTAAGTATGCCTCAGCGCCCTCACCCCCTCACCCGCCGACCCCACCGCTACCGTGACTCGAGTATAAGCCGAGGGGGGCACTTTCAGCCCAAAAATTTGGGCTGAAAATCTCGGCTTATACTCGAGTATATACGGTATATGTATTTGGTATCTTAGCGTCCATAAAATTCAAAGTCAAAATATAAAATTAATTAACCCAATTGCTAAACACTGTAAAGAGAAAAAATCAAAACTCCAGAATTGCAGTTTTTGGTCACTATAAGGCTACTTTCACACTGGCGTTTTTTTGCAATACGTCGCAATGCGTCGTTTAGGAAAAAAAACGCATCCTGCAAAGTTGTTTGCAGGATGCGTTTTTGTCCCATAGATTAACATTAGTGATGCATTGCGACGCATTGACACACGTTGCAACCGTCGTGTGACGGTTGCGCCGTGTTGTGGTGGACCGCCGGGAGCAAAAAACGTTACATGTAACGTTTTTTGCTGCCAACGGACCGCTTTTTCCGACCGCGCATGCGCGGCCGGAACTCCGCCCCCACCTCCCCGCACCTTACAATGGGGCAGCGGATGTGCAAAGAAAATGCATCCGCTGCCTCTGTTGTGCCTCCGTTTCACTGCTAGCGTCGGAACCTCGGCCCGACGCACTGCGATGGGCCGTGTCCGACGCTAGTGTTAAAGTAGCATAAGCTTGCGTTCACATGATCAGGAAATAGCAGCACTTTAGAAGCAGCATATTTTTGCTGTGATAGAAAAATCACAGCATGCTGTGATTGTCTGCAAAAATCAGATTGCACTCACAAGGGACCCTAGAAAAAATATGTAGAGTCCCTCCATTTTTGATAACCATCACAGGCATCACAGACAGCTGTGGGCTGATCTTAATAGGCTGGGAAGATCCATGGTTATGCGACCTGTTATGACCTGGTGGTTAGGACAATAATGGACCTAGTGGGTAAGAGCACACGGAATGACCTGATAGTTGCTAATAATATAGGACGAGCTCTGAGACGTGGGAACTCTACTGACCGCAATCCCTAATCCTATCACACACACTAGAAATAGCCGTGGATTGCTCCTAACGCTCCCTATGCAACTCAACACAGCCTAAGAAACTAGCTAGCCCTAGAGATAGAAAAATAAAGCCTACCTTGCCTCAGAGAAATTCCCCAAAGGAAAAGGCAGCCCCCCACATATAATGACTGTGAGTAAGATGAGAATCACAAACACAGAGATGAAATAGATTTAGCACAGTGAGGCCCGACTTACTGAACAGACAGAGGATAGGAAAGGTAACTTTGCGGTCAGCACAAAAACCTACAAAAAGACCACGCAGAGGGGGCAAAAAGACCCTCCGCACCGACTCACGGTGCGGAGGCACTCCCTCTGCGTCCCAGAGCTTCCAGCAAGCAAGACAAAATCAAAATAGCAAGCTGGACAGAAAAATAGCAAACCAGAGAAAAACAAGCAGTAACTTAGCTTCAGCTGGGAAGACAGGTCACAAGAACGATCCAGGAGAGACCTAGACCAATACTGGAACATTGACAGGTGGCCTGGAGCAAAGATCTAGGTGGAGTTAAATAGAGCAGCCAGCTAACGAATTAACTTCGTCACCTGTAGAAGGAAACTCAGAAGCCGCAGCTCCACTCACACCCACCAGAGGAAGCCCATGGACAGAACCAGCCAAAGTACCATTCATGACCACAGGAGGGAGCTTGACAACAGAATTCACAACAGTGACCCTTTCCTACCTAAAAATACCAGCCCACAGCCACGCCAGAATTGGCGCATCCATGAGACACCCCAATACTAACCCCGCAGTCAATAAAAATAAACACACAAAAAAGTCCTTTATTTGTAGAAATCACTTCCCTGCAATGTTTCTCTTTTACCCATTTACACATAATAATCAACAGTCCGTCGTAATTCAAAAAATGGAGGCCCTATGATGATCCCCGACTTCTTTATTGTTTGGGAAATTATTTTATTATTATTTACTATTAAGTTTTTTTTATTTTGACAATGTTTTGTATTTTCACTTTTCCCACATATATGACTTAAACACTGAATAATCTGATCACTGGTCTAATACACTATTTTACTGACAGCCGGCCCGTTAGTTACTTCTTATGCAGGTAGCTGGATACCTAGATATCATTGTTTGACCTCTGCATGCCATAACAACTATCTGCACCCTGTGATCGAAATGCACGGAGGAATTTGGGAAAAAAAGGAGACCCTTTTCTTCTCAAAACCATCTAGATGTCACAGTTGGTATCATCTAGAGGCATGAAAAAAACAGGAGCTCAACTGTCAGATAAGTTGAGCTTATGTGGTGATCACACCAGACACAGCTCCTGTGCCTGCACGATTACAAGAACATACTGATAGGTCCATTTGCGGGAACCTCTTTCTGAATAGGAAATACCAGTATGCCTAGTGTTAGGAGGGGTTAAAGTCTGAATAAGCATAGCCTTAGAAATGCAACCTCTATTTAATATAAAAGATAAATATGCATACTGTTCACACACAAAATCATGAAACTGAAGAGACCTGAACCTTGTGGTAAGCAAAAATGTTTAAAAAGTAAATTCTCATGAAAAGCAGTAATTACATGCCATGAACAATTGAAAAAAACTCTCAAATGCTACAGTTGTGCTCAAAGGTTTACATACCCCAGCAGAAGTTTTGCTTTCTTGGCCTTTTTTTCAGAGAATGTGATTGATAACACCAAAACTTTTTCTCCACTCATGGTTAGTGGTTGGATGAAGCCATTTTTTGTCAAACTACTGTGTTTTCTCTTTTTAAATCATGACAACACAAAACATCCATATGACCCTGATCATAACTTCACATACCCTGGTGATTTTGGCCTGATAACATGCACAGAAGTTGACACAAATGGGTTTGAATGGCTACTAAAGGTAACATCCTCACCCTTGATCTGTTTGCTTGTAAACAGTGTGCGTGCATAAAAGCTGAGTGAGTTTCTAGGATCCAGAAAGACTCTTGCATCTTTCATCCAGCCACTGACATTTCTGGATTGTGAATCAAGGAGAAAGCAAAAGAATTGTCAACGGATCTACGGGAAAAGGTAGTTGAACTTTATTAAACAGAAAAGGGATACAAAACGATATCCAAGGAATTGATAATGCCAGTCAGCAGTGTTCAAAAAGTGATTAACAAATGAAAAATCAGGGGCTCTATACAAACAAAACCACGGTCACGTAGACCAACAAAAATGTTGGCCACAGCTGCCAGGAACATTGTTCGGGATGCAAAGAAAAACCCACAAATTACATCAGCTGAAATACAGGACTCTCTAAAAACTAGTGGTGTGGCTGTTTCAAGATGCACAATAAGGAGGCACTTAAAGAAAAAGGGGCTGAATGGTCCAGTCGCTAGAAGAATTACATTACTGCACAAATACCACAAAGTATCATGTGTACAATATGCAAAACAGCACAGAGACAAGCCTCAAAACTTCTGGAACAAGGTTATTTGGAGTGATGAGACCAAAATTGAACTTTTGGCTACAACCATAAACGTTACATTTGGAGAGAGGTCAACAAGGCCTATGATGAAAGGAACCCCATTCCTACTGTAAAACACGGAGGTGGATCACCGATGTTTTGTGAATGTGTGAGCTACAAAGGCACAGGTAACTTGGTCAAAGTTAAAGGAAATATGAATGCAGCACGTTATCAGCAAACACTGGAGGCAAATTTGCACTCCTCAGCCCGGAAGTTGTGCATGGGATGTACTTGGACGTTCCAACATGACAACGATCCAAAATATAAGGCCAAGTCGACCTGTCATTGGCTACAGAAGAACAAAGTGAAGATTCTGGAGAGGCCATCTCAGTCTCCTGACTTCCATATCATTGAGCCACTCTGGGGAGATCTCAAGCGCGCAGTTCATGCTAGAAAGCTCAAGAATTTACAGGAACTGGAGGCTTTTTACCAAGTAGAGTGGAGAGCTTTACCATCTGAGAAAATAAAGAACCTCATCCACAACTACCACAAAAGACTTCAAGCTGTCATTGATGTTAGAGGGGGCAATACACGATATTAAGAAATGGGGTATGCAAACTTTTGATCAGGGTCATTTGGATGTTTTGGATTGTCATTATGATTTAAAAAGAGAAAACAGTAGTTTGACAATAAATGGCGGCTTCACCCTGCCACTAACCAAGAGTGGAGAAAAAGTTTTGGTCTTATCCTTCATATTCTCTGAAAAAAGGCCAAGAAAGCTGGGGTATGTAAACTTTTGAGCACAACTGTATATACTTCTTGAAAGCAGACAATCTAAAAAATAAAAAATGACTGTCTATATGTTACCGAATATATACATATAGTCTATTTACTCCTTTTTGAAGTCTATTTTCTATGTACTTGGCGTTTGCTTAATTTTTCTGGTTTTCCGCTTTGTGGATGGAGTTTAGTGATTAAAGAATTTTTCGCCTGATCCATCAATTATGAAAAAAGTCAGAAAAATTTGGCTCAACTGCACTAGAGTTAAACCCTGGTGTAATTTTGATGACATTTTTGTGACTTTTTTGGCACCAGAAGTAGCAAAAAAAAGTTCAAGAAAGGAAAAAAGCCCAATTTTTACTTTGCGCCAAATTCATGAATACAGTATGCTATTTTATTGAATTTGGTGCCAAAATCAGCAACTAATACCACTAGACAAAATAGAAAAGTTACTTACCCCCGCAAATTATGAATCAAGGCAAAAATGCTTACTCTGATATGTCGCTATTCTAATAAAATATGTCAAAATTGCATCTGTTGATGTTTTCAATATAAGGCACTAAATTGTTTTCTGATTTTACCTGGTTTAGCTCTCCTGTTGTGGTATATCTGGATTAAATGACTTTGATAATAGATCCCATTTCCACTATCTGTATCCTTTTGCACCATGGCCAGAAGCTTGGTGCAAACGTGACAACCCAGTTTTATCTGGAATCATAAAGGACAAAAGGAAATGCATGGAGAACACTCCCGACTACACTAATAATCAGGTATCAATCTGTCTAATAAAGGCCGCTATATTTGTAAATACATAAAGAAGTTTTCTGGGCCAGGCATGTTTTTCTGCAATGCGATTCCATTCAATTTGCCGACTGGAGTTGTTGTCACATGACCGCTCATATGTGATTTGCATACTTGAGATCAAGTGCTGTTTAGCTGCTTTCTTACATCTCTCAGTGTTACATTGAGTGAAGCAATAAGACTAGCTTGACTGCATGTGAACGCAAACATGACCACCACTCCAGAAGGCAAACACTGTAAAATCCTGACCGTGTTCATACTGCACACTGTTAGGATTTCTGAACAGGAAAAACTCGTTTAACAAGACTGAAACATTTTATGTGCATAGCAACCACTAACTTTATGTGTTAAAAAATGTAATCTTCATTAGAGACTGTTTAAAATGACCCAGTAAACAACACAAAAGCATTTCATATGTGACAATATTTAATCCAAATAGCGAAGAGGTATGGCGAATGGAGGCAACAAATATTACAAAATCACCATACAGTACAGACCAAAAGTTTGGACACACCTTCTCATTTAAAGATTTTTCTGTATTTTCATGACTATGAAAATTGTACATTCACACTGAAGGCATCAAAACTATGAATTAACACATGTGGAATTATATACTTAACAAAAAAGTGTGAAACAACTGAAATTATGTCTTATATTCTAGGTTCTTCAAAGTAGCCACCTTTTGCTTTGATGACTGCTTTGCACACTCTTGGCATTCTCTTGATGAACTTCAAGAAGTAGTCACCGGAAATAGTTTTCACTTCACAAGTGTGCCCTGTCAGGTTTAATAAGTGGGATTTCTTACCTTATAAATGGGGTTGGAACCATCAGTTGTGTTGTGCAGAAGTGTGGTGGATACACAGCTGATAGTCCTACTGAATAGACTCTTAGAATTTGTATTATGGCAAGAAAAAAGCAGCTAATTAAAAAGAACAAGTGGCCATCATTACTTTAAGAAATGAAGGCCAGTCAGTCCGAAAAATTGGGCAAACTTTGAAAGTGTCCCCAAGTGCAGTGGCAAAAACCATCAAGCGCTACAAAGAAACTGGCTCACATGCGGACAGCCTCAGGAAAGGAAGACCAAGAGTTACCTCTGCTTCTGAGGATAAGTTTATCCGAGTCACCAGCCTCAGAAATCGCAGGTTAACAGCAGCTCAGATTAGAGACCAGGTCAATGCCACACAAAGTTCTAGTTGCAGACATATCTCTACAACAACTGTTAAGAAGGGACTTTGTGCAGCAGTCCTTCACGGTAAAATAGCTGCTAGGAAACCACTGCTAAGGACAGGCAACAAGCAGAAGAGACTTGTTTGGGCTAAAGAACACAAGGAATGGACATTAGACCAGTGGAAATCTGTGCTTTGGTCTGATGAGTCCAAATTTGAGATCTTTGTTTCCAACCACCGTGTATTTGTGCGATGCAGAAAAGGTGAATGGAGAGACTCTACATGCCTGATTCCCACCGTGAAGCATGGAGGAGGAGGTGTGATGGTGTGGGGGTGCTTTGCTGGTGACACTGTTGGGGATTTATTCAAAATTGAAGGCATACTGAACCAGCATGGCTACCACAGCATCTTGCAGCGACATGCTATTCCATCCGGTTTGCGTTTTGTTGGACCATCAATTATTTTTCAACAGGACATTGACCCCAAACACACCTCCTGTGTAAGGGCTATTTGATCAAGAAGGAGAGTGATGGGTTACTACGCCAGATGACCTGGCCTCCACAGTCACCAGACCTGAACCCAATCGAGATGGTTTGGGTTGAGCTGGACCGCAGAGTGAAGGCAAAAGGGCCAACAAGTGCTAAGCATCTCTGGGAACTCCTTCAAGATTGTTGGAAGACCATTCCCGGTGACTACCTTTTGAAGCTCATCAAGAGAATGCCATGAGTGTGCAAAGCAGTCATGAATGCAAAAGGTGGCTACTTTGAAGAACCTAGAATATAAGACATAATTTCAGTTGTTTGACACTTTTTTGTTAAGCATATAATTATACATGTGTTAATTCATAGTTTTGATGCCTTCAGCGTGAATGTACAATTTTCTTAGTCATGAAAATACAGAAAAATCTTTAAATGAGAAGGTGTCTCCAAACTTTTGGTCTGTACTGTATATCCTCCACAGAGAATAATTATCTAAAAATATTGGTATTTGAAGTGCATAAAAAGGGATATGGGATTACAAATATTTATATCCGAGCTAACAGACCTAAGGTGATTAACTACAATATCCCTATAAGCGGCCCTTAAAAAGATCTGTTCACTTCCTTGCGTGGAGGTTGGCACTCTAAATAATGATGGTGATGCCCCCACTCAACAATGGCTGACCCTAAAAAGTTTTTGTTTATGCCCTACTATAACCCATAATATGCAAATCAATAATATAGATCAATAAATCAACATAAGGCAACAGTTAAAAATAGACAAGCACTTATCTTATGCAGATCAGGAATCGCCTTATTGATAGATGGAGATCCACAATTTCATCAGAGCAGCCATAATGTAGTAATTACTGAAGTCCCACTTCTAATGGAGGGAAATATCTTCATATTGGCAGCCTCAGAGAAACAATCATCAAAGTCTTACTCACAACGCCTTTCCCCCTCATCAATAGTCAGGGTTAATCAGGAGACAATTGACCATAATGGACTTGATGGCCAATATCACAAATGCGATGTGCAGGTTGTTAAATCGCCCGTTAAGGGGTATATGATGTACCAGAGAGGGCGCATTTCAGACATGCAATATCCGTTCATAACTCACTGGAATGCATTATGCCTTCCTGATGAACATGTCCCACATCCTGTTTTTTAAGCACTCCACGTCAGGTCAAGAAAGGATACACGCGCTGATGCAGTACATCGGTTTACTGGATGGAGTGCATTAAGGCTCCTTTCACACATCAGTTTTTTGCCATCAGTCACAATCTGTCACAAAAAAAACGGATCCGTCGCAGATTGTGAAAAACTGATGCAACGAATCCGCGGGTTTTTGCTGGTTCTGACTAGCTGATCCAGCTAATTGGGTCCTAAAAAAATCAGAGCATGCTCAGTTTAAAAAAACAGAATCCATCACCGGATTCCGTCATTTGAAGGATTTGGCACCATAGGCTTCCTGATCCGTTGCTGTCCTTTTTTTCGACGGACACAAAAAATGTTACTTTTTCCGTTGTCTCCGGCTGCCGGACAGACAATTTTCAACAGATCTGGCCAACGTCAGATGAAACGTGAGGCCATCCATCACAGTCCATCGCTAATACAAGTCTATAAGAAAAAACGGATCCGGCTACATCAGTCGCTGGATCCGTTTTTTCAAAATTCTACGGATTGCGACTGATGGAAAAAAACAACTTTTGTGAGCGAAAGCAGTAACGCCCACTGTCCATCATCTGACAGTGCTGTAGCTGATCCCATCAGGGTAAACAGCCAGCACTCGCTCCTAAATATATAAACTGGTCCCATATAATAATCGCCAATAGTGCAATGCCAAAGGTTAATGGCCTAATCATCGATTTGCATTTTAATACACTTTTTTGGCTTTAAATTTAAAGGTAAACAAATGCACCAAATAAATAGTCATTAGACAGTATATGAATTGCAGAGGATTTATCAACTGTACTACAATAGAAGCCCAGTCCGTAGGGTCAGTCGGTGTTAACCTGTTAGCCAAAGCAACCATGTTCCATTACATGTCCAAATGTCATTCCGTAGGGCAACATTCACTGCATAATATAACAGAAGTATGGGGTCTAAAGCCATCAAGCTGTTGATGTATTATTTAACTTTCTGTTTTTAAAAATTGATGTCAGATGAAGATATAAGCTTCCAATTTTTCTCCATCCAGGATAGCATGTTTTTTGTTGGTACATAATCATTGCTATGTTTGATGATGGCTGTCTAGCTAACTCTTTCAATATCTCAGCCAGCCATCTTCCCTGTCTACACATTGACAGACACACAGAAGAGGAATGGTTTAGTTTTTGAAATAAGCTAGTCAGCCAGTCCCTTTCAGACATGCACTGATGATGTGCAGACCCCAAAAAACTATACTGTGTCAAGCACAAACAGGGCCTTCAGACAGAGCTGCAACCTTCAGGTAATGCTCACGTAGTTATGGCACTTTAGTGGTCACTTGCCATACCACTAGCAATAAGGCTGAGGGGTGATATCAGTAGTATAGCATGTTACTACTGTGGCCGATAATTGGCTGATTGTTTGTAATAAATAACAGGAAGACTATAAGAGCATTAGAGGTGGATTACTAGAGGAAAGAAGAGGTCAACCGATAGGAGGTGAATAAACAATGTAACATAAGATGTATTTTGCTTCTCTTGAATCAATAAAAAACATTATATTTTAAATTTTTAAAACATGTCACAACTAGTAGAAATTGACAATGACACATTTTTTAATGGATCGGAGATAAAACATTTCTTTCATTATAATATTTTGATTCAAAAGCTGCCAAAAACCTCTTCTTAAGGCCCCTGTCACACATCCGTTTTTTGTGTTTGTATGCGATCTGATTTTTAAGGGCCGCAAATATGGACACATGCACACCCAATGTATTCAATGGTGATGCGCACATGTAAGGTTTTTATGCGCTTGACAGACAAAATGCAAGCTGAACCCGTGCATATGGATGACACGAGGATGACATCAATGTGCCATCAGCCTGACATGTACCAGCGCCAGAGAAAAAACGCTACAGTTCACTCTGATCATTGTTGCCTGGTCTCCCTGAGGTTAGCGTGACCAGGTGACGATGATGGGAGTTGTATTCAGCACTCACTTTGTAGATCGTGTGTTAAATAAACAATTAATTAAAAAAATTGGCTTGGGCTCCCGCATAATTTTGATAACCAGCAGAGGGAAATCCCACTGCTGGAGGCTAATGTTCCTAATCTGGGAAAGGGGACAATATCCCAAAAGGTTCCCAGGCTAATAATAACAGCTCACAGCTGTTTGCTTAGCCTTTACTGAGTAGTTTGGCGGGGGGGAACACCCCAAAAAATGATGTAGGTCCCACTATAAATTCTATTCAGCAAAGGCTAATCAGACAACTGTAGGTTGATATTAATACTGTGGGAATGGGCCTGTGATATTGTCCCCTCTCCCAGGCTACCAACATTAACCCTCAGCCACCCCAGAAATGGCTCATCCATAATATGCACCAAATCTGGTGCTTAGACTCACTCTCCCCACTTGCCCTGTGTCGGAGGCAAGTGGGGTAATAGGGTTGGGATTGATGTCAACTTTGTTTTGTCAGCTGACATCAAGCCCATTTGTTAGTAACAGAGAGACGTGTATAACACACCCTACACTCATTTTCACATTTATTACTGTAAGAAAGAAAATAATAAAAAGCTATATTCCTAACCTATCCAACGACAATTTGTCACATGATGAAGTCCAGCTCTCCTACATCTGGATTACATGGCTGAGCAGGACACACTGAACTGAGCTCGGGTGGCAGCTTCAGTGAATGCTTTAACATCAGAGGTTACCACTGGTCTTGGCCAGCTGTTCTCACGCTCAGTTCAGTGTGAGCCGATTAATGAACTATGGTAACCTTCATGACATCACTGCTGGCACTGTGAGAAAATTCTCACAGTGCTATCACTGATCTCATTGAGGTCACTGCAGTTCATGGGGCCCCTCATAATGAGCTGTCTGTTGGAACCGCAGCTTCAGTGAGCTGCAGTAACCTCAATGACGCCACTGCAGGTCACTGAAGTTGTTGTCTGATGCTCAGCTCAGTGTCACCTGGATATCAGGCTGAATGGTCGCATCATGCCACCATTCAGCAAGGCATCCAGATGAAGCAGAGATGGATTACTGCATGGGACAAATGGACTGTCATCAGACAGGTGAGGAATATGTTTTTTTTTTCATTTTTAACTTGTACTGTAATAAATAGGAAAAAGAGGGTCAGGCAGTATTTATTTCAAATAAAGTATTTTATTCTTGCTGTGTTTATTTCAAAACTTTACTATGGGGTTAATAATGTGGATGTCTTATAGACGCCTCTCCATTACTTACCCCTGGGCTTGTTGTCAGCTGACATTACAAAGCTGACATCAACCCAAACTCTATTACCCCACTTGCTGCCAACATAGGGCAAGTGGGAAGAATGAAGGCTAAGCCATAGAATTGGCGCATCTTGTGAATGCGCCATTTCTGATGAGACCGAGCGCTGATGTTTTAGTATAGGAGGGGGCCATTATCTATAACCCTTTTTCCGGCTCTTAATATCAGCCCCCTGCTGTCCGTTTAGCCTTTGCTTGTTTTTGATTATAGGGGGACCCCACATCAGTTTATTTGGGGGTCTCTCCTATAATAACCAGTAAAGGCTAAACGAATAGTTGTGAGCTGGCATTATTAGCCTGGGAGCATTCATGGCTATTGGACCTTTTCCCAGAATATTAACATCAGCTCTCAGCGGTTGGCTTGCCCTCTGGTGATTCAAAAAAATTATGTGGGAGCCCACGCAATTTTTTAAAAAAAATTATTTATTTTATACACAATGTACACAGCAGGTGCTGTATACAACTTCCATCATTGTCACCTGGTCTCAGGGATATGCATATGGATGAATGTGCTTGTCAGCACGTGAATCAGCCCTCTTTAACAATGAACATATTTTGCTTCAGAAATCAGGTGACCTCTTTTTTTTTCTGCAGTGCTGGAGTCGGGCTACTAATCTAATTAGTAATAACTAATAACAAATCAGACCCTAGTGTTACGCTTATCAGCCTTCATCTTCACCTTTTAGAGGTGCTGCTTTAATTCCACTACTCCATCTTGTGACAACAACTTCCGACTGACCAAAAGTCAGAGGTAACGGTCACAAGTGCTCAATGTTAGTCCATGAGGACCAGAACAATGCTCTCTTAATATTGCAATGAAAAGTGACCTCCGACTTTCTCCATCAAACACTGGAGCGATCCAGCAGGCCACAAACTGCTGAAGAACAACAGGAGCGGTGCTGATAGATGGTGAAAACCGCGACGGGTAAGTATTAGACTGCAGTGATCTTAGATTAGAAACATCACTTTAGCTTTGCAATAAAAGAAAATACTGTTGTGTTGCTTTAATGTAAATTTAGCTCCAGACATAAAAGTCAGAATTCAGTAACTTCAGCTTGGGCCATTCCCGTTTATCTGTAACAATATGTACTGCTTTTCCCTCTTTTTCACCAGGGCTGTTTTAGTACCATTGCTAGGAGTTTGAAGAAGTATATTTCCATATCTGGAGGTGTTGGCCTAGGTGTTCTTGGAGTTGAGGTAAGTTACATTCTTTTTACTATCATCATCATCATTAAAAAGGTTGTGCAGAATTTAAAAAAAGACAGCTGAGAATATGTAAAATTAATAATTTACACAATATTTACCAATTCAATGCTCTGATGCTCTAGTGTCAATACTGTATAATGATCCCCGACCATCCCATATATGTACATATAAAACCGGTGGCATGTCAGTGAGCCGGATGTCAGTCAGTGCCAGGGCAAGGTTACAGCCACTGTTCACTATGCATTGAGCTCACCCCTATGACTTAACCAGTTAACGACCAGCGGTACACACTATAACAGTGGACATTAAGTGGTCATTCCTTCATCGCTATTTTAAAATGGAAAAGTGCCCACCAGCAGGTGAAAATCCCACGGGTATATGACCGCTGGCACCCTGCAGCATTATCCCTGAATGGTTTTGGAACTGATCGGGGCCAATTAACCCATGATCATAATTGGGGGTGCCGATAGTTGACATGGTAGTGAGGTCATCTGATGACCCCAATGTAAGGTGACCTGTTAGATACTGGTATAAACAGGGTCTAACAGGCTGAGTCAGGTCTCATGCACTGCAGGACACGAGTACTGCAATGCATTAAACCACTATTCAAAATATAAAATATACATGTCCCACAGTACGACTAAGTGAAAAAGTAATACAAAGTTAAATAAAATGTGTAAAAAAGTAAAAAAAACAACAAAAAGGCATACACAAATCACAAAAACCCATTTCACCACAAAAAAATCCAACTTTGTGTTAAAACAAAAACATAAAAAGTATACATAATTCATATTGCTGTATCTGCAATGACCCATGGTTTATTTTGCACCGTGAACGACGTAAAAAATAAAAATAATAAACACGCCAAAAATGACGCTTTTTC
The DNA here is from genome assembly GCF_032444005.1 of Ranitomeya imitator. Lineage (NCBI taxonomy): Eukaryota > Metazoa > Chordata > Amphibia > Anura > Dendrobatidae > Ranitomeya > Ranitomeya imitator. Next base: position 260,024,411 of record NC_091284.1, on the reverse strand, counting down.
ATCATACTGACATAAAAAATGAAATAAAAAGCTATCAAAAAGCCATAGGTAAAAATACAACTTTACAAATGAAAATATCAAACTGCCCGGCAAAAAAAGTCCTAATATGACACATTTGCCAAAAAACTAATAAAGTTACATCTCTCAGAATATGGCAATACAAAAACAAATTAATTTTTGTAAAATATAGTTTTTAACGTGTATAAGTAGCAAAGCATAAAAAAGATATAAATCTGGTTTCATTGTATTCATACTGAATCGGACTTAATACTTTTTTCACACGATGAACTGCGCAAAAGAATAAAATAAAAACAGTTAAGTGAACTGCTGTCCTTTGTTTATTCTGTGTCTGAAATATCTGAATAAAAAGCAGTAAAAAAGTCATATACCGAAAAATGGCACGAAAAAAACCCTTCAACTCATAGTGCAAAAAAAAAGTCCAATCGCCAAAAAATTAAAAAGTTATAGCTCTCAGAATATGACAACAAAAAACATTTTTTTTTTTATAAAAAACATTTTTAATGTGTATTAGTAGCAAAGCATGAAACTATATATATCTGGAATCTTATCATGCCGAACAGCACAAAAATAAAAATGTGAGCTATTCTTGTACTGCGATGTGTTCATTACATCTCCCAAAATTCGGAATAAGGTTCGGTACACATTCATCCTGTGCTCTCCACTGAGCGCTTATGTCGGGGTTTCTTTCTAAATCCCAAACACTGTGATTCAGACAAAACCCCCGGCAGAGCCACTCAGTAAAATGAGGCATATGGAGTCACTTTTTGACTCCTTCTGGTCTCAGTTCCGGTGATGTCCCATCATTTTAGGTGTCTTTTTAGTGCACAAGTTTAGTCGACCACAGTTCTGTGCAGGATTGACTTTAGGGGCAAGAAAACTAGGCATTTTCTTAGGGTCCCCACTACCGCAGTGGCCCCCAGCCATTGGCGTGCCGCTAGTGGCAGCAGACTATGCTACTCACTGCCACTATGGGGCCCGTGAGTCAGGGGAGCCCAGTGACAGTGCCCCAACCCTGCATCGCGCATTCAACTGTATCAATATAGAAAAAAGAGGAGAACCAGGAGCATATAATGACGGTATAAATAAGATAATCTTTATTAATACAACAAAGTTAAAAGTATGGACATCAGTAATAATCACAATGTATACCACAATACAGCAATGAAAAAAAGGGGGGAGAAGAATGAACCAATACACACCTCACATCTCACCACCTTAACAGAGTATAGAAGATGGTCATAGTATGGCTATAAGCAATACACAACATGTAGTACAGAGAAGGTACAAGGGGGAGTGGAGTCGCGGCTGTGACAGGTCCTAGCCAAAAAATTCTGTGCAGGATTGACTTTAGGGGCAGGAAAACTAGGCATTTTCTTAGAGTCCCCACTACCGCAGTGGGCCCCAGCCATTGGCGTGCCGCTAGTGGCAGCAGACTATGCTACTCACTGCCACTATGGGGCCCGTGAGTCAGGGGAGCCCAGTGACAGTGCCCCAACCCTGCATCGCGCATTCAACTGTATCAGCATCATAGGTCAGATGATGCTCCCTCTCCCATCATTCCCCCTCTGATGCAGAGGGCGCAATGATGTCACACATTGCGAACCACACTGTGTCAGGCAGTGGAGCTGCTGAGATGAGGAGATGTGCTGCGGAGACCATAGCAGCGGGGGAATGGGGAGAGGTGAGTATTGTAGTTATTTTTTGAAATCAGTGAGTACATGGTGGCCATAAAACTGGAGGACTGTGGGACTGCATTATACTCCCATGGGGTTGCACTGTACTCAAGTGAGACAGCATTATAGCTCTGTGGGGCTGCATTATACTCTATGGGGGATGCATTTGCAGCGCCCCAGAGATCTGATCGTTGCAGTATGACACTCTGCCACTAAGGGGAGTGATGGTACGTCTGATGGCACTGAAGGAATTCTACTGACCAGGTATCACCAGCACACATTACACTTCACACTAGGGGGAGCAAAAGGCTTTATTTATTGGGCCACTCCTCACACTGGTAAAACTAGGGGTTGGATAGGAAGTTAGTCAGAAGCTGACTGGGTTGGATTCAGGCAACATCCCGTGGCAGGGGGTGTTGCAGGGAGAAGACACAGGGGGGTCCCTGTCAGGCGTGGGAACCTGGCAGGTGCCTAGCGAACAGAGCAGAACGTAACGGAACTGTGCCTGCACACCCCGCGGTGGTATCCTAAGAGAGAGACACAAAGGGAAGGATATTGTGGAACAGTGAGAAACGAGATCAAGCACAAAGTAGAACCAGTAGGAGTCGTGCCGTGAGACCGAGGCAACATCCTACTGAGGCGCGTAGCCGGTGGCCGGAACACCGCGGGAGTAACTGACTCTAGGCCTTACTTTGAACTCCGCAGGACAGTTAATTAATGGTTGGCTGTCTACCTTAAATTTCCTACGAAGACATAGGGGGCAACGCGTGGAGAGGGGTGTCTCTAGGGTCCCGGAAGCGCTCCGAGCCTTCCCGTCATACGGGTGCGTCCTAGCCATAACATACTGGGGGACGAGAAACTAGTAACATCTGGAACAAGTGAAGGAGAATTAGAAAGAACGAACGAATGAGAACAGCAGTTGTGAGGACTATTCCGAATGCTCCGCAGGGTAGCACTACAACACACAGACGCTAGTGGTAGGCACTGACTTCCACCTGCAAAGAGAACTCTGGAAGTGCCCATCGGACCGGCCGGTCTCAGATAGCCCTGTTAAGCGTGCTCTGGATTAAGGATCCTGAAGTCTTCAGTAAAGAGGTAAAGAGACTGCAACCTTGTGTCCTCGTTATTGACTGCACCTCACACCATCACCATCCCCCTTACTGGGAAGCCCTGGGGACATACTTCACCTGCGGGAAGGTATACCATCCAGCTGCCATTCCATTACCCCAGCGGACCCCACAGCAGCGTCGGTCACCCTGACCGAATACCACAGGTGGCGTCACGAAACCTTGACAGACTCCAATCACCCTTTTATTGGACTCCCCTTAGCAGGGTCATGGACCAGGTCTAGCCAACGTGACCGCCTCAGAACCGAACCAGAGAGGCCCGGTACCGAGAACTCGTGGCCCTGTGTCTGGGGGCACTCCACATTATACTCTACAAGGGCTGCATTCTACTTTTGAAGGGCTGCATTATACTTCAGGTGGGCTGCTATATACTCTATGGGGCTGCATTGTACTCTATGGGGCAGCATTATACCTCTGTGGGGCTACATTAAACTCTATGGGGGCTGCATTTCACACTATGGGGGCTTAATTTTACCTCTTTGGGGCTGCAATATACCTCTGTGGGTCTGCATTATACTCCTGTTGGGCTGCATTATACCCCTGTGGGGCTCCATTATATCTCTTGTGGGTTTCCATTATACCCCTGTAGGGTGGCATTATACTCCTATGGGCTGCATTTTACTGCTTTGGGGCTGCATTATTCCCCTTTGGGGCTGCAATATACCCCTGTGGGGCAACATCACACTTCTGTGGGGCTGCATTGTACTCCTGTGGGGCTGCATTATACTTTTGTGGGGCTGCATTATACTCATGTGGGGCTGCATTATACTCATGTGCGGCTGCATTATAGCTCTGTGGGACTGCATTATATATCTATGGGGCTGAATTATACCCTTGTGAGACTGCATTATACTCCTGTGGGGATGCATTATACTCCTGTGGGGATGCATTATACTCCTGTTGGGCTGCATTATACTCTATAGAGGAATATGGGGCATGCAATATACTCTATGGAGGACTATGAGGTGTGCATTATACTATCTGGAGGGCTATGGGGAGTACATTATGCTATGTGGAGGACTATGGGCAGTACATTATTCAATAAGGAGGACTAGGGGTGTGCATTATCCTATGGGTGTGCATTATCCTATATGGTGGTCTATAGGGAGTGCATTAAACTATCTGGAGGACTATGAGGAGTACATTATACTGTAGGGAGGATTATGGGCAGTGCATTGTACTATATGGAAGACTATGGGGAGTGCATTATTCAATATAGGGGACTAGGGGGTGTGCATTATACTATATGGAGGATTATGGGCAGTGCATTATCCTATATGGAGGACTATATGGAGTGTATTATACTGTATGAAGGACTATGGGGCGTGCATTATACTATATTGATGACTATGGGGAGCGTCTTTTACTATATGAAGGACTATGAAGAGTGCAATATACTTTATGGAGTACTATGGGGTGTGTATTATACTATAGTGGGGGAAATAAGTATTTGAGCCCTTGCTGAATTTTGTAAGTTTGCCCAATGACAAACACATGAACACTCCATCTATTTAAGCGTAGGTTATTTTTAACATTAAGAGATAGAATATAAAAAATAAAAACCAGAAAATCACATTGTTTAAATTATATAAAGTTATTTGCATTTTGCTGTGAGAAATAAGTATTTGATCCTTCTGGCAAACAAGACTTAATACTTGGTGGCAAAACCCTTGTTGGCAATCTACTGCAGTGGTGTCCACGCTAACCAGTGATGAGGTAGTGACCCAGGAAAGTTCAAAGTATATGTAGGTTTTATGTCTGTAAACTTACAAACAAAAGAAACGGTATCCTCCGGATTGAAGATGGGAAACAAAACAGTCCCTAAATGCGTCCGGTTGCTGAGAGCGACCGCACCACTGTATTATGCTGCGGGGTGCCAGGAGTTCGCTCGGCTGGGCTCTGTGTTCCCTCACACAGGTAGTGCTGTTGCAGAGCTGTCTGCTCTAAACCATGCAAACTTCACACTGACACACACAAAACCCTTCGTAGTTGATGATGAGGTTTGCCCACATGTCAGGAGGAATTTTGGTCCACTCCTCTTTGCAGATCATTTCTAAATCATTAAAATTTTGAGGCTGTCGCTTGGCAACTCGGAGCTTCAACTCCCTCCATAAGTTTTTTTTATGGGATTAAGGTCTGGAGACTGGCTAGGCCACTTCATGACCTTACTGTACTTCTATTTGAGCCACTCCTTTGTTGCCTTGGCTGTATGTTTTGAGTCATTGTCTTGCTCAAAGACCCAGCCATGGCCCATTTTTAATGTCCTGGCAAAGGGAAGGACGTTGTCACTCAGGATTTTACAGTACATGGCTCCATCCATTCTCCCATTGATGCAGTGAAGTAGTCCTGTGCCCTTAGCGGACAAACACCCCAAAACATAATGTTTACACCTCCAAGCTTGACAGTGGGGACTGCATTTCTCTTCCTCTAAACACAGCAAGTTGAGTTAATGCCAAAGACCTGAATTTTTGTCTCATCTGACCACAGCACCTTCTCCCAATCATTCACAGAATCATCAGGTGTTTATTGGCATACTTCAGATGGGCATGAACATGTGCCTTCTTGAGCAGGGGGACCTTGCGGGCACTGCAATATTTTAAATCTTTAGGGCGTAATGTATTACCAATGGTTTTCTTGGTGACTGTGGCCCCAGCTGCCTTGAGATCATTAACAAGCCCCCCCGTGTAGTTTTAGGCTTATCTCTCACCTTCCTCATGATTAAGCATACCCCATGAGGTGAGATTTTGCAAGGTGCCCCAGATCTACCTCAATTGACAGTCATTTTGTATTTCTTCCATTTTCTTACTATTGCACCAACAGTTGTCTCCTTCTCATCCGGCGTCTTATTAATTATTTTTCGAGCCCATTCCAGCTTTGTGCAGGTCTATCGTCTTGTCCCTGACATTCCTATAAAACTCATTGGTCTTGCCCATGTTGTAGAGGTTAGAGTCTGACTGATTAAGTGAGTCTGTGGACAGGAGTCTTTTATAAAGGTGACTATGTAAGACAGCTGTCTTTAATGCAGGTAACGAGTTGATTAGGAATGTCTAACTGGTCTGTAGGAGCCAGAACTCTTAATGGTTGGTAGGGGATCAAATGCTTATTTCTCACTGCAAAATTCAAATAAATTTATATAATTTATACAATGTGATTTTCTGGATTTTATTTTTGATATTTTGTCTCTCAATGTTTAAATTAACCTACCCTTAAAATTATAGACTGTTCATGTCTTTGTCAATGGGCAAACTTACAAAATCAGCAAGGGATCAAATATTTATTTCCCCCACTGTATATGGAGGACTATTGGACACATTATACTATGTGGAGGACTATGGGGCACATTATACTATATGGAGGACTTTGGGGCACATTATAGTATGCGAAGGACTATGGTTTGCATTATATTAAACGAGCCAAATGCTGCATGGAGTGATTGGATTGTTTATACTGGAACAAAAATCATTGTTCTCAGCAGCACATCGCCTGGTGAAAACTGCAGATGTGCTGCTGATAACATTATATTGTATGTGGACAGATTTATCTACTAGTGATTGTTCTGTGCCCATCATTCTTCCTCAGCCAGTGTAAAAAAGCTGGAAAACAAGCGTCGAACGGCTTCAATATTATCGATCACGCTCGTTTAATGGTCTGAACTCAGTGCATGTAACTTCAACCGGAATGTTTAGGTGATGGTGCAATATGTGAGCCTTTGGGGCCCCAGTTTAAACTTGAGCCCAGGGCTCCACTTTGTCTGAAACTGGCCCTGGTTCTGTGAACACCTAAAAATATGGATACCAGCAGAATAGACAGCAAATGGAGTTCAAAGTGTGTCCATCTGCCTCATTGGGGGTTTCATCTGAATAACATTTTTGTGGGATTTCTGAAACCCTGATGTAAGTGCTCAGCATAGAACACAAGAATGTGATTCTAGCCATATACTGAGAGTGATCAATAAAATGTTATATACCCAAAAGGTAATCAATAAAAACCTTAAAGGGCTTGTCTGGTCAAAACAGATAAGTCTGCAGTCACTCTGTGTGTATACCCCAGTTGTTTAGCAGCCTGTTTAAACAGTAAATGACTGATAATCCGGCTTACCGACTAAAAGTCTATTAGTGTGGCTGGTTTGTCCGTGTAAACATACCCCTATACAGTACCCTTATACAAAGCCCCTATACAAAATATATATTAACATTTAGTAACTTACCGCTGGTGTCTCATCTGATTGGAGTCTTTTTGTTTTTCACCTTGTCAAACCATGTTGACATCCTAACAGCAGGACCCAGTCACTGCAGCGTTTGCCACACTATTCACCGCACTCCTGAAAATAAAAAGGATCATATATGAGTGCACATTTATTTTCTGAAAAAGAAAACAACAGCACTGTGTCGTTGGATACAGACATGCAGCCACTATTAATGTATACTTAGCCATTATGCAACCCACCCTTACAAATGTAAATTAATAATTCATCACTGATGATGGTAGTAGTCCTTGTAGCTGTCGACGAAATGTCCTCAAGGGAGGTGCAAGGTTAACAATCCGTCTTCTGGCGGCAGCGGTCAGTCTCCGGTACCTTCCGCTGAGCCCCTAGTCCAGTTGGTGCAGCCAACACAACAATAGCTGCAGCAATCCAGGTTAAATGACGGTTGTGGTACGCTGTCCGGCAGTACTGTCCTGTAACTGGCCCTGGGCTGTCCGCAGGTGCACCGACTTCATTGTCACTGGGCGCTTGCGGTGCCTCTCACTCTAGCTGTCTCATTGATGGCATCAGGAGCTATCTGCTGCGGTCTGTCGCAGCGCCGGCGCTTTGGGTACGGAGCGCTCTGCCCACCTTGCTGCTCGCACGCTGACAGCGGGAACCGCTCTCTCCTGTCGCGCGCTTTTTCTTCAACTTCCAGCTGGGTTTCCTGTTTAAACTTGACCTCACTGCCCGGGTCATGGGGCCTCTGCAGTCCCCTATTCCTTCCCCCGGGAAACATGGGATGCAGCCTCGACAGTTCCGGACCCGGCTCAGGGCAGGTACCCACAGCCCGGTCTATCTCCTTACAATAAAACTTCAGATGTTTGGACAGAGGCGCATTGCCTGTATGTGCACTACCAACTATCAGAGAGAGCGAATCCCTACAATATATAAATGAATTAGCCACTGTACTCTTATCCCCAATTCATCACCAGTCACCCTCATGCATCCTCAACTCCCTACTACTGTACACCTCCCGCTCCCCCAATTCATTATATTTACATGCCCCTCCAATTCATTATATTTGCATGCTCAAATCCCCCAATTCATTATCTCATATCCTCTCTTCCCCCACCCTCAATTCATAATAATTTCCTTACTCCGACCCCACCCTTAATTCATTATAACATCCTTGCATTCATTTTGTTGAAACAAAAAATAAAAAAATGTATACTTTCATCTCTATATGAGCTCTACTTCTTCTTATAGCCGACTAGAAAGAGATTCTGACGTGATGACATCATTGCGTCGGTGACGGCTGAGGTTTTTCACAGAAAAGGTGATGGGAGCTCCACTGTAGCTGTGCTACCATTCTATATTGCTGGCAATGGAACACTCCATCACTGGAGAAATGTGCCACCAATGGTGGAGCGAAAAGCATTATAATGAGGGCAATCTGGCCATAGGCCCCCACCAGAGTCTTGTGACTTGGTCGGGAGCCCAGACTGCCCTCATGACAATCTGCCTATGGGGACATGGCTTCCAAATGCAGCAAAGGCTCATATTATAGTTGTAACATAATTACATAGTTACTATTTGAGTAAAAGCGGCAACACTCACCGGTCCTGTGTGGTCCAAGTTTTTATTGATAAAACACAAACATGGTATCTTCACGGCATCGGGGAACAAACGAACAAGGAGGTGAGCAGGTTGTGACGACGGCCATTTCGCGCCGACGATAGCGCTTCCACGGGTCTAAGACATTTCTTTATCTAAATAATAATAAAAAACAATAAAAGTACACATATTTAGTATCACCGTGTCTGTAACGACCCGACCTATAAAACTGTCCCACTAGTTAACCTCTTCAGTGAACACCGTCACACAAAAAAACGAAGCAAAAAACAACGCTTTATTATCATACCGCCGAGCAAAAAGTGGAATAACACGCGATCAATAAAGGATATAAATATCCATGGTACTGCTTAAAACGTCATCTTCTCCGGCAAAAAATGAGCCGCCATACAGCATCATCAGCGAAAAAATAAAAAAGTTATAGTCCTCAGAATAAAGCGATGCAAAAATAATTATTTTTTATATAAAATAGTTTTTATAGTATAAAAGCGCCAAAGCATAAAAAAAGATATAAATGAGGTATCGCTGTAATCGTACTGACCCGAAGAATAAAACTGCTTTATCAATTTTACCAAACGCGGAACAGTATAAACGCCCCCCCAAAAGAAATTCATGAATAGCTGATTTTTGGTCATTCTGCCTCACAAAAATCAGAATAAAAAGCGATAAAAAAAGTCACATGCCCGAAAATGGTTCCAATAAAAATGTCAACTCGTCTCGCAAAAAACAAGACCTCACATGACTCTGTGGACCAAAATATGGAAAAATTATTGCTCTCTCAAAACTATTTTTTGCAATAAAAAGTGTTTTTTAGTGTGTGACAGCTGCTAATCATAAAAATCCGCTAAAAAGCCCGCTATAAAAGTATATAAAACCCCCTTCATCAAAAATGTATTTATTTCCACTTTCCCATTAGGGTTAGGGCTAGGGCTAGGGTTAGGGTTGGGGCTAAATTTAGGGTTGGGGCTAGGGTTAGGGTTAGGGTTGGGGCTAGGTTTAGGGTTGGGGCTAGGGTTAGGGCTACAGTTAGGGTTGGGGCTAAAGTTAGGGTTAGGGTTGGGGCTAAATTGCACAACAACTTTTGGGGTCCAATTTCTTCTGTTACCCTTGGGAAAATAAAAAATTGGGGGTGAAAAGCTCATATTTGTGAAAAAATATGATTTTTTATTTTTACGGCTCTGCATTATAAAATTCTGTGAAGCACTTGGTGGGTCAAAGTGCTCACCACACATCTAGATAAGTTCCTTGGGGGGGTCTACTTTCCAAAATGGTGTCACTTGTGGGGGTTTCAATGTTTAGGCACATCAAGGGCTCTCCAAACGCGACATGGCATCCTATCTCAATTTTGCATTGAAAAGTCAAACGGTGCTCCTTCCCTTCCGAGCTCTGCTGTGAACCCAAACAGTGGTTTACCCCCACATATGGGGTATCGGCATACTCGGGACAATTTGCACAACAACTTTTGGGGTCCAATTTCTCCTGTTACCCTTGGTAAAATAAAACAAATTGGAGCTGAAATAACTTTTTGTGAAAAAAAAATTAATGTTCTTTTTTTTAAACATTCCTAAAATTCCTGTGAAACACCTGAAGGGTTAATAATTTTCTTGAATGTGGTTTTGAGCACCTTGAGGGGTGCAGTTTTTAGAATGTTGTCACACTTGGGTATTTTCTATCATATAAACCCCTCAAAGTGACTTCAAATGTGATGTGGTCCCTAAAATAAAATGGTGTTGTAAAAATGAGAAATTGCTGGTCAATTTTAACCCTTATAACTCCCTAACAAAAAAAAATTTTGGTTCCAAAATTGTGCTGATGTAAAGTAGACATGTGGGAAATGTTACTTATTAAGTAGGGTTGAGCAAAACGGATCATTCATTTTCAAAAGTCGCCGACTTTTGGCAAAGTCGGGTTTCATGAAACCCGACCCTATCCCTGTGTGGGGTCGGCCATGCGGTACGCGACTTTCGCGCCAAAGTCGCGTTTCGTATGACGCGCTTGGCGCCATTTTTTCAGCCAATGAAGGAGCGTGGGCAGAGTGATGAGAGAGAGAGAGAGAGAGAGAGAAAAAAAAAACAAAAAAAAACAAAAAACCATTGACTTTGCATTGGGTTTCGTGTTTCGGTCGATCCCCGACTTTTCGCCATAATCGGCCGATTTCACTCGACTCGACTTTAGAGATAGTCGAGTTTCGCGAAACCTGACTCGACCCTAAAAAAGTAAAAGTCGCTCAACCCTATTATTAAGTATTTTGTGTGACATATCTCTGTGATTTAAGGGCATAAAAATTCAAATTTGGAAAATTGCAAAATTTTCAAAATTTTCGCAAAATTTCAGTTTTTTTTCACAAATAAACGCAGGTAATATCAACGATATATACATAAAGGGACAGTGGTCAGAATTGTAAAAATTGGCCCGGTCATTAACGTGCAAACCACCCTCGGGGGTAAAGGGGTTAAAGGCAACCTGTCAAATTCTGAAACACTATTTACCTGTAGATATAGGGTCAGTCTACAGGTAATTAGCATTTGAATCCTGTAAAGTCCGCTCAAAGGAGCAGCTGCTACAGGGTGAAAATGAAGTTAAATTCTCACTGAAGCTGCTCTTTTCAAGTCATTGGGCATTTCAGTGAGCCATGGCAGCCAATACTCACCATACAGTGAGCATGTGGTAATCAGGGAAATTTGATTGACAGCTTGCTCTGGAAGTGAGCAGCTGTAAGGAGAATAGAGCTTCATTTTGTCCCTGTAGCTGCATGTAAACAGCGTTTTTGGATGTGACCGGTTCCCTTAAAGGAAATATGCAGATGCATGTAAAGAAGCTGCGGAGACACCATCACGTGTTTCTCGACGCAAGCAGTGAATAGCCAGGCCTTTCCCCGGGAAGGAACAACCACGGGAAGGGCAGCATCCTATGAAGGAAAGCCACCTATGCCAAGCATGGTATCCATCCACAGACAGCTGTTTCGGGGTTTTTGCCCCTCATCAGTGTGGAGTAGGAATCTGGCTATTAGGAGCAGTGCATAGTAAAAAGGCTATAAAGGCACAGATGATTGGCCTCGGGGAGACCAAAACATCCAACACTGCGGAGACACCATCACGTGTTTCTCAACACAGTGATTCCAGAACACTGCCCCCATCCCTTATGGGAAATATGCAGATGCATGTAAAGAAGCTGCGGAGACACCATCACGTGTTTCTCGACGCAAGCAGTGAATAGCCAGGCCTTTCCCCGGGAAGGGCAGCATCCTATGAAGGAAAGCCACCTATGCCAAGCATGGTATCCATCCACAGACAGCTGTTTCGGGGTTTTTGCCCCTCATCAATGTGGAGTAGGAATCTGGCTATTAGGAGCAGTGCCTAGTAAAAAGGCTATAAAGGCACAGATGATTGGCCTCGGGGAGACCAAAACATCCAACACTGCGGAGACACCATCACGTGTTTCTCAACGCAGTGATTCCAGAACACTGCCCCCATCCCTTATGGGAAATATGCAGATGCATGTAAAGAAGCTGCGGAGACACCATCACGTGTTTCTCGACGCAAGCAGTGAATAGCCAGGCCTTTCCCCAGGAAGGAACAACCACGGGAAGGGCAGCATCCTATGAAGGAAAGCCACTTATGCCAAGCATGGTATCCATCCACAGACAGCTGTTTCGGGGCTTTTGCCCCTCATCAGTGTGGAGTAGGAATCTGGCTATTAGGAGCAGTGCCTAGTAAAAAGGCTATAAAGGCACAGATGATTGGCCTCGGGGAGACCAAAACATCCAACACTGCGGAGACACCATCACGTGTTTCTCAACGCAGTGATTCCAGAACACTGCCCCCATCCCTTATGGGAAATATGCAGATGCATGTAAAGAAGCTGCGGAGACACCATCACGTGTTTCTCGACGCAAGCAGTGAATAGCCAGGCCTTTCCCCGGGAAGGAACAACCACGGGAAGGGCAGCATCCTATGAAGGAAAGCCACCTATGCCAAGCATGGTATCCATCCACAGACAGCTGTTTCGGGGTTTTTGCCCCTCATCAGTGTGGAGTAGGAATCTGGCTATTAGGAGCAGTGCATAGTAAAAAGGCTATAAAGGCACAGATGATTGGCCTCGGGGAGACCAAAACATCCAACACTGCGGAGACACCTTCACGTGTTTCTCAACGCAGTGATTCCAGAACACTGCCCCCATCCCTTATGGGAAATATGCAGATGCATGTAAAGAAGCTGCGGAGACACCATCACGTGTTTCTCGACGCAAGCAGTGAATAGCCAGGCCTTTCCCCGGGAAGGGCAGCATCCTATGAAGGAAAGCCACCTATGCCAAGCATGGTATCCATCCACAGACAGCTGTTTCGGGGTTTTTGCCCATCATCAATGTGGAGTAGGAATCTGGCTATTAGGAGCAGTGCCTAGTAAAAAGGCTACAAAGGCACAGATGATTGGCCTCGGGGAGACCAAAACATCCAACACTGCGGAGACACCATCACGTGTTTCTCAACGCAGTGATTCCAGAACACTGCCCCCATCCCTTATGGGAAATATGCAGATGCATGTAAAGAAGCTGCGGAGACACCATCACGTGTTTCTCGACGCAAGCAGTGAATAGCCAGGCCTTTCCCCGGGAAGGAACAACCACTGGAAGGGCAGCATCTTATGAAAGAAAGCCACCTATGCCAAGCATGGTATCCATCCACAGACAGCTGTTTCGGGGTTTTTGCCCCTCATCAGTGTGGAGTAGGAATCTGGCTATTAGGAGCAGTGCCTAGTAAAAAGGCTATAAAGGCACAGATGATTGGCCTCGGGGAGACCAAAACATCCAACACTGCGGAGACACCATCACGTGTTTCTCAACGCAGTGATTCCAGAACACTGCCCCCATCCCTTATGGGAAATATGCAGATGCATGTAAAGAAGCTGCGGAGACACCATCACGTGTTTCTCGACGCAAGCAGTGAATAGCCAGGCCTTTCCCCGGGAAGGAACAACCACGGGAAGGGCAGCATCCTATGAAGGAAAGCCACCTATGCCAAGCATGGTATCCATCCACAGACAGCTGTTTCGGGGTTTTTGCCCCTCATCAGTGTGGAGTAGGAATCTGGCTATTAGGAGCAGTGCCTAGTAAAAAGGCTATAAAGGCACAGATGATTGGCCTCGGGGAGACCAAAACATCCAACACTGCGGAGACACCATCACGTGTTTCTCAACACAGTGATTCTAGAACACTGCCCCCATCCCTTATGGGAAATATGCAGATGCATGTAAAGAAGCTGCGGAGACACCATCACGTGTTTCTCGATGCAAGCAGTGAATAGCCAGGCCTTTCCCCGGGAAGGAACAACCACGGGAAGGCAGCATCCTATGAAGGAAAGCCACCTATGCCAAGCATGGTATCCATCCACAGACAGCTGTTTCGGGGTTTTTGCCCCTCATCAGTGTGGAGTAGGAATCTGGCTATTAGGAGCAGTGCCTAGTAAAAAGGCTATAAAGGCACAGATGATTGGTCTCGGTATCCGGTATCCCCGGGTGAACCCCGAAACAGCTGTCTGTGGATGGATACTATGCTTGGCATAGGTGGCTTTCCTTCATAGGATGCTGCCCTTCCCGTGGTTGTTCCTTCCCGGGGAAAGGCCTGGCTATTCACTGCTTGCGTCGAGAAACACGTGATGGTGTCTCCGCAGCTTCTTTACATGCATCTGCATATTTCCCATAAGGGATGGGGGCAGTGTGCTGGAATCACTGCGTTGAGAAACACGTGATGGTGTCTCCGCAGTGTTGGATGTTTTGGTCTCCCCGAGGCCAATCATCTGTGCCTTTATAGCCGGTTCCCTTAAAGTCAGCTACAGAGGGAGCTACGCTTCTCAGTGTGGTCCTCCATTTGTTTCAGAGAAATGGGTTAGCGGTTTACTCCTATAACCGTAGTCCCCCTTTTGACATTGTCCAGTTTTGCTTTGTGTAGCGTGGAAACATCTTCACAATGAATCAGTAAATGTCATTGATGGATATGAAAAACATATCAGGCTGTAAAAAAAAAATGCTGTTGTTTAAATCTTGTAAATTATTTAATATTTGTTCCATTTCTCTCCCACAGATGTTCGCCATGTTTTTTTCTCTTTGTCTGTATTACAATTTTGACTAGAAGACCTGGATCGGTAATGGAGAAAAGAATCAAGTGTGAAGATACACTGAAATGTAATTTTACAGTATGCTTTACTTATGCACAAGTCAAAAATGGAAGCTGAATTCAAAGATGCTATTTAAATGGGACAAACATGATTTACTTAACCTAAAAAGCCTGCCTTAGTACATATTTGTAGCCACTGCTTAGAATTCTATTACAACATTCCTCTGTTTTTACTCCTGGAATTGTATGCTTAAATTGGCAACTTTTACCATTTCCCTTGTGAATGAGTCTGACATTGTCCCCGCAGGGCCTTTAACAACTTCATGACCGGAGGTGTTTTCGTTTTTGCGTATTCTTTTTTCGCTCCCCTTCTTCCCAGAGCCATAACTTTTTTATTTTTGGGTCAAAATGGCCGTATGAGGGCTTGTTTTTTGCAGGAACACTTTTTGTACTTTTGAACAACAGCATTGGTTTTAAAATATTGTGTACTGTTAAAAAATTCCAAGCGTGGTGAAATTGCAAAAAAAGTACAATTCCACAGTTTTTTTTTACCATGTTCTCTAGATACTAACACTGACCAGCCATTATGATTCTCCAGGTCAATATGAGCTCATAGCCACCAAACATTTTTAGGTTGCTTTTTATTTTAGTGGTGAAAAAAAAATCCAAACTTTGGTAAAAAAAAAAGGTGCCATTTTCTGAGACCTATAGCGTCTCCATTTTTCATGTTTTGGGGCTCGTGAGGGCTTATTTTTTTATGCACAAAACTAACATTTTTATTGATACAATTTTGGTGTAGATACGATCATTTGATTGCCCGTTATTGCATTTTATTGCAATGTAGCGACAACACAAAAGAAGTAATTCTGACGTTTTGAAATTTTTTCTCTTACGCCTCTTACCGATCAGGTTAATTTTTTTTATATTGATAGATCGGGCGATTCTGAACATGGCAATATCAAATAAGTGTAGGGTTTTGTTTTTTTTTTTGAATGGGGCGAAAGGGGGGTGATTTGAACTTTCATATTTTTTAATTTTTTAAATATTTTTCAAAACATTTATTTTTAATTTTTGCATGCTTCAATAGTCTTCATGGGAGACAAGAAGCAGTTGTCTGATTGGCTCTGCCACACACAGGTGATGATCAGATCGCCTGTGTGTAGCAGAAATGCTAACTTGCTATGAGCGCCTACCACCGGGCGACGCTCATTGCAATATGGCTATAGCTACCATAAAGTTCTGCTAAAGATCTCTGGTTGTCATGCCAACCCATTGATGACCCGTGATCATGTGACTGGGTCACCGATAGGCGGGATTTCCGGTGCGCATACCGGAAGCATGAGTTAAATGCAGCTGTCATTTATTCACAGAGGTATTTAAAAAGTTAACATTTGCAGGTGGGTTCCACCCATAGCTGTTAGAGGCATATGTCAGCTGTTCTAAACAGCTGACATGTGCCAGGAAAGATGTGTGCTCCGCGCCAGAGCCCACATCAAAGAGAGTGATTTTGACACTGGCGCAACATTACATGTACCAACAAAAAGAAATGGAGATGGCACTCACCCGGATTTTGTTGCAATTCAGTGTCCTTTATTCATCTTACAACAAAACAAACATGATAAGGAGAGGCGGCTGGTGAGAGTTGCGGTGCGGGGAGTGAGGAGAGGACGATGGCCGTTTCTCGCTCGTGCGCTTCCACGGGTCCAGGTGCACAATTAAAAACGTCATATCCTTTATAGGGAACTAGATGGCTTAACATGAACATGTGAATCATTGAAAAACCTTACCGGATAGGTGCATCAAACAGCATGAATAAGCACAGCTAGAAACAAACATTAGACGTCACATATTATAAGTAAACTAGCTCTATAAGTTTACAGCACTTACAAAAAAATAGTCATGTCTAATTTATCGTTCAGTCCGATGGGCCCTTGCGCATTAGTCTCCATGATCCATCTTGCCTCCCGTTGAAGTACCATCCACCTCTCGTGTCTCCCCTTTTCCTCATAGTTTGTAAGCTTGCGATCAGGGCTCTCATTCCTCCTGGTATCTGTTTTGAACTGTATTTCTGTTATGCTGTAATGTCTATTGTCTGTACAAGTCCCCTCTATAATTTGTAAAGCGCTGCGGAATATGTTGGCGCTATATAAATAAAAATTATTATATTATTATTATTATAAGTAGAATTTTCTTGCGATCGCCGCCTTGAATCGGGCCTTTTACTATCTCCAAACCTGCAAACCGTAATACATTCGGGTTCGCATTATGATGGTCTCACATATGTTTGATGAAACGGGGGCAACCTTTCCCGGATAACACTGAATTAAAATGTTCTCTGAATCTTGTGACCATTGGGCGTATAGTTTTACCGATGTAAAAGAATAAACATGGACAGAGGATTAAATAGACTACATGCTGAGTTTTACATGTAATTAAATGTCGGACTGTGTGATGGACGGATCCTATACGGATGGGATTTTCCAAAAGTCTAAGGTGACAAAAACTACAATTCCCGCATCTATGATTACCTGTAGGTTGAAGTTTCATTACCAATTATTATTCTCGATCGGTAAAAGGCGGTTTTTAACTAGTAAATCACCCAGATTCTTCGTACGTTTGAACGCGAATTTTGGCTGATTAATTGTCAGTGCTGCCAATTCCCGATCAATTTGTAACACATGCCAGTTCTTACTTATAGCCGCATAAATTTCTTTGTCTATTGGGCTATGTGTAAAGGTGAATACAATTTTTTTGTAATCTTTCTCATTTGAAAGGGATCCTACAGTTTTCTTATGATTTTTTAATAGATCTTTTTGTGTGAGCTTCTCCACTCTATGTTCAGCTGCTGACAAAATATTAGGTGGATAATTTCTATTTAAGAAGTTCGTTTTCAACTCTGCGATTTGTTCTCTAAATATCGCCTCGTTGTTATTGATTTTTCTATACCGCACCATTTGGCTATAGGGTATGCTATTTTTTGTGTGAAATGGGTGGGCACTATTAAAGTGTAATAAATTGTACTTTCGTACTTAGCTTACCATCCGCTATCTCAATTTTCACGTCCAGAAACTCTAGTTCATTACCCCCCAAACAAGCTGTAAATTGCATATTGTCCTCATTTACTGTATTAAGATGGGCAACGAAAGTGTCAAATTCATTCCTAGATCCGTCCCAGATGATAAAAATATTGTCTGCGAATCTTAGATACGTTCGTATATATTTTAGAAAGGGATTAGCAATGGAAGTTATGTATCTTTCCTCAAAAACTGCAAGGAATAGGTTAGCGAAGACACATGCGACACATGCAACGTTGGAAAGGAGTTAACTTTTGAAGCCAAGAAAAAAATGAATGGAAGGATGATAACCCTGTGTGTTGGTTTCTTAGAGAAGTGGAAAGTCTCTAAATATATGAGCATATAGGCGAATACTTGTCACTCACTGTCAGTAGGTTGGGGAGAAGCCACCGTGGACACACCTGTATGACGATTAAAGGCATGCTTTTTTTCTGAAACACGTTTAAGACTCAAACATACAGTGGTATGGAAAAGTGTTTGCCCCCTTCCTGATTTCCTAATCTTTTGCATGTTTGTCATACTTAAAAGTTTCAGATCGCCAAACAAATTAGAGACAAAGATAACACAAGTAAACACAAAATGTAGTTTTTAAATGAAGATCTAATACAGGTCCTTCTCAAAAAATTAGCATATAGTGTTAAATTTCATTATTTACCATAATGTAATGATTACAATTAAACTTTCATATATTATAGATTCATTATCCACCAACTGAAATTTGTCAGGTCTTTTATTGTTTTAATACTGATGATTTTGGCATACAACTCCTGATAACCCAAAAAACCTGTCTCAATAAATTAGCATATTTCACCCATCCAATCAAATAAAAGTGTTTTTTAATAACAAACAAAAAAACCATCAAATAATAATGTTCAGTTATGCACTCAATACTTGGTCGGGAATACTTTGGCAGAAATGACTGCTTCAATGCGGCGTGGCATGGAGGCAATCAGCCTGTGACACTGCTGAGATGTTATGGAGGCCCAGGATGCTTCAATAGCGGCCTTAAGCTCATCCAGAGTGTTGGGTCTTGCGTCTCTCAACTTTCTCTTCACAATATCCCACAGATTCTCTATGGGGTTCAGGTCAGGAGAGTTGGCAGGCCAATTGAGCACAGTAATACCATGGTCAGTAAACCATTTACCAGTGGTTTTGGCACTGTGAGCAGGTGCCAGGTCGTGCTGAAAAATGAAATCTTCATCTCCATAATGCATTTCAGCCGATGGAAGCATGAAGTGCTCCAAAATCTCCTGATAGCTAGCTGCATTGACCCTGCCCTTGATGAAACACAGTGGACCAACACCAGCAGCTGACATGGCACCCCACACCATCACTGACTGTGGGTACTTGACACTGGACTTCAGGCATTTTGGCATTTCCTTCTCCCCAGTCTTCCTCCAGACTCTGGCACCTTGATTTCCGAATGACATGCAAAATTTGCTTTCATCAGAAAAAAGTACTTGGGACCACTTAGCAACAGTCCAGTGCTGCTTCTCTGTAGCCCAGGTCAGGCGCCTCTGCCGCTGTTTATGGTTCAAAAGTGGCTTTACCTGGGGAATGCGGCACCTGTAGCCCATTTCCTGCACACGCCTGTGCACGGTGGCTCTGGATGTTTCCACTTCTCCACAATCTTCCTCAGGGTCCGGTCTCCTCTTCTCGTTGTACAGCGTTTTCTGCCACATTGTTTCCTTCCAACAGACTTACCATTGAGGTGCCTTGATACAGCACTCTGGGAACAGCCTATTTGTTGAGAAATTTCTTTCTGGGTCTTACCCTCTTGCTTGAGGGTGTCAATGATGGCCTTCTTGACATCTGTCAGGTCGCTAGTCTTACCCATGATGGGGGTTTTGAGTAATGAACCAGGCAGGGAGTTTATAAAAGCCTCAGGTATCTTTTGCATGTGTTTAGAGTTAATTAGTTGATTCAGAAGATTAGGGTAATAGGTCGTTTAGAGAACCTTTTCTTGATATGCTAATTTATTGAGACAGGTTTTTTGGGTTATCAGGAGTTGTATGCCAAAATCATCAGTATTAAAACAATAAAAGACCTGACAAATTTCAGTTGGTGGATAATGAATCTATAATATATGAAAGTTTAATTGTAATCATTACATTATGGTAAATAATGAAATTTAACACTATATGCTAATTTTTTGAGAAGGACCTGTAAATGGTAGGGCTACCCTTAACAGCAACAACTGCAATCAAGCATTTGCCATTGCTGGCAATAAGTTTTTTACAATGCCCTGGAGGAATGTTGGTCAACTCATCTTTTCAGAATTGTTGTAATTCAACCACATTGGAGGGTTTCCGAGCATGAACCACCTTTTTAAGGTCATGCCACAGCATCTCAATTGGATTAAAATCATGACTTTGACAAGCCACTCCAAAGTCTTAATTTTGTTATTCTTAAGCCATTCGGAGCTGGACTTGATGGCGTGTTTTGAATCATTGTCCTGCTGCATAACAAATGTTTGCTTTAGCGTGAGGTAACAAACAGATGGCTGGACATCCTCCTTCAGGATTTGTTGTTAGACAGCAGAATTCATGGTCCTAAAGCAACAAAACAGCCCCAGACCATCATTCTACCATCACCGTATTTTACTCTTGGTTTGATGTTCCTTTTCCTTGCTCATTTTTGCCCAGTCTCTTTCTTATGGTGGATTCATAAACAATGTCTTTAACTAAGGCAAGTGAGGCCTGCAATTCTTTGGATGTTGTTGTGGGGTTTTTTGTGATCTCTTGCATGAGTCGTCGCTATTCTCTTGTGGTAATTTTTGTCAGCCTTGTGTCCTGGGAAAGTTCACCACTGTTCCATGTTTTCGCCATTTGCGGATAATGGCTCTCACTGTGATTCGCTGGAGTCCCAAAGCTTTAGAAATTACTTTATAACCTTTTCTAGACTGATAGATATTACTCACCCTGTTTCTCGTTTGTTTCAGAATTTCTTTGGATCGCAGCATGATGCCTAGATTTTGATGTCTACTTCACTTTGTCAAGTGCTACTTAAGTGATTTCTTGATTGAGAACAGGTGTGGCAGTAAGCAGACCTGGGTGTGGCTAGGGAATTTGAACTCAGCTTTCCAAAGGTGTGATAAACCACAGTTAATTTATGTTTTAAGGGGGCTGGCAATAACTTTTTCACACTGGGTCCTGTAGGTTTGGATTTTTTTTCCCTTTAATAAAAAAGACCTTCATTTAAAAACTGAATTTTGTGTTTACTTCTGTTATCTTTGTCTAATCTTTCAATTTGTTTGGTGATCTGAAACATTTAAGTGTGACAAACCTGCAAAGTAATAAGAAATCAGAAAGTGGGCAAACACCTTTTCACCCAACTGTATATGGCTGTGATTGTTTGAGCAGCATGTATCACCTATCTGGTTCCCTTTAAATAGTGTCTTCATTTCAGAGTTGTTTAGAGACAATGGCAGAAGAGGACATTTGTTATGAAATTGTTTGAGTTATTTTTTGTTTTAATGGAAATAGTAAACTTATTGCAGCTTATGTTCAGTTTGCCACACTATTTTCTTCTCAATTTTCTAAATTGAAGGCCTTTCATACAGACAGCGTTTGTGTCCACGATGAGTACTAAATTTAGCAAGAAGGTTGGCATTCATTTAGCGTCCTAGATAAGGAACTACCATTGGAACTGTATGTGACTGGACAATCATTAGTGCAATTGTTTGATTGCATACAGTTGTAAAGTGTGGCAGAGCGATAGTCATGACTGAGCTGCTGTCTGTTTTCACTCTGGCACTTTACAGACAAGGGCTGTCCCAGTCCCAGTGTTCTGTAGAGTGTGGGGTGCATCACAGCCACTTTTAGGCCGCAGGCCTCCGCTGCCTCCATTCTTCCATCCTCAAGAGCTGCTGCCTCCTTCCTTCCATGCTCAGGAGCCACCACGCACAATGCATGGGACACCAGGTTCTTTGTAGCAAGCAAACATTTGCTAGACAGTTCAAGTTCATCAGGTGGTGACAGGTGGGATAGGGCACAGCAATTCACATTTTCTTCCTCCATAGCACACCTCCTCTCCAGTCCTGTCACTAGCTCAGGCTGGACTACCCCAGAGCCCACTGATTCTGTCAGTCTCCGAGAATTCTTGGGACTGCTCAGGATCCCAGCAATGCCTCTCACTGACTGGAACAAGTGACACATGCTGACCCTAGCAACCTACTGCACCTGAACTTGAGCTTCTCTGTGCAAATCACTAACTCTCTGAACTCACACTATAAGGAAATGCCCCCATGTTTTGTTAACACTAGTGCAAATTTACTGGGCTAGTTCTATCATAAACTATTTCCTTATCGTATATGTTGTTACTTGTTACTAAACCACTTATGTATGAGCCATATATTTATGTTATCCTAAGCTTATCCTATACTGTACTCCACTAACATTATGCATTAACAGTTTACATGCTGTACATGACCATAGTACATTATATACAGTAAGGTCCATATATATTTGGACAGAGACAACATTTTTCTAATTTTGGTTATAGACATCACCACAATGAATTTTGAACAAAACAATTCAGATGCAGTTGAAGTTCAGACTTTCAGCTTTCATTTGAGGGTATCCACATTAAAATTGGATGAAGGGTTTAGGAGTTTCAGCTCCTTAAAATGTGCCACCCTGTTTTTAAAGGGACCAAAAGTAATTGGACAATTGACTCCAAGGCTATTTCATGGACAGGTGTGGGCAATCCCTTCGTTATGTCATTCTCAATTAAGCAGATAAAAGGCCTGGAGTTGATTTGAGGTGTGGTGCTTGCACTTGGAAGGTTTTGCTGTGAAGTAAACATGCAGTCAAAGGAGCTCTCCATGCAGGTGAAACAAGCCATCCTTAAACTGCAAAAACAGAAAAAAACCATCCGAGAAATTGCTACAATATTAGGAGTGGCAAAATCTACAGTTTGGTACATCCTGAGAAAGAAAGAAAGCACTGGTGAACTCATCAATGCAAAAAGACCTGGGCGCCCACGGAAGACAACAGTTGTGGATGATTGCAGAATAATCTCCTTGGTGAAGAGAAACCCCTTCACAACAGCCAACCAAGTGAACAACACTCTCCAGGGGGTCGGCGTATCAATATCCAAATCTACCATAAAGAGAAGACTGCATGAAAGTAAATACAGAGGGTTCACTGCACGGTGCAAGCCACTCATAAGCATCAAGAATAAAAAGGCTAGACTGGACTTTGCTAAAAACATCTAAAAAAGCCAGCACAGTTCTGGAAGAACATTCTTTGGACAGATGAAACCAAGATCAACCTCTATCAGAATGATGGAAAGAGAAAAGTATGGTGAAGGCGTGGTACAGCTCATGATCCAAAGCATACCATATCATCTGTAAAACACGGCAGAGGCAGTGTGATGGCTTGGGCATGCATGGCTGCCAGTGGCACTGGGTCACTAGTGTTTATTGATGATGTGACACAGGACAGAAGCAGCCGAATGAATTCTGAGGTATTCAGAGACATACTGTGTACTCAGATCCAGCCAAATGCAGCAAAACTGATTGGTCGTCGTTTCATACTACAGATGGACAATGACCCAAAACACAAAGCCAAAGCAACCCAGGAGTTTATTAAAGCAAAGAAGTGGAATATTCTTGAATGGCCAAGTCAGTCACCTGATCTCAACCCAATTGAGCATGCATTTCACTTGTTAAAGACTAAACATCAGACAGAAAGGCCCACAAACAAACAGCAACTGAAAACCACAGCAGTGAAGGCCTGGCAGAGCGTCAAAAAGGAGGAAACACAGTGTCTGGTGATGTCCATGAGTTCAAGACTTCAGGCAGTCATTGCCAACAAAGGGTTTTCAACCAAGTACTGGACATGAACATTTTATTTAAAATTATTTAATCTGTCCAATTACTTTTGGTCCCTTTAAAAACAGGGTGGCACATGTTAAGGAGCTGAAACTACTCAACCCTTCATCCAATTATAATGTGGATACCCTCAAATGAAAGCTGAAAGTCTGAACTTCAACTGCATCTGAATTGTTTTGTTTAAAATTCATTGTGGTAATGTCTATAACCAAAATTAGAAAAATGTTGTCTCTGTCCAAATATATATGGACCTAACTGTAAGACGCACATCACTTTTACATATAAAGTCACACGGCCGTATTCACATGACTCGTCTGTTGTCTTTAGGGACATGAACAGGGTAAAACAGATCATATCCGTACACAGTTTCATTATTATTGGCAGCACATTCCTGATTTCAATGATTTTAATGTTTCCAGTAAAAGTGTGAATAAGAAACAAACGACTACTTGCCCACTTACAGACTGCTTTCAAAGAGTGCGGGTGTGTTTATTTTGTTTGCAGCAATTTCTGTATAACTGCAACATTTTGCTGAAATTTTGGCAAATTCAGTCAAAAAAATGTGCTTTTACTGCCAAAAAATGCATCACAATTGTAACACTTGAACACCACCTTAATCAGCTAACATGGTAAAAGAGGATAATGGTAAGGAAGGAGCATTTCTTTGCTACATCAATGGCCTTAGAAAAAGTGCCATTCTCAATATCAAAACATTGGTTTTCTAGTAATTGTATAAAAGCCATTCATGCACCTATTCATCACTCTCTTTATGCCTTTTTTTTTTTTTAGTAAAAACGCGTTTTTAGAGCATAAAATATTTAAAAATATGGGGGGTAGGTTTAATCGGATTGTCCAGGGTACGGCATTTCAGAGAACTGGTGGTACAATGTGGATTGACCGCATCCAATGCATTCTATTGTGGAAATTGACATGTACCCGCACCGCGGGGGAGTTTACGCAGCTTTATATAGGAGCACAGTGGGCATGAGATTTATAGAAATCCCATCCACTGTGCTTGTATTGTAGAATGTAGCGTTTTGGATGCAGCGCAGGTGAGTGCTATTCCTGAGGCACGTACCCTAAGAGTCTTTGCAGGTTCAAAGGTGAAAAGGGGCCAGATTCTGGAGATGTGTTTTTAAAGTGAAGATGGCCTGAGTGAGTGAGCTAATGGATATAAGGAACAAAGAAAGTTCTGTATCAAAAATGACAAAAGACAGCAAGCATTCTGCTTGAGAGTTATGGTTCAACCACCCAAGGAAATTGCGATATTGGATATAGGAAGGTTAGTAAAATCAGGAAACATGAGAAGTTCAGCTTTGGAGAGATTCTGTTTCAGATAAAGAGAGGACTTGAGGTACACAGCAGACAGAAAATCACTGGTATTGTCAGGAGAAGAGGTGTATAATTGGGTGTTGTCATCAATTTATAGATTTGACTGTAAACCAATTCTGCTGATGGTTTGTTCAATAGGGGCAGTGTATAGACAGAAGAGGAGGGGACCTAAGACTGAATTTTGAGGAACCCTGATTGTAAGGGGAAGAGGAGTGGAAGAAAGCTGGAAAATGTTACATTGAAGGAGCGGTCTGAGAAGTAGGAGGAGAACCAAGAGAGGGTGGTTTCTTTGAGGTTGAACTAGTGGAACATAGTGAAGCTGGTGATCCACAGTGTCAAATGCAGCAGACATCCAGGAGAATCTGCAGGGAGAAGTGACTATTACATTTAGCTGTTAGCAGATTGTGAGAGACTTTAGTGAGGGCAGTTTCAGTAAAGTGTAATGAGCTGAAACCGGATTGCAGAGGGTCAAGAAGAGAGTTTTCTGATAGATAGCTGATTAGACAAGAGCAAACTAAGGGTACCGTCACACTATACGATTTACCTACGATCACGACCAGCGATACGACCTGGCCGTGATCGTAGGTAAATCGTAGTGTGGTCGCTGGGGAGCTGTCACACAGACAGCTCTCCAGCGACCAACGATGCCGAGGTCCCTAGGTAACCAGGGTAAACATCGGGTTACTAAGCGCAGGACCGCGCTTAGTAACCCGATGTTTACCCAGGTTACCAGCGTAAAAAAAAGCAAACAGCACATACTTACATTCCGGTGTCCGTCAGGTCCCTTGCCGTCTGCTTCCCGCACTGTGACTGCCGGCCGTAAAGTGAAAGCACAGCACAGCGGTGACGTCACCGCTGTGCTCTGCTTTCACTTTACGGCCGGCAGTCACAGTGCGGGAAGCATACGGCAAGGGACCTGACGGACACCGGAATGTAAGTATGTGCTGTTTGTTTTTTTTTACATTTACGCTGGTAACCAGGGTAAACATCGGGTTACTAAGCGCGGCCCTGCGCTTAGTAACCCGATGTTTACCCTGTTTACAAGCGAACGCATCGCTGGATCGCATCGCTAGATCGGTGTCACACACACCGATCTAGCGATGACAGCGGGAGATCCAGCGACGAAACAAAGTTCCAAACGATCTGCTACGACGTACGATTCTCAGCAGGATCCCTGATCAGCAGCGATCAGGGATCCTGCTGAGAATCGTAACGATATCGCTGGAACGTCACGAATCGTACCGTCGTAGCGATCGAAATGGCAGTGTGTGACGGTACCCTAAGCATTCCAGGAGTATAAACATGAAAGGGAGATTAAAGACAGGTCTGTAGTTATCAGGTAAGATGAGACCTGATGAGGGCAATGTAGTTACTTTGAAAATCCATGTCATATTGGCTGTATAACTTTGATATTAACCCTATAAGGGCAAGGGATTTTTTTCATTTTTGAGCTTTAGTTCCTTGCCTTCTTTTAAGAGACAGAACATTTTATTTCATTGCTATAGTTGTATGAGGCTTGTTTTTTTCAGGATAAGTTGTAGCTTTGAATGTCACAATTACTTTTTAACATGTATTGTACTGAAATATGGGAAAAAAATTCCAAGTGTGTTAAAACAGTGAAAAAAATGCAACTTTCACATTTTTTGTTCATACAGCATTAATTGTTTAGTAAACATTACCTGGAAACATGATTATCCTGTTCAGTCCAATTACAGCGATACCAAACATGCATCCCTTTTTTTTCTATTTAAATAATGCAGACATTTCTAAAATATTATGTAATAGAAGAAAATCGGCTAAAAGCCGCAGCCAGCTCACCAACCAGACCATAGGCAATTGAGCACGGAGATTCGTCCTGACCTGGACGCCAAGCAGTTGCAGTATACGAAAACGTGGAAACTCCAGCTCCAATAAAATGGCAAAAATCTTTATTAGTCCAACTTCATAAAACGGACAATCCTTACAAAAGTAAAAAGGACGCAGGTGGTTACATAAATATAGGCAACGCGTTTCGATCACACAGGATCTTATTCATGCCGATATGGATCTCACATTCAGTCTTACTTATATAGACAAAATGGACCTATCACAAACTCTTGCAGAATCACATGATAAATTGAAAGGTCCTGCAGATCACAACTGCATACATTTTATCAAAAGACAGAATGTGAAGATACAGTAAAAATATATTAAAATATCAACAATAATGATATAAAATTTCATTCCTTTTGTTCAAACCTTCAGGAAAACGAGTATTCAGATTGTAAATCCAAAAGGCTTCTCTAGTAAACGCCTTTTTATATCGCCCCCACGACTATGTGAGTAAACTTTCTCAATGCCCTGAACTTTTAGGGTTGTAATGTTCCCATTATGTACTGTGCTAAAATGTTTAGAAACCATGGAGACATTCCTAGTTGTAAAATTAGAAATATTAGCATCCCTAATATGTTCTGTAATGCGCGTTTTTAATTTACTAATAAAGATTTTTTCCATTTTATTGGAGCTGGAGTTTCCACGTTTTCGTATACTGCAATTTCTAAAATATTGTTTGCTTTGTGCTGCTATTTTCTGAGATGAGTAATATTTTTATTTTTCTGTTGATTGTGCTGAGTAAAGGCTTGTTTCTCCTGAAGTGAGCTGAAGTTTGTATTGATACTAATTTTGTATATATACAATGCATTTTCTGATCTTCACAGGGGAATTAACATGACATTAATGAAGGTCTTCAGCAGCTCATGAGACTAAGTATATTCATTCTCCACTCATTCACCCACCCAGCCTGATTGGCAACTGCGGCTTATACAAAGCAGTGTGAGATCTCAGCAGCAGGAGGGACATTGTGGAGCTGTCAACAGGTTAGATTGGTGGACATTTAGCTATAATTTCATACAGGATTATGCAGCCATCCTGACATGGATTTTCAAAATACATACAACATCTTTATCATGTCTAAGATTAGGGTTGAGCGACTTTTCTTTTTATAGGATCGGGTCGGGTTTCACGAAACCCGACTTTTTCAAAAGTCGGATCGAGTGAAATCGGCCAATCCTATAGAAAAAGAGGGGGTCGGGGTCGGCCGAAAAAAGAAACCCAATGCAGTGCATTGGGTTTCTAATGGTTCCCAGGGTCTGAAGGAGAGGAAACTCTCCTTCAGGCCCTGGGATCCATATTTAAGTGTAAAATACAGAATCAAAATAAAAAATATTGATATGCTTACCCTCGGACGCGCCCTGGTTCTCACCGGCAGCCTTCCTTCCTACGAATGAGCGCCTGAAGGACCTTCGATGACGTCGCGGCTTGTGATTGGTCACGTGAGCGGTCACATGGGCATCATGCGACCAATCACAAGCCGCAACGTCATCTAAGGTCCTTCAGGATTCTTAGGAAGGAAGGCTGCGGGTTAGAACCAGGGCGCGTCCGAGGGTGAGTATATACTTATTAGGAATATACTCACCCTCGGACGCGCCCTCGGACGCTTCCTTCCTAAGAATTAGCACCTGAAGGACCTTAGATGACGTTGCGGCTTGTGATTGGTCGTGTGACCGCCCATGTGACCGCTCACGCGACCAATCACAAGCCGCGACATCATCGAAGGCCCTTCAGGCGCTCATTCTTAGGAAGGAAGGCTGCCGGTGAGAACCAGGGCGCATCCGAGGGTGAGTATATCAATATTTTTATTTTTTTATTTTTTATTTTACACTTAAATATGAATTCCGATACCGATTCCCGATATCTTAAACATATGGGAACTCGGTATCGGAATTCCGATTCCAGATCAGAAGATCGCCGACCTCATGGTGTTTCATGAAACCCGACTTTGCCAAAAGTCGGCAACTTCTGAATCTGGCCGACCCGTTTCGCTCAACCCTATCTAAGATATATATACAGTGCCTTGCGAAAGTATTCAGCCCCCTGCAACTTTTCAACCTTTTCCCTCATATCATGCTTGAAACATAAAGATACCAAATGTAAATTTTTGGTGAAGAATCAACAATAAGTGGAACACAATTGTGAAGTTGAATGAAATTTATTGGACATTTTAAATTTTTGTGGAAATTCAAAAAGTGAAAAGTGCGGCGTGCAATATTATTCGGACCCTTTACTTTCAGTGCAGCAAACTCACTCCATAAGTTCATTGTGGATCTCTGAATGAGCCAATGTTGTCCTAAATGCCTAATGATGATAAATATAATTCACCTGTGTGTAATCAAGTCTCCGTATAAATGCACCTTCTCTGTGATAGTCTCAGGGTTCTGTTTGAAGCACAGAGAGCATCACGAAGACCAAGGAACACAACAGGCAGGTCCGTGATACTGTTGTGGAGAAGTTTAAAGCCAGATTTGGATACAAAATGATTTCCAAAACTTTAAACATCCCAAGGAGCACTGTGCAAGCGATCATATTGAAATGGAAGGAGTATCATACCACTGCAAATCTACCAAGACCCGGCCGTCCCTCTAAACTTTCATCTCAAACAAGGAGAAGACAGATCAGAGATGCAGCCAAGATGCCCATGATCACTCTGGATCTGGATCAGAGATCTACAGCTGAGGTGGGACAGTCTGTCCATAGGACAACAATCAGTCGTACGCTGCACAAATTTTCTTGCAGAAAATGTCCTGTTTTCTTCAGGAATTTTCTGCAAGAAATCCTGACGTGTGCACATACCCTAATTCTTCAGACTTAAACTACACATTATTAAAGTGTAAGAGGTTTTCAACAATGATTTATACATCTTTAGACAATCTAGTTTAAGTATATACCACCTATAAATTGATGTGGTACACATTTCAACGGGGCCTAAAAAGTGTCTACAAATATGATAAATATGTTCCAAGTCATGAAAGTCCTTTCATATCACAAAGTGCATAAGAAATCAGGTGCATTTAGTTTGATCATTCCCTCCAATTGTTTGTTTTGAACATTTATGAATAAATTAAGATGTATATATTTTCTTTTCCCTTTTCGGTTGGGGTTTCCTTACGCAGTCAAACCACAATGTGTAAAGTGTGTCCATTGAAAGGGAACATCTTTTCTGTCATTTTATTCATATATTTTCAGGAAAGAAAACAGACATCACAATGTAGAGTTCTAAGAAATTATTTTACGAGGAATATAAAAATTAATAACTTCAATATAGGATGCTGCGCTACAAAAAAATGCTTAATAGTTGGGACTGCAACATAGACCATACAACCAATGAATGCTAAGGTATATTACCTTGTGAATGTGACTGACTTGACCACCGTAAATGAAGTGGGCTGTTGAAAGCACACTGTTGAAAGCGGCGTTTTGCAGACCACTGGAGCAAGGGAGCGTCCTCCCAGTCTGCTAGGACCCCTGTGCGCACGCTGCTGGAGGTGCCGGAAAGCTGCCTTGGCCGATGGTGCCGCCGTGCAGTAGCGTGGTGTGCGGGGGGCGTAGCTAACATGGTGACATCACCTGTCCAACTGACGGACACTAACAAGGGGCCAAGCCCGATGCGTTTTGAGGGAACCGTCCCTCTTTCTCAAGGTTCTGCGTGCGCGCAGGGGTCCTAGCAGACTGGGAGGATGCTCCCTTGCTCCAGTGGTCTGCAAAATGCCGCTTTCAACAGCCCACTTCATTTACGGTGGTCAAGTCAGTCACATTCACAAAGTAATATACCTTAGCATTCATTGGTTGTATGGTCTATGTTGCAGTCACAACTATTAAGCATATTTTTGTAATGCGGCATCCTATATTGGAGTTATTGGTATTTATTTAGTGTCAGCAGGTGTGCACACACCACCTGCATAGGTGCCTGCAGCTTGTGGAGTAGAGTTTAGCGTAGCGCCGGTGTAGTTCATTTTGATTATCTCAAATATAAAAATTAACTACAAAAGAAATTTCAGAAGAGCTATCAGATCTTATTTAAGTCAAGAAAGGGCGTAAAATGGATAATAATTCATTAAAATATCTAGGATCAAATGGTTTAGACTTTTGACTATAGGTATAAATCCTCCCAAATGTATTGATATTGTTATTAGTTAAGACACTAAGACAGAAAAATGTTATATTGCAGGTTTTATTTTGCGGTTAAATTTACAAAAATTCATAAAAATGTCTGTATGCCTAATATGTAACATAACAATTTAAAAACTATATTGACTAAAGCCATCATTGAGTATCTGTTGTGTATTTTATTATAATCTTTTCACAATAAACCTGCAGTTAAAAAAATGTTACTAATGGACATATAGTACAGAATGTTTGCTGCTCATTTTTTTTTTTTTTTAATAAAGATTCCTGTTCTCTTGCCCAAATAGAAGGAAGGGTGTTGTATGATTTGATTTGATGCATAAAGTTTATCAACAACATTCATTCATTGTGATTTTGAAAGTTTTTAAAAAATGTCTCAACTTCAAAAATGTAATTTTTGCAAGATCGGTAAAATTTCAAGTGATGTTGTAAGGCTAGGTTCCCATTGCGTTAATGGGACCACGCTAACGGACAGCGTTGCACGTCGAAATTAACGCCGTGCAACGCGTCCGTTAGCGCGCCCATTAACAGCAATGGGGACGCGCATCACTAGAGCGTGCCATTTTCGGCACGTGCTAGCGATGTGCCGGTGTTTTATGGCGCGCCGCGGACGCTGCTTTCAGCGTCCAAGGTGCGCCCGCGGTCCGTTCCCCGCTCTCGCAGATCGGAGATCTGCGAGAGAGGGGACGTTTAACGCGACCCCTTTACAACACATTGCGTTAGCAGAATCCGCTAGCGCTAGGCGCTAAACGGATTGCACTAACACAATCTGAACCTAGCCTAAGATAAATGTGCATGTTTTGTTTTCTAGATATTGGTATTGAAAAATAAACAATATGAATATTTTCTACTTTGGTCATATTATATTGAATAAAAAATAATAAATATATATACGATTCATTGAAAATCTGCAGATTATTGAAAGAAAAGTGACAATTACAATAACTACTTGGGGAAACATATAAAACAGTAAACTGTCTAAAAAAACCAACAAAGGGAGCACATCCAACTTAAAAACAAAACAGAAGTTAGTCACATACGTTAATGAGAGCCTGTCATGTCTGCATATGTTATTAACCTGCAGATACAGGGTTAAATTGCAGGGTGACAGCGTTTCAAGTTGTATTACCCTTTTAATTAAAGTGCAGCTACCAGGAAAAAATAAACTATATTCTGCCTGGGAGTTGCCGGCTTTCAGTCATACAGGCATGCCAGAGCGACTTTAGGAACTGCTCAGTATACTGTCAGCAGTGTCTGTGAGCACACCTCAGCACTTCGAAACTTTGACTGACAGACGGCTCTACTGTGCATCTGCTTAGGTCGATCTGTCAATCAAAGTGATTGGGCATGCTTAGAGCTATTGTTGACTATGTACTGAGCATTTCTTGACACCACTCTGGCATGCCTCTATGACCGAAAGTCAGCGTCTCCCAGGAGAAATAAAACAAATTTTCTCCCAGTAGCTGCACTTTCAGTAAGGATACCATACGGCAATGGAATGCTATTAACATAAATATTAACCCTTTTGCAAGTTTACTTTAAGATCATCTAAAAAACCAGCAGTGTCACTATCTAAAATAGGAAATGTGACTTTCACATTGAATTCTTGAACCCCTTAATGACCAGAGATATTTTGGTTTTTGCATTTTTTTTTGCTCCCCTTCTTCCAAAAGCCATAACTTTTTAAAATTTTTGGTCAAAATGGCCATGTGAGGGCTTGATTTTTGCACGACGAGTTGTACTTTTGAATGACACCATTTGGTTTTAACACATCGTGTACTGGAAAACGTTTTAAAAAATTCCAAGTGCGGTAAAATTGCAAAAAAGTGGAATCCCACAATTCTAGTTTTTTTTGTATCATGTTAACTAAATGCTAAAACTGACCTGTCATCATGATTCTCCAGGTCATTACTAGTTCACAGACACCAAACATGTATAGGTTCTTTTTTATTTAAGTGTTGAAAAATATTTCCAAAATTTGTTAAAAAAATTGTGCCATTCTCAGATACCCATAGCATCTTCATTTTTCATGACCCGGGGTTGGGTGAAGGCTGATTTTTTGCTCGTCGAGCTGATGTTTTTAGTGATACCATTTTGGTGTAGATACGATCTTTTGATCGCCTGTTATTGCATTTTAATGCAATATTGTGGCAACCAAAAAAACAAAATTCTGGCGTATTGACTTTTTTTCTCGTTACTCTGTTTAACGATCGGGTTAATTCTTTTTTTAATACTGATAGACCAGGTGATTCTGAATGCAGTGATACCAAGTATGTGTATGTTTGATTTTTTTATTGTTTTATTTTGAATGGGGCGAAATGGGGGTGATTTGAACATTTATTTTTTAAAATTTTCTATTATTTTCAAAAACATTTCTTTTACTTTTTACATGCTTCAATATTCTTCATAGGAGACTAGAAGCTAGTAATGATATAAAATTTCATTCCTTTTGTTCAAACCTTCAGGAAAACGAGTATTCAGATTGTAAATCCAAAAGGCTTCTCTAGTAAACGCCTTTTTATATCGCCCCCACGACTATGTGAGTAAACTTTCTCAATGCCCTGAACTTTTAGGGTTGTAATGTTCCCATTATGTACTGTGCTAAAATGTTTAGAAACCATGGAGACATTCCTAGTTGTAAAATTAGAAATATTAGCATCCCTAATATGTTCTGTAATGCGCGTTTTTAATTTACTAATAAAGATTTTTTCCATTTTATTGGAGCTGGAGTTTCCACGTTTTCGTATACTGCAATTTCTAAAATATTGTTTGCTTTGTGCTGCTATTTTCTGAGATGAGTAATATTTTTATTTTTCTGTTGATTGTGCTGAGTAAAGGCTTGTTTCTCCTGAAGTGAGCTGAAGTTTGTATTGATACTAATTTTGTATATATACAATGCATTTACTGATCTTCACAGGGGAATTAACATGACATTAATGAAGGTCTTCAGCAGCTCATGAGACTAAGTATATTCATTCTCCACTCATTCACCCACCCAGCCTGATTGGCAACTGCGGCTTATACAAAGCAGTGTGAGATCTCAGCAGCAGGAGGGACATTGTGGAGCTGTCAACAGGTTAGATTGGTGGACATTTAGCTATAATTTCATACAGGATTATGCAGCCATCCTGACATGGATTTTCAAAATACATACAACATCTTTATCATGTCTAAGATTAGGGTTGAGCGACTTTTCTTTTTATAGGATCGGGTCGGGTTTCACGAAACCCGACTTTTTCAAAAGTCGGATCGAGTGAAATCGGCCAATCCTATAGAAAAAGAGGGGGTCGGGGTCGGCCGAAAAAAGAAACCCAATGCAGTGCATTGGGTTTCTAATGGTTCCCAGGGTCTGAAGGAGAGGAAACTCTCCTTCAGGCCCTGGGATCCATATTTAAGTGTAAAATACAGAATCAAAATAAAAAATATTGATATGCTTACCCTCGGACGCGCCCTGGTTCTCACCGGCAGCCTTCCTTCCTACGAATGAGCGCCTGAAGGACCTTCGATGACGTCGCGGCTTGTGATTGGTCACGTGAGCGGTCACATGGGCATCATGCGACCAATCACAAGCCGCAACGTCATCTAAGGTCCTTCAGGATTCTTAGGAAGGAAGGCTGCGGGTTAGAACCAGGGCGCGTCCGAGGGTGAGTATATACTTATTAGGAATATACTCACCCTCGGACGCGCCCTCGGACGCTTCCTTCCTAAGAATTAGCACCTGAAGGACCTTAGATGACGTTGCGGCTTGTGATTGGTCGTGTGACCGCCCATGTGACCGCTCACGCGACCAATCACAAGCCGCGACATCATCGAAGGCCCTTCAGGCGCTCATTCTTAGGAAGGAAGGCTGCCGGTGAGAACCAGGGCGCATCCGAGGGTGAGTATATCAATATTTTTATTTTTTTATTTTTTATTTTACACTTAAATATGAATTCCGATACCGATTCCCGATATCTTAAACATATGGGAACTCGGTATCGGAATTCCGATTCCAGATCAGAAGATCGCCGACCTCATGGTGTTTCATGAAACCCGACTTTGCCAAAAGTCGGCAACTTCTGAATCTGGCCGACCCGTTTCGCTCAACCCTATCTAAGATATATATACAGTGCCTTGCGAAAGTATTCAGCCCCCTGCAACTTTTCAACCTTTTCCCTCATATCATGCTTGAAACATAAAGATACCAAATGTAAATTTTTGGTGAAGAATCAACAATAAGTGGAACACAATTGTGAAGTTGAATGAAATTTATTGGACATTTTAAATTTTTGTGGAAATTCAAAAAGTGAAAAGTGCGGCGTGCAATATTATTCGGACCCTTTACTTTCAGTGCAGCAAACTCACTCCATAAGTTCATTGTGGATCTCTGAATGAGCCAATGTTGTCCTAAATGCCTAATGATGATAAATATAATTCACCTGTGTGTAATCAAGTCTCCGTATAAATGCACCTTCTCTGTGATAGTCTCAGGGTTCTGTTTGAAGCACAGAGAGCATCACGAAGACCAAGGAACACAACAGGCAGGTCCGTGATACTGTTGTGGAGAAGTTTAAAGCCAGATTTGGATACAAAATGATTTCCAAAACTTTAAACATCCCAAGGAGCACTGTGCAAGCGATCATATTGAAATGGAAGG
This sequence comes from Ranitomeya imitator, assembly GCF_032444005.1. Classification (NCBI taxonomy): domain Eukaryota; kingdom Metazoa; phylum Chordata; class Amphibia; order Anura; family Dendrobatidae; genus Ranitomeya; species Ranitomeya imitator. The sequence goes on along the minus strand of NC_091284.1, from coordinate 259,988,783 downwards.
AGTATCATACCACTGCAAATCTACCAAGACCCGGCCGTCCCTCTAAACTTTCATCTCAAACAAGGAGAAGACAGATCAGAGATGCAGCCAAGATGCCCATGATCACTCTGGATCTGGATCAGAGATCTACAGCTGAGGTGGGACAGTCTGTCCATAGGACAACAATCAGTCGTACGCTGCACAAATTTTCTTGCAGAAAATGTCCTGTTTTCTTCAGGAATTTTCTGCAAGAAATCCTGACGTGTGCACATACCCTAATTCTTCAGACTTAAACTACACATTATTAAAGTGTAAGAGGTTTTCAACAATGATTTATACATCTTTAGACAATCTAGTTTAAGTATATACCACCTATAAATTGATGTGGTACACATTTCAACGGGGCCTAAAAAGTGTCTACAAATATGATAAATATGTTCCAAGTCATGAAAGTCCTTTCATATCACAAAGTGCATAAGAAATCAGGTGCATTTAGTTTGATCATTCCCTCCAATTGTTTGTTTTGAACATTTATGAATAAATTAAGATGTATATATTTTCTTTTCCCTTTTCGGTTGGGGTTTCCTTACGCAGTCAAACCACAATGTGTAAAGTGTGTCCATTGAAAGGGAACATCTTTTCTGTCATTTTATTCATATATTTTCAGGAAAGAAAACAGACATCACAATGTAGAGTTCTAAGAAATTATTTTACGAGGAATATAAAAATTAATAACTTCAATATAGGATGCTGCGCTACAAAAAAATGCTTAATAGTTGGGACTGCAACATAGACCATACAACCAATGAATGCTAAGGTATATTACCTTGTGAATGTGACTGACTTGACCACCGTAAATGAAGTGGGCTGTTGAAAGCACACTGTTGAAAGCGGCGTTTTGCAGACCACTGGAGCAAGGGAGCGTCCTCCCAGTCTGCTAGGACCCCTGTGCGCACGCTGCTGGAGGTGCCGGAAAGCTGCCTTGGCCGATGGTGCCGCCGTGCAGTAGCGTGGTGTGCGGGGGGCGTAGCTAACATGGTGACATCACCTGTCCAACTGACGGACACTAACAAGGGGCCAAGCCCGATGCGTTTTGAGGGAACCGTCCCTCTTTCTCAAGGTTCTGCGTGCGCGCAGGGGTCCTAGCAGACTGGGAGGATGCTCCCTTGCTCCAGTGGTCTGCAAAATGCCGCTTTCAACAGCCCACTTCATTTACGGTGGTCAAGTCAGTCACATTCACAAAGTAATATACCTTAGCATTCATTGGTTGTATGGTCTATGTTGCAGTCACAACTATTAAGCATATTTTTGTAATGCGGCATCCTATATTGGAGTTATTGGTATTTATTTAGTGTCAGCAGGTGTGCACACACCACCTGCATAGGTGCCTGCAGCTTGTGGAGTAGAGTTTAGCGTAGCGCCGGTGTAGTTCATTTTGATTATCTCAAATATAAAAATTAACTACAAAAGAAATTTCAGAAGAGCTATCAGATCTTATTTAAGTCAAGAAAGGGCGTAAAATGGATAATAATTCATTAAAATATCTAGGATCAAATGGTTTAGACTTTTGACTATAGGTATAAATCCTCCCAAATGTATTGATATTGTTATTAGTTAAGACACTAAGACAGAAAAATGTTATATTGCAGGTTTTATTTTGCGGTTAAATTTACAAAAATTCATAAAAATGTCTGTATGCCTAATATGTAACATAACAATTTAAAAACTATATTGACTAAAGCCATCATTGAGTATCTGTTGTGTATTTTATTATAATCTTTTCACAATAAACCTGCAGTTAAAAAAATGTTACTAATGGACATATAGTACAGAATGTTTGCTGCTCATTTTTTTTTTTTTTTAATAAAGATTCCTGTTCTCTTGCCCAAATAGAAGGAAGGGTGTTGTATGATTTGATTTGATGCATAAAGTTTATCAACAACATTCATTCATTGTGATTTTGAAAGTTTTTAAAAAATGTCTCAACTTCAAAAATGTAATTTTTGCAAGATCGGTAAAATTTCAAGTGATGTTGTAAGGCTAGGTTCCCATTGCGTTAATGGGACCACGCTAACGGACAGCGTTGCACGTCGAAATTAACGCCGTGCAACACGTCCGTTAGCGCGCCCATTAACAGCAATGGGGACGCGCATCACTAGAGCGTGCCATTTTCGGCACGTGCTAGCGATGTGCCGGTGTTTTATGGCGCGCCGCGGACGCTGCTTTCAGCGTCCAAGGTGCGCCCGCGGTCCGTTCCCCACTCTCGCAGATCGGAGATCTGCGAGAGAGGGGACGTTTAACGCGACCCCTTTACAACACATTGCGTTAGCAGAATCCGCTAGCGCTAGGCGCTAAACGGATTGCACTAACACAATCTGAACCTAGCCTAAGATAAATGTGCATGTTTTGTTTTCTAGATATTGGTATTGAAAAATAAACAATATGAATATTTTCTACTTTGGTCATATTATATTGAATAAAAAATAATAAATATATATACGATTCATTGAAAATCTGCAGATTATTGAAAGAAAAGTGACAATTACAATAACTACTTGGGGAAACATATAAAACAGTAAACTGTCTAAAAAAACCAACAAAGGGAGCACATCCAACTTAAAAACAAAACAGAAGTTAGTCACATACGTTAATGAGAGCCTGTCATGTCTGCATATGTTATTAACCTGCAGATACAGGGTTAAATTGCAGGGTGACAGCGTTTCAAGTTGTATTACCCTTTTAATTAAAGTGCAGCTACCAGGAAAAAATAAACTATATTCTGCCTGGGAGTTGCCGGCTTTCAGTCATACAGGCATGCCAGAGCGACTTTAGGAACTGCTCAGTATACTGTCAGCAGTGTCTGTGAGCACACCTCAGCACTTCGAAACTTTGACTGACAGACGGCTCTACTGTGCATCTGCTTAGGTCGATCTGTCAATCAAAGTGATTGGGCATGCTTAGAGCTATTGTTGACTATGTACTGAGCATTTCTTGACACCACTCTGGCATGCCTCTATGACCGAAAGTCAGCGTCTCCCAGGAGAAATAAAACAAATTTTCTCCCAGTAGCTGCACTTTCAGTAAGGATACCATACGGCAATGGAATGCTATTAACATAAATATTAACCCTTTTGCAAGTTTACTTTAAGATCATCTAAAAAACCAGCAGTGTCACTATCTAAAATAGGAAATGTGACTTTCACATTGAATTCTTGAACCCCTTAATGACCAGAGATATTTTGGTTTTTGCATTTTTTTTTGCTCCCCTTCTTCCAAAAGCCATAACTTTTTAAAATTTTTGGTCAAAATGGCCATGTGAGGGCTTGATTTTTGCACGACGAGTTGTACTTTTGAATGACACCATTTGGTTTTAACACATCGTGTACTGGAAAACGTTTTAAAAAATTCCAAGTGCGGTAAAATTGCAAAAAAGTGGAATCCCACAATTCTAGTTTTTTTTGTATCATGTTAACTAAATGCTAAAACTGACCTGTCATCATGATTCTCCAGGTCATTACTAGTTCACAGACACCAAACATGTATAGGTTCTTTTTTATTTAAGTGTTGAAAAATATTTCCAAAATTTGTTAAAAAAATTGTGCCATTCTCAGATACCCATAGCATCTTCATTTTTCATGACCCGGGGTTGGGTGAAGGCTGATTTTTTGCTCGTCGAGCTGATGTTTTTAGTGATACCATTTTGGTGTAGATACGATCTTTTGATCGCCTGTTATTGCATTTTAATGCAATATTGTGGCAACCAAAAAAACAAAATTCTGGCGTATTGACTTTTTTTCTCGTTACTCTGTTTAACGATCGGGTTAATTCTTTTTTTAATACTGATAGACCAGGTGATTCTGAATGCAGTGATACCAAGTATGTGTATGTTTGATTTTTTTATTGTTTTATTTTGAATGGGGCGAAATGGGGGTGATTTGAACATTTATTTTTTAAAATTTTGTATTATTTTCAAAAACATTTCTTTTACTTTTTACATGCTTCAATATTCTTCATAGGAGACTAGAAGCTGCAGTACTTTTATTGACTTTGCTACATATAGGCGATGATCATTGGGGCGGTGCTTATAGCATTCTGGCTATGACAACCATAGACGTCTGCTGGAGATTTCTGGTTGTCATGCCAACCCATCGGTGACCCGCAATCACATGGCAGGGTCACCGATGGGCGGGATTTCAAGCGCTCTTTCTGGAAACGCGAGTTGAATGCCGCTGTCAGAGATTGACAGTGGAATTTAACCCCTTTCTGTCATTGGACGTACTATTCTGTCCATGTGGGGTGGGCCTTAATTCCCACGAATGGAATAGTATGTCCAGAGCAATTGGCCGAGCTCACGGGGGGAGCGCGGCCGGGTGTTAGCTGCCTATCGCAGCTGACATCTGGCACTATGTGCCAGGAGCGGTCACGGACCGCCCCCGGCACATTAACCCCTGGCACACCGCGATCAAACATGATTGCGGTGTGCCGGTGGTATAGGGAAGCATCGCACAGGGAGGGGGCTCCCTGCGTGCTTCCCAGATACCCTCGCAGCAACGCGAGTGATGTCCTTCAGTCTCAGTAATGCCCCGGCAATTTTCAAGAGTTTGTCAATTATATATTCCGGGACCTGCTTTATTCCTGCATTGTTGTGTATCTAGATGATATTTTGTTATTTTCCCCGAATCTGGCCTCCCACAGACGAGCCGTTCGGCAAGTTCTTCAGCATCTTAGGGAGAATCGATTCTACGCAAAATATGAGAAATGCATTTTTGAACAGTCCACCCTTCGCTTCTTGGATTACATTATTTATGATACTAACTCAGAATGGATCCTGAGAAAGTCTCTTCCATCCTTAGTGGCCGCTGCCCATTGGAGACAAAGCAATACAGAGATTCCTTGGCTTTGCTAACTATTATCGACAATTCATTCCTCACTTCTCCACTTTGACCGTGCCCATCTCTGCTATTACCCAAAAAGTAGCTGTTCCAAAGAACTGGTCCTCCGAGGCTGAGGAAGTCTTCCACTCTTAAACGATCCTTCTCCACCGCTCCCATTCTGCATCGTCTGAATTGGAACAAACAGTTCTTCCTAGAGGTGGACGCATCCTTGTTAGGGGTTAGATTTGTGCTCACTCAGAAATCTTTCTCAGGTAGCCGTGTGTCCTGTGGTTTCTTCTCTAAGTCCTTCTCTGCTCCATAACTACTTCATTGGTGACCAGGAGTTGCTCACCATTAAGATGACTTTGGAAGAGTGGCGATGACTGCTGTAGGGCATAGTCTACCCTGTGTTCATCTACATGGACCGTAAGAAACTTGCACAACTTCAGTCTGCCCAGAGACTTAATCCACGCCAAGCCAGGTAGTCTATGTTTTTTGCCTGCTTTAACTTTTTATTACATTTCAGGTCCCGTGAAAAGAATTTCAGAGCAGATGCCCTCTGTCACTCACTTCTGTCCGAGGACCAAGAGGAGGATCCTCAGATTATCAAACTGTCCAAGATGGTTACTGTCACTCCATTCAGCCTGTCACGAATTCCCCCAGGAAAAACCCTTGTGGCTGAATCCGAGAAGGAGTGAGTTTTGTTATGGGGCCACTCGTCCAAGGTGGCTGGTCATGCAGGTCAAAGGAAGACTCTACAATTAATTTCTAGCCACTACTGGGAGATCTATGCTTACCTGTCCGATTTGTGTCCACAATAAGGTTCCCAGATGACTTTTTACCAGTTATATCCTGCTGTTATCCATGCCGTCTGGTCCATGGCAGCACATACCAATGGACTTCATTACAGATTTGCCAGTATCTGTGGGTTGCACCATCATCTGGGTAGTCGTGGATCACTTCTCCAAAATGACGCATTTTACCCTGTTGTCTGCTCTTCTGCCTGCTCCTGAACTGGCTGACAGCTTCATCAAACATATTTTCAGCCTGCACGGATATCATTGTCACATAGTGTCTGATCGAGGTTCGCAGTTAAGTTCCAGATTCTGGCGAGCTCTCTGTAAACATCTGGATATTGTCTTGGACTTCTCTTTGTCTTATCACCCTCAGTCCAATGGGCAAGTGAAGCGTGTCAACCAGGTCCTGGGCAACTACTTGTGACACTTCATTAATGCCTACCACAATGATTGGGGGAAATTTCTTCCCTAGGCTGCGTTCTCGTACAACTATCATGCTGATGAAGCCTCGGGAAGTCTCCTTTCTACATTGTGTTCAGCCGGCAACCCGAGTTTCCCCATCCGGTGACGATTCCTTCTGATGTTCCTGCGGCAGATGTTCTCTCCAAGGATTTTGTAAAGTTGTGGGAGGACACCAAGGCCACTTTAGAAGCATCCTCCGCACGTATGAAGAGACATGCAGACAAGAGGCATCTAGACTCTTCCTGCGTCTGCCCTGGTGACAAGGTATGGCTCTCATCCAGGTACATCCAATTGAGGGTTCCCACTTACAAGACCTTGTTTTATCGGGCCTGAAGAGGATCAATGAGGTCTCCAATAAACTTAAGTTGCCCCCTTCATTACGGATTCTGAATTATTTCCATGTATCTCTGCTGAAGCCGGTCATCCTGAGTCACTTCATCAAGGATCCCAGTACCACACCAATACCAACTGCCTCGGATGATGTTTTTGAGGTGGAGAACATCTTGGCCATGAAGAGGGTGAGAGGCAAGACCTTGTTCCTTATTGACTGGAAGGGATTTGGTTCTGAGGAGAGATCCTGGGAGCATAAGGAGAACATTCACGCTCCGATTCTCCTCCGGAACTTCCTAGATGGCCTGAAAAGGAGGGGGCGCAAAGAGGGGGGTACTTTTAGCACCATGCCAGATCCCTGCTCTGGCAGGCAAGATCTCCAGCATGTCACTTCACTCACCCACACTGCGGTTGGTGCTTCCCTTCCCCATGCTCTGCATGCTTCCAGCAGAGCTTCCAGTTGCGCCTTCAGCCATGTCCTTAGAGCACACGCGCACGCGCTTCCACCCTCTTAAAGGGTCAACGCGTGCACTTGCTATTTCCTCCCCAATCAATGGCTGTGTGTATATATTGCTTCCTTCCCACTGGGAAGGTGCCTGAGCAACCTTCCTGTTCTGCAGTCTAAGTTGTGTAAGGTTGCATAGCAATCCTTGCTGCACTCTGGTGCAAATCCTGCCTGCTGCATTCTGGTACAGATCCTGCCTGCTGCACTCTGGTGCAGATCCTGCCTGCTGCACTCTGGTGCAGATCCTGTCTGAGGCACTCTGACACATGCTCTGCCTGCTGCACTCTGATTCAAACTCTGCCTGCTGCACCATCCAGTCTGTCCTCCTGGGTACAGCTGCTGAGCATCCGTTGGTCTGTCCTGGAGTGGCACCTGGCGTTCATCGGGAGTCAAGTCTAACCTCACCATCAGAGGCTCTAGTGAAAAGTCTGGTGCTCGCTCAGTCAGACCCCTCCAGGCTTCCCGTGGTCCAGGGCACAGTGGTTCCTCAAACCACATTTGTGGCACTGTCATACACATGTACTGTAATGCTTCTCCGTCCTCTCATGAGCTCTGCACTGTAATGTGGTATTCTCTGTCCCTAAGGACAGATGACCTTGGACCTCCTTTCTTGTCATTTCTGGTGGCCAAATTTGTGTAGTTGACTATGTGTCCTCTTGTAGTGTCTGTGCATATTCTAAGACAGCGCATACCGATCCGTCTGGGGCTCTTTTACCATTAACCATTCCTGTCTGACCTTGGACTCATTTATCCATGGATTTCATTATGAATCTCCCTTCATCCTCTGGCAAAATGGTTATCTTAGCTGTGGTTGATGGGATTAGTAAAATGGAGCACTTGATTGCTTTACCTGCACTCCCTAATGCCAATACACTGGCACAGGGGTTTGACACTGGCTCAGTGGTTTGTCAGATCAGGGACCAAGTTTATATCTAAATTTTGAAGGGCATTTTGTTCCCATTTAGGGATGCACCTATCCTTTTCCTTGGCATTCCACCCTCAAACTAATGGTCAGACTGAACGCCTAAACCAAAGTTTGGAGACATACCCCAGTTGTTTTGCATCAGACAACCAAGAGGATTGGTCTTCTTTTTAACTATTGGATGCATTTGCTTTAAACAATCATCCTAACGAGTCCACTGGTAAGTTGCCATTTTGTGATGCATATGGCTTCCATCCTCAAATTCACAGGTCTTTACTCAATAGATATGTTGTGCCTGTGGTACTGTCACCTTTACCACTCCTACCGGTTATTATTGATTGCAATATAGAATTTCAGGCAGCGAGAATTATCAATTCCTGTAAAGTTTATCGCTCTGTACAGTACCTAGTGCATTTGAAGAGGTATGGTCCTGAGGAGAGAATGTGGGTGCTGGCATCTTAACATAATGCTGGTAAATTGAAGCGGTCCTTTCATTTGGCCCATGTGGATAAACCTATCCCCGAGGGTCCTGTGGTCCCTCGCAGGAAGGGGGGTATAGTCATGAGTCTATCAGGTCCTCATGGGAGATCTGGGGTTAGGAAATCTTCCATTTAGTCTGTGTGTTTTTTCCTCATATTAAATGCACTTTGTTTACTTTGGCTCTGAAGTGGTTAATTACTCTTTGTTTCCTGGTTAGAGACACGCAGCTTCATCTCACAGCTGCTCCTGTCCTGCTCATTTTCTCTCTATATAAAACCTGGCCACACCTTCTCATCCTTGCCTGTGAAAGTTTTGCTTTCTGGCTTGCTGAAGTTGGTGTATTGAAGTTGGAGTTTGTAGTTGCTGCTGGAGATTTTCTGCTCTTCTCGGGTGTATGCTTTCTCCATTATCCTATTCCCATTTGGTTTGTACCTTCCTATCCTTCTCTTTAGTCCTCTCTACCCTTGGTGAGTGTTTTTGTATGTAAGTTACTTTTTGTTATCCCTGTTTGTCTTGTGTGTAATTACACTAACGAATTTGTCCCAGTCCTCCTGGGGGAGGGGACAGCCTAGTACATTAACAGGAGCATAGTAAGGTTGGAGATTCAGGCCTCTGTACCTTTTAACTACCTTTAAGAATACCCCAGGATATGTATAGGTAGGGTTCCAAGTTCTAGGGACAGTTTGAACCCCCTTCCTAATTGAAGACTGTCACAAAGTGACATTACAACCTGTTCTCACATGCCCTAATATCTCAGCATGGTTTTAGGTTTATTCTCAAGCAAAATGTCACTGGTTCGAATTGAGAAGCAGGCAGGGAGATGATTTCAAAAGAAAAGTGAAACAGCATCATCCAGCTTGTCAATAGTGGTCGTCAAAGTGGACGTCCAGGCAAAATATCAGTAAGCAAGTCGGCTCATCACAAGGTCTCTAAGTTATGGAGCAGCAAACACGGCAATGGAAGTGGCTCATATGCTTCATAATAGTGAGATCACAGACGTCCATACAAGCTCTGTGCAATTGACAAGGCTCTGATGAGTGCAAATGAGTCTGGTGAAAAGGGGTCTAACTGATCAAGAAATTGAAGGAACTGTCAAGTTCGGTGGAGGAAGCCTGATGATAAGCAATTGTTTCATAGCTAGAGGAGTTGAATGCTTGACCAAGATTGATGGTGGTCATAATGCTGAGCTACATGTGAGTATCATACAAGACGAGTTACTTTGTACACTTGAGTATTATGGGTATGAAAATGAAGACATGGTGTTCCAGCAAGACAATGACCGGAAGCATATGTTGAGATTGGTGAATAAATGGCTCAAAGACAATGAAGTAGAGATGCTGGATTGGCCCCCACAATCCCCAGATCTCAACCAATTGAACACTTGTGGGCAGAGTTGAAGAAAAAGCTGTATATATAACCAACTGAGTCTGCCAGTATGCACTAACTTTGGGAACGTGTAAAAGAGAGGTGTGACCAAATTTCAATCAAGACATGTTTGAATCTGATAAAGAGCATGCCCATAAGGATTCAGTTAGTTGAAAGCCAAATTGGAATTTACAAAATACTAACAAAATAATCCAAAGCAGTAACAATGCAGTGACATACAGTAGCAATCATCTAATCATTTGCTAAATAGTTGCAAGTGAAATTTATGTATGAGATAGTCAAGATGGTTTTCTATAAAATGATGGTAGTTTCATGTTCGAAACAGTAGTGGATGGTGACCCTCTTGCTTGACAGTGTAAATTAATGCAAGTATGTACACACTGATAGATGATGACCTGCCGACAACAATTGAAGAGGAACTACTGAACAATTAATTCCCTATTAACACACACAGTGAGCCAGTGAGGAGACACCACGGATACAGACATACTTCTGACCTCCAGGTACAGTGGGACGAATGTTCCACTGGTTCCTGGATTGAGAGCTATGCGTTACCCCATACAATATATGATTCAACCACCTCATCTTGCATCATCGCAAAACCAAACCCCAATGTACTCCCCTTTGCTGTGGCTTGTGAAGAAGAAAGAAGAAGAGAAAGATGGAGAAGACGTCGTCATCGCTATTGGCAACACCCCATCTTTGAAGTCCAAGACAGCCGTAGAGCGTACTACTCATTGTACACTGAGGTGCGTGAAAACCTGAAGAAGTTTTTCGACTAAATGAGGATGTCGGAACAGAGCTTCAATGACTTGCTGCTACGTGTTCGAGGATCCATCACCAGGCAGGACACACAACTAAGTCAAGCAATTCCTGCTGAGGAACGTCTGTTGGTGACCCTGAGGTACATAATTTTGAAAAAGAAACACGTCATTAGTATTATTGTTATAAAAGCCACTGATTTTTTTTCCAT